>NC_058081.1:334637068-334952791 GCF_014858855.1 Bufo gargarizans | reverse complement strand
AACGGTTTTACTGGGCCAGTGTCTTTAAAGAAGTGGACGAGTTCTGTAAGTCTTGCCCGACCTGCCAGGCAACTAGCCCCCAGCACCTTTTTCGCAGTCCCTTGGCACCTCTCCCGATCATCGAGGTACTGTTTGAGCGAATCGCTATGGCCCTAGTAGGCCCAGTACCAAAGTCTGCTAGGGGACACCAACACATCTTGGTTGTCCTTGATTACGCCACTCGGTACCCGGAGGCAGTGCCACTGCAACATACATCTGCAAAACGTATAGCTAAGGAGTCTAAAAGTGAGTGGGCCAGTCCGATAGCCTTAATTCCCAAGCCAGATGGGACGTTTTGTAACGATTTTCGGAAATTAAGAGAAATATCAAAGTTCGATGCATATCCCATACCTCAGGTAGATGAACTTATTGAGAGGTTAGGCCAAGCCAGGTATTTTTCTGTTTTAGACCTCACCAAAGGGTACTGGCAGGTACCCTTGACAGAGGCTGCCAAAGAGAAAACTGCCTTTGTTACACCAGAGTAGCTGTACCAATATAAAGTGTTACCCTTTGGCCTGCATGGCACCCCCCGCCACTTTCCAATGGATATTGCACTTCGTCCACATTGGTAGGACGTCTCAGCTTACTTGGACGATATTATCATTCACAGTAGCGACTGGGAAAGTCACCTGCCCAAAGTACAGGCCGTAGTGTACTCCCTTCGAAAGGCGGGACTAACAGCTAACCCAAAGAAATGTGCGATAGGGTTAGAGGAGACTAAATACCTTGGATATGTTATTGGGCGCAGAGTCATCAAATCCCAAGTAATAGAGGCGATATGGAATTGGCCCCGACCTGCCACCTCTAGACAAGTAAAGTCGTTTCTGGGAATGGTAGGCTATTACATGAGGTTTGTCCCCCATTTTGCCACTTTAGCGGCTCAGTTGACAGGGCTCTTAAAGGGACGAAAGTCCGTAATAGTCCACTGGAATGACCAGGTGGAAGAGGCTTTCTCTGCTTTGAAGTCGGCCCTGTGTGGGTCCCCGATTTTGTTAACGCCCGACTTCAAGAGGGAATTTGTGGTACAGACTGATGCCTCCGAAGTAGGCCTCGGTGCAGTACTGTTTCATGAAGTCAAAGGGGAGGAGCATCCCGTTGTCTTCCTCAGCCATAAGCTAACTCCTGCGGAGACCCGGTACTGTATAGCAGAGAGAGAGTGCCTGGCCATCAAGTGGGCACTCAAGGCTCTCCGCTATTATCTGTTGGGGAGGAAGTTCCGTCTGGTGACCGATCACTCCTCTCTCAAGTAGATGAGCCAGGCCAAAGAGAGGAATGCTCGGGTCACCAGGTGGTTCTTGTCTCTACAAAACTTTAAGTTTACTGTAGAACACAGGGCAGGCTAGTTACAGGGAAACGCGGATGCCCTGTCCTGAGTACACTGTCTGGCGTGTGTTCACCCCCTCAGGGTTGAACAAAGGGGGGAGGTATGTAATGTAGGAAGGTGCAAGGGTCCGTCATTGACGGAAGGTACGTGTTACCCAGGTTCCTGGCCTCTGTGAGATAGGAACCGGTAATTTTGTGTGTCAGTGGCAGCTAGTGCTCGCTGACACTGCTTTAAAAACCCAGCCAGCAGCTCAGCTGGGTGTGGTATGATCCTCCAAGTGATAGTGGAGCTGTGGAAGCTCTGTGTTTTTGGTTGCTGAGGAGATCCGCCATGATGCAAGGCTGAGAGCCGCATGAGAGCCGCATACTGGGAGAAAGGCGCCCTAAAGCTGTCTGTGGTCAGGTGATTCATGCTGTTCTGGGGTCTCTTGCTGTGTGAATTAACACCAGGATTCTAAAGCACTGTTTTTTCTTTTCTGCCTTTTCTGTGTGAATAAACACTGGACTTTTGTTTTTCAACTGTGGTCTTGCCTCTGTATTGCGTCCGCTTACCCTGCCTACCAGAGCAAATACCTACAGCATCCAATAAATATCAGACATCCAGTGTACTTTTTCCGTAGACGGTGTCAGCTGCTGACAGTGACATTAGCTGCGCCACATTTCCTGTGTAAAGTGTGCTCATTCAAAAAATATATGTGACATACAGTGTACTTTGTCAATAGACGGTGTCCCCTTCTGAAAGTAACATTACCAGGGCCACATCTGCAGTGTAACGTGTGCACTTCTAAAATTTATCTGTGACATACAGTGTACTTTTTTGCGTAGAAGCTGCGGACAGTGACATTACCGGTGGTAACCTCCCCTGTATAACGTTAACTTATCCCAAATACCTGTGACATTCCCTGTAATTTTTCATGAGCCGCTAGTGATATCCTGCAGGATATCTCCTGTGTGAAGTTCCCACATCCCAAATACCTTTTTAAATTTGTTTGCGCATACACTTCCAAATCCTACACTACTGTACGTGTGACAGACTTTCAATCATATATAACATTTAATATGAAGAAGGCGAGCAGTAAGGAACGTGGCAGTGGCCATATTGCTGATGGTGCAAGCAGAGGCCGTGGCCCTGGGCGCGGTGAAACTGTGCCTGCTGCCAGAGCACAAGAAAAACAATAATTCACAATACCTAGCTTCATTTCCCAGTTTGCAGGGTGGCGCAGGACACCACTATTGAAGTCAGACCAGTGCGACCAGGTGGTCAGCTGGATTGCAGCAGATAATGCTTCCAGTCGGTTAAGCACCACCCTGTCTTTCGCCAAGTCCAGTCTCAGTAGCCAAGAGTCTGCTCAACCCCTTTCTCGCCCTGATCCTCCTTGCTCCCACCATGGAGAGTCTGGGCAAACAAGTATTCCCACACTCGGATATTCTGAGGAGCTTTTTTCAGCACCATTCCTTGATTTGGCCCCCTGGCCAAGCACGCTTGAAAAGGGACAGATCTTGTGCCATGATTCCCAAACTCTTGAGCATCCACAATCACAAGAAGATGACAGTGGGGAACGGCAATTACTGTTTAATAAGGTGGATGATGATGAGACACAGTTGCCAATAATTCAATTGCAATTACTGTCTCAAGAGGTTGATGAAGAGGATGAGACCTAGCTGTCAATCACTGAGGTAGTGGTTAGGCCAACTAGTCAGGAGGATGAGCAGAGTCAGGAAGTGGAAGAGGAGGTGGTGGATGTTGAAGTCACTGACCCAACCTGGGAAGGTGGAAAGCCAAGCGAAGACAGCAGTACAGAGGGGGAGGGATATGCTACACCGCAACAGGCTGGAAGAGGCAGTGGGGTGGCAAAAGGGAGAAGGTGGGCCAAACAAAAAAGGCCCGCAATTGTTCCACAGAGCATTCCCTTTTGGAACTCACCCTTGCCAAGGGGTAGGTGTTCCGCAGTATGGTGCTTTTTTGAGGAAAGTGGGGACGACGAAAGAATAGTAGTTTGCAACTGGTGCCGTACTAAAATTTGTCGGGGCGTGAACACTAGCAACCTCACCACCACTAGCATGATCCGCCACATGGCATCCAAGCACCGTAATAAGTGGGGCGAATGCCTGGGTCCACAATCTGTGTCTGCAGGTCACACCACTGCCTCTTCTTTCCCTGTGTTATGTGCTGGCGCAAGTGCAAATACCCCACCACCCACCAACAGGCCATAGCACTAAATGCGCACCTTTCCAATTTACTGGCCCTGGAAATGTAGTCATTTAGGCTTGTGGATACTGAGGCCTTCCGCAGCCTAATGTCAGCGACCATCACTATTTTTTAAGGTGTGCTGTGCCCGTAACATCACACATGCTCTGACCAACACAGTTACTGGGAAGGTCCACTTAACCACGGACAAATGGACAAGTACATTCGGCCAGGGATGCTACATTTTCTTGACGGCACACTGGGTGAACGTTGCAAGAGGCCGGGAGTGGCACGTCGTACCCTGGGATGGCACAGGTGCTACCGATGCCAAGGATTGCGGGCCCTAATTCAATTAGGGTTTCCACCACCACCTACGTTAGTGGCTACAACCCCCACTTTTCCTCCTCCGCCTGAACGGCAATAACGCTATTATCAGCGTAACCATTCCACTTCTCGACTCAAACGCTCACTACTCACAATTAAGGAAAACGCTTTTCTGTGGAAGAGGTGGAAATGGGGGAAGACATTGCACAGGGTGATAGCCAGACCACCCTCAGTTCTTCTCAGTGCTAATTGGATGATGAAGAGGAGGAGGAGGAGGAAGAGGAGAAGGAGACGGTTGCCTCCGCCACAGAGGGTAGCATCCATTTAAGTTTAATTCCACCTGTTCTGCGTGGGTGGGCAGAAGAGGAGGAAGAGGATGAGGAGATTGAGAGTGATCCTCCTGATGATGACAGCGAAGTCTTGCCTGTTGGTACTCTGGCACACATGGCTGACTTCATGTTAGGCAACCTTTCCAGCGACCCGTGCGTTAAACGCATTTTAGACAACACAGATTACTGGTTGTTCACTCTTCTCGACCCCCGCTACAAAGAGAACTTCTCATCTCTCATTCTTCTGGTGGAGAGGACAAGTGAAACGGTTCAATACCAGAAGTTCCTTGTTGAAAAATTGCTCCAAAACGTTCCATCTGACAACGCTGGCGGCAGAGTCCGTAGTTCCTTGGCCAACCGAGGAAGGGAGACAAGGGGAACACACAGCAGTTCAAACAAAGGCAGGGCAACACTCTCCAAAGCCTGGCACAGTTTCATGACACCCCGCCAGCAACCTCACCCTGATGCGTGGCCTAGTTTCACAAAGAGGGAAACATTTTGGAAGATGGTGAGGGAGTACATAGCAGACTGTGTCAGCGTCCCTCAGTGCCTTACAACTATTGTGTGTCCAAACTGGACACGTGGCATAAACTGTCTCTCTACACCTTGGAAGTGCTGGTCCGCCCTGCCGCCAGCGTTTTGTCTGAGTGGGTATTTAGTGCTGCTAGTGGCATTATAATAGGTAAGCGTATCCGCCTGTCAACTGAAAATGCTGGCAGGTTGAACAAGGCCTGGATTAACCATGACTTCTCGACTCCACCAGAGGAAAGCTGATAAACATAAAGGCACTTTAAATGTGTTGTTTATAATGAACTGAATACACTGTATTCCCATGCACCCCTTCCACCACAAACAAGGGTATATGGTTGAACCTTCCTTTTCTCCTCCTCCTTCTACTGTTCCATTATATCAACATGCTTATTTGTTGCATATAATTCCCTCACATATATGCCCTTCACATATAATGTTTTACAGGGTCAGCTTAGCTGCAGGCCCTCGTATATAATTTTATAGAGGGTTAGCTCACCAGTCCCTCACCTACAATGTTTTACAGGGTCAGCTCACCAGCAGGCCCTCGCATATAATGTTTTACTCTGTCAGCTCACCAGCAGGCCCTCACCTACAATGTTTTACAGGGTCAGCTCACCAGCAGGCCCTCGCATATAATGTTTTACACTGTCAGCTCACCAGCACGCCCTCACCTACAATGTTTTACAGGGTCAGCTCACAAGCAGGCCCTCACATATAATTTTTTCAGGGTCAGCCCACCAGCAGGCCTTCACCTACAATATTTTACAGGGTAATGCAAGTATTTACTAAAACTGACCCGTCAGGAAAAGTGACATGTCCTCTTGTGTAAACACTGCAGGAGATCTGAATACTTGCAGGCAAGATTTCCCACAGGTTTACACCAGTCAATAGATGTCCCAGCAGCAGGACACCCTGCTTATTTATCAGGGACCCTAGCAAAAAAAGAAATGGTCAAAAGTAGAATAAACTTGTTAACGCCAAGGTTTACACTATATATTTGTTTTTTCCTGCCAAAAGCATTACCCATGCAAATTGTGCCTAATAAACCAGGAGATTAATTAATTGTTATGAAAATTGTATTAAATACATGGGGGCAATACCTTTTTCCAACATAGATACAGTGCTGCCCATAATTATTCATACCCCTGGCAAATTTGGACTTAAAGTTACTTTTATTAAACCAGTAAGTAATTTTTTGATGGGAAAAGACGATGTACAAGAGGCATTATTGTGGAAAAAAATAAATAAATAAGTTCCGCACTGTGGAAAATCTCAGAGGATGTGGTCGGAAGCCAAAAGTGACACCTGTGCTGGCCAGGAGGATAGTTAGGCTGAGTTCACACGGGCGAGATTTCCGCGCGGGTGCAATGCGGTAGGTGAACGTATTGCACCCGCACTGAATCCTGACCCATTCATTTCTATGGGGCTGTGCACATGAGCGATTTTTTTCACGCATCACTTCTGCAATGCTTTAAAATCGCAGCATGCTCTATATTCTGCGTTTGTAACGCAGGACAGGCCCCATAGAAATGAATGGGGCTGAGTGAAAATCGCAAGCATCCGCAAGCAAGTGCGGATGCGGTGCGATTTTCACTCATGGTTGCTAGGTGACAGTCTATTCACTGTATTATTTTCCCTTATAACATGGTTATAAGGGAAAATAATAGCATTCTGAATACAGAATGCTTAGTACAAGGTCAATTGAGGGTTAAAAAAAAATAAAAGAAATTAACTCACCTTGTCCTCTTCATCGCGCAGTTCCCGGTCTCTTCTGATGAGCTGTCGGCTAAAGGACCTTTGGTGACGTCAGATCACATGCTCCAATCACATGGTACATCACCACGGTGATGTACCATGTGATTGGAGCATGTGATCTGACGTCACCAAAGGTCCTTTAGCCGACAGCTCATCAGAAGAGACCGGGAACTGCGCGATGAAGAGGACAAGGTGAGTTAATTTCTTTTATTTTTTTTTAACCCTCAATTGACCTTGTACTAAGCATTCTGTATTCAGAATGCTGTTATTTTCCCTTATAACCATGTTATAAGGGAAAATAATACAATCTACACTACAACTAACCCAAACCTGAACTTCTGTGAAGAAGTTCGGGTCTGGGTACCACAGTCGGTTTTTATCACGCGAGTGCAAAACACATTGCACCCGCGTGATAAAAACTGAACATCGGAACGCAATCGCAGTCAAAACTGACTGCAATTGCGTACCTAATCGCGCGGGTTTGCCGCAATACACCGGGACGCATCCGGACCTAATCCGGACACGCCCGTGTGAACCCAGCCTTAGAGAGGTGAAAACAAAATCCAAGGATCACCACCAAGGCCATCCTGGTGAATCTGGGCTCTGCTGGTGTCAATGTCTCAAGGCAGACAATCCAACGGACACTGCACAATGCAGACCAACGAGGACACCACTACTCCAGATAAGGCACAGAAAAGCTTGCTTGGCCTTTGCAAAAACTCATCTGGACAAAGAAGAAGACATCTGGCCAGGTCAGATTAAACAAAAATTGAATAGTTTGGTCACATTGATGTTTCCTTCATTTGGCATAAAAAAGGAGAAACCTTCAACCCAAAGAACACCATACCCACTGTCAAACATGGTGGTGGGAACCTAATGCTTTGGGGGTGTTTTTGGGTTCAGCCAATGGACCAGGAAACCTAATCACAGTAAACGGCACCATGAAAAAAGAGCAATACATGAGGATTCTCAATAACAACATCAAACAGTCTGCAGAGAAACTTGGCCTTGGGCACCAGCAAAAGTGGTGAAGAAGTGGTTAACAGACAACAACATTAACATTTTGGAGTGGCCCAGCCAGAGTCCAGACTTGAATCCAATTGATAATCTGTGGACGGAGCTAAAGATCAGGGTGATGGCAAAAAGACCCTCCAACCTGAAAGATTTGGAGCTCATTGCTAAAGATGAATGGGCAAAAATACCTGTGGAGACATGCAAAAAGTTGGTCTGCAATTATTAAATTTCTATTGAATTATTGAATTTCTATTGATTATTGAGAAGGGTATGAATAATTTTGGACTGGACACTTTTTGCTCAAATGTAAATAAAAGCTGAGAAATGTGTTTTTTTTCCCCCACAATAATGAATCTTGTACATCGTCTTATCTTTTGGGAGACCCCTATGTAATTTCCTGTCAAAAAATTACTTGCTGGTTGAACAAAAGTAACTTTAAGTCAAATATGCCAGGGGTATGAATAATTATGGGCAGCACTGTATATTTCAAAATTATGGGCCAGTTGGGTCCCTCTTGTTTTCAGGCTCATGCAGTTGGAGGGGATCACAGGTGGTCCCACAGGGCCAGCAGTGGACATGAGGAAAGAGCCACTGACATGGCTGTGTACAGCTGTGCTATGAGATGGTGTGCAGTCTGCCTCTGTACAGATAGCTGATGACAATTACATACAGCACAGTTCTAGGCTGCTGTAAGCCACTGTTGTCTAGTTCTTCTTTCTTATTATTAGTCTAGAAGTTTCTGGCAGCTAAAACAATTCCTTCCTAATGGTTTTAAACACAGTCTTCCCATGTTCTCTGGTCTTCAAAATGTTGTCTGCTCACGATTAGAGTTGAGCGGACACCTGGATGTTCGGGTTCGAGAAGTTCGGCCAAACTTCCCGGAAATGTTTGGGTTCGGGATCCGAACCTGATCCGAACTTCGTCCCGAACCCGAACCCCATTGAATGGGGACCCAAACTTTTCGGCACTAAAAAGGCTGTAAAACAGCCCAGGAAAGAGCTAGAAGGCTGCAAAAGGCAGCAACATGTAGGTAAATCCCCTGCAAACAAATGTGGATAGGGAAATGAATAAAAATAAAAATAAAATAAATATAAATTAACCAATATCGATTGGAGAGAGGTCCCATAGCAGAGAATCAGGCTTCACGTCAGCCACCACTGCAACAGTCCATTGTCATATATTTAGGCCCAGCACCCAGGCAGAGGAGAGAGAGGTCCCGTAACAGAGAATCTGGCTTCATGTCAGCAGAGAATCAGTCTGCATGTCATAGCAGAGAATCAGGCTTCACGTCAGCCACCACTGTAACAGTCCATTGTCATATATTTAGGCCCAGCACCCAGGCAGAGGAGAGAGGTCCCGTAACAGAGAATCTGGCTTCATGTCAGCAGAGAATCAGTCTGCATGTCATAGCAGAGAATCAGGCTTCACGTCAGCCACCACTGTAACAGTCCATTGTCATATATTTAGGCCCAGCACCCAGGCAGAGGAGAGAGGTCCTGTAACAGAGAATCTGGCTTCATGTCAGCAGAGAATCAGTCTGCAGGTCATAGCAGAGAATCAGGCTTCACGTCAGCCACCACTGTAACAGTCCATTGTCATATATTTAGGCCCAGCACCCAGGCAGAGGAGAGAGGTCCCGTAACAGAGAATCTGGCTTCATGTCAGCAGAGAATCAGTCTGCATGTCATAGCAGAGAATCAGGCTTCACGTAAGCCACCACTGCAACAGTCCATTGTCATATATTTAGACCCAGCACCCAGGCAGAGCAGAGAGGTCCTGTAACAGAGAATCTGGCTTCATGTCAGCAGAGAATCAGTCTGCATGTCATAGCAGAGAATCAGGCTTCACATCAGCCACCACTGTAACAGTCCATTGTCATATATTTAGTAGTGATGAGCGGGAGGTGCCATATTCGATTTCGCGATATTTCGCGAATATTCGAGTGAATATTCGTGTCATATTCGTCGAAATCGAATATTCGTAATTATAAAAATTTTCGCGAATAATATGCGATTAATTTAATCGCATGTTGCGAAAAAAATCTTTTTTCTAGTATAACAGTATAAGTCAATGGTATTTTACGAAATTTCGTACTATTGCTCTAACTTCGTCTTTTCGAATATTCGTTATATTCTAAAAGACGAAGTTAGAGCAATATTACGAAATTTCGTAAAATACACATATATATTGTAATTTAGCTAATATAGTGCTATAATAATTTTTTTTTTCTTTAATTTTTTCTTCCCTCTTCTGAACTTAAGTTTTGTAAAATATGTACACTGTTAAAAAAATTAAAATAGCAGTATATTAGCTAAATTGCAATATATATATGTGTATTTTACGAAATTTCGTAATATTGCTCTAACTTCGTATTTTAGAATATGACGAATATTCTAAAAGACGAAGTTAGACCAATAGTACGAAATTTCGCAAAATACACATATATGGAATATAGCAGTGCTAAGCTGAAATCGCGATGCGAATAATATAACACAAAATAATCGCATGTTGATTTCTACTTTGTACTGCTATAGTTCATATTCGGCGAATATGGAATATAGCAGTACTATACTTCGAGTTATATTCATCGCATGGCAATTTCAACTGATGGACTATGGCAGTACAAAGTAGAAATCAACATGCGATTATTTCGTGTTATATTATTCGCATCGCAATTT
Organism: Bufo gargarizans; assembly: GCF_014858855.1. Taxonomy (NCBI): domain Eukaryota; kingdom Metazoa; phylum Chordata; class Amphibia; order Anura; family Bufonidae; genus Bufo; species Bufo gargarizans. The sequence continues at coordinate 334,942,610 of NC_058081.1, read as the reverse complement.
CAGCTTCGCATTGCTATATTCCATATATGTGTATTTTGCGAAATTTCGTACTATTGCTCTAACTTCGTCTTTTAGAATATTCGTCATATTCTAAAATACGAAGTTAGAGCAATATTACGAAATTTCGTAAAATACACATATATATTGTAATTTAGCTAATATACTGCTATTTTAATTTTTTTAACAGTGTACATATTTTACAAAACTTAAGTTCAGAAGAGGGAAGAAAAAATTAAAGAAAAAAAAAATTATTATAGCACTATATTAGCTAAATTACAATATATATGGGTATTTTACGAAATTTCGTAATATTGCTCTAACTTCGTCTTTTAGAATATTATGAATATTCGAAAAGACGAAGTTAGAGCAATAGTACGAGATTTCGTAAAATACACATATATGGAACATAGTAGTGCTAAGCTGAAATTGCGATGCGAATAATATAACACGAAATAATCGCATGTTGATTTCTACTTTGTACTGCTATAGTTCATCAGTTGAAATTGCCATGCGATGAATATAACTCGAAGTATAGTACTGCTATATTCCATATTCGCCGAATATGAACTATAGCAGTACCAAGTAGAAATCAACATGCGATTATTTCGTGTTATATTATTCGCATCGCGATGCGAATAATATAACACAAAATAATCTAATGTTGATTTCAACGTAATTCTCTAATCCGACAGTACATTATAGTCTATGGAGCGTCCCCATGGTGATGGGGACGCTCCGTGAGCATGACAACAGGCACTGAATGGAGCATTTAAATAAAAAAAAATAAAAAAATAAAAAACGAATATTCGATTTCGCGAATATATAGCACTATATTCTAAATATTCGCGAAATCTCGAAATCGCGATATTCGAGAAAAATATTCGCAATTCGAATATTCGCGCTCAACACTAATATTTAGGCCCAGCACCCAGGCAGAGGAGAGAGGTCCCGTAACAGAGAATCTGGCTTCATGTCAGCAGAGAATCAGTCTGCATGTCATAGCAGAGAATCAGGCTTCACGTCAGCCACCACTGCAACAGTCCATTGTTGTATATTTAGGCCCAGCACCCAGGCAGAGGAGAGAGGTCCCGTAACAGAGAATCTGGCTTCATGTCAGCAGAGAATTAGTCTGCATGTCATAGCAGAGAATCAGGCTTCACGCCACCCAACATTGGAACAGTCCATTGGCATATATTTAGGCCCCGGCACCCAGACAGAGGAGAGGTTCATTCAACTTTGGGTAGACTCGCAATATAATGGTAAAATGAAAATAAAAAAAGGATTGAATGAGGAAGTGCCCTGGAGTACAATAATATAAGGGGAGGTAGTTAATGTCTAATCTGCAAAAGGGATGGACAGGTCCTGTGGGATCCATGCCTGGTTCATTTTTATGAACGTCAGCTTGTCCACATTGGCTGTAGACAGGTGGCTGCGTTTGTCTGTAATGACGCCCCCTGCCGTGCTGAATACACGTTCAGACAAAACGCTGGCCGCCGGGCAGGCCAGCACCTCCAAGGCATAAAAGGCTAGCTCTGGCCACGTGGACAATTTAGAGACCCAGAAGTTGAATGGGGCCGAACCATCAGTCAGTACGTGGAGGGGTGTGCACACGTACTGTTCCACCATGTTAGTGAAATGTTGCCTCCTGCTAACACGTTGCGTATCAGGTGGTGGTGCAGTTAGCTGTGGCGTGTTGACAAAACTTTTCCACATCTCTGCCATGCTAACCCTGCGTTCAGAGGAGCTGGCCGTGACACAGCTGCCTTGGCGACCTCTTGCTCCTCCTCTGCCTTGGCCTTGAGCTTCCACTTGTTCCCCTGTGACATTTGGGAATGCTCTCAGTAGAGCGTCTACCAACGTGCGCTTGTACTCGCGCATCTTACTATCACGCTCCAGTGCAGGATGTAAGGTGGGCACATTGTCTTTGTACCGTGGATCCAGCAGGGTGGCAACCCAGTAGTCCGCACACGTTAAAATGTAGGCAACTCTGCTGTCGTTGCGCAGGCACTGCAGCATGTAGTCGCTCATGTGTGCCAGGCTGCCCAGGGGTAAGGACAAGCTGTCCTCTGTGGGAGGCGTATCGTCATCGTCCTGCGTTTCCCCCCAGGCACGCACCAGTGATGGGCTCGAGCTGCGTTGGGTGCCACCCCGCTGTGACCATGCTTCATCCTCATCCTCCTCCACCTCCTCCTCATCCTCGTCCTCCTCGTCCTCCAGTAGTGGGCCCTGGCTGGCCACATTTGTACCTGGCCTCTGCTGTTGCAAAAAACCTCCCTCTGAGTCACTTCGAAGAGACTGGCCTGAAAGTGCTAAAAATGACCCCTCTTCCTCCTCCTCCTGGGCCACCTCCTCTTCCATCATCGCCCTAAGTGTTTTCTCAAGGAGACATAGAAGTGGTATTGTAACGCTGATAACGGCGTCATCGCCACTGGCCATGTTGGTGGAGTACTCGAAACAGCGCAACAGGGCACACAGGTCTCGCATGGAGGCCCAGTCATTGGTGGTGAAGTGGTGCTGTTTCGCAGTGCGACTGACCCGTGCGTGCTGCAGCTGAAACTCCACTATGGCCTGCTGCTGCTCGCACAGTCTGTCCAGCATGTGCAAGGTGGAGTTCCACCTGGTGGGCACGTCACATATGAGGCGGTGAGCGGGAAGGCCGAAGTTACGCTGTAGCGCAGACAGGCGAGCAGCGGCAGGATGTGAACGCCAGAAGCGCGAACAGACGGCCCACACTTTATGCAGCAGCTCTGACATGTCGGGGTAGTTGTGAATGAACTTCTGCACCACCAAATTCAGCACATGCGCCAAGCAAGGGATGTGCGTCAAACCGGCTAGTCCCAGAGCTTCATCGAGATTTCGCCCATTATCGCACACCACCAGGCCGGGCTTGAGGCTCACCGGCAGCAACCACTCGTCGGTCTGTTGTTCTATACCCCGCCACAACTCCTGTGCGGTGTGGGGCCTGTCCCCCAAACATATGAGTTTCAGAATGGCCTGCTGACGTTTACCCCGGGCTGTGCTGAAGTTGGTGGTGAAGGTGTGTGGCTGACTGGATGAGCAGGTGGAAGAAGAGGAGGAGGAAGCTGATTAGGAGGAGGTGGCAACAGGAGGCAAAGAATGTTGCCCTGCGATCCTTGGCGGCGGAAGGACGTGCGCCAAACAGCTCTCCGCCTGGGGCCCAGCTGCCACTACATTTACCCAGTGTGCAGTTAGGGAGATATAGCGTCCCTGGCCGTGCTTACTGGTCCACGTATCTGTGGTTAGGTGGACCTTGCCACAGATGGCGTTGCGCAGTGCACACTTGATTTTATCGGATACTTGGTTGTGCAGGGAAGGCACGGCTCTCTTGGAGAAGTAGTGCCGGCTAGGAACAACATACTGTGGGACAGCAAGCGACATGAGCTGTTTGAAGCTGTCTGTGTCCACCAGCCTAAATGACAGCATTTCATAGGCCAGTAGTTTAGAAATGCTGGCATTCAGGGCCAGGGATCGAGGGTGGCTAGGTGGGAATTTACGCTTTCTCTCAAATGTTTGTGAGATGGAGAGCTGAACGCTGCCATGTGACATGGTTGAGATGTTTGGTGATGGAAGAGGTGGTGTTGGTGGTACATCCCCTGTTTGCTGGGCGGCAGGTGCCAACGTTTCTCCAGAGGCGGAGGAAGAGGCCGAGGCGGCATCAGCAGAAGAGGCCGAGGTGGCAGCAGCAGAAGAGGCCGAGGCGGCAGCAGCAGAAGAGGTAGCAGGGGAGCCTGAGTGACTTCCTTGTTTTTAAGGTGTTTACTCCACTGCAGTTCATGCTTTGCATGCAGGTGCCTGGTCATGCAGGTTGTGCTAAGGTTCAGAACGTTAATGCCTCGCTTCAGGCTCTGATGGCACAGCGTGCAAACCACTCGGGTCTTGTCGTCAGCACATTGTTTGAAGAAGTGCCATGCCAGGGAACTCCTTGAAGCTGCCTTTGGGGTGCTTGGTCCCAGATGGCGGCGGTCAGTAGCAGGCGGAGTCTCTTGGCGGCGGGTGTTCTGCTTTTGCCCACTGCTCCCTCTTTTGCTACGCTGTTGGCTCGGTCTCACCACTGCCTCTTCCTCCGAACTGTGAAAGTCTGTGGCACGACCTTCATTCCATGTGGGGTCTAGGACCTCATCGTCCCCTGCATCGTCTTCCACCCAGTCTTGATCCCTGACCTCCTGTTCAGTCTGCACACTGCAGAAAGACGCAGCAGTTGGCACCTGTGTTTCATCATTATCAGAGACATGCTGAGGTGGTATTCCCATGTCCTCATCATTAGGAAACATAATGTCCTCATCATTAGGAAACATAAGTGGTTGTGCGTCAGTGCATTCTATGTCTTCCACTGCTGGGGAAGAGCTGGGTGAATGCCCTTGGGAAACCCTGCCAGCGGAGTCTTCAAACAGCATAAGAGACTGCTGCATAACTTGCGGCTCAGACAGTTTCCCTGGTATGCATGGGGGTGATGTGACAGACTGATGGGCTTGGTTTTCAGGCGCCATCTGTGCGCTTTCTGCAGAAGACTGGGTGGGAGATAATGTGAACGTGCTGTATCCACTGTCGGCCACCCAATTGACTAATGCCTGTACCTGCTCAGGCCTTACCATCCTTAGAACGGCATTGGGCCCCACCAAATATCGCTGTAAATTATGGCGGCTACTGGGACCTGAGGTAGTTGGTACACTAGGACGTGTGGCTGTGGCAGAACGGCCACGTCCTCTCCCAGCACCAGAGGGTCCACTAACACCACCACGACCATGTCCGCGTCCGCGTCCCTTACTAGATGTTTTCCTCATTGTTACCGTTCACCACAATAAGAAAAATATTATTTGGCCCAATGTATTGAATTCAAATTCAGGCCTTTTTTTACAGACACCTAACACTATCTGGCTATCTATTTAGGTACCATATTACACTAATACAGGCACAGCAGTAACGACAGATTTAGCTGGATATAAATTTGAGGCCTATTATTTGGGCGCTGGGTGACAGGTATACGTTTACTGACTAGACTCTAACTAGACTCTATGTGCACCTTGAATCTTATATACCCTTTTAGGGATAGATTTAAAATAGCTCTGATACAGCAGAAACCACTAAATTAGGAAATTGCTAAATTGGGAATTGTATTTCAACCCAGAACAAAAAATGCGCTTTGACGGACACTAAATAACTTGACCAGCCACAACAGTACAGCAGTAACGACAGATTTAGCTGGATATAAATTTGAGGCCTAGTATTTAGGCGCTGGGTGACAGGTATAGGTTTACTGACAGAATTAGATTTGGAAATGCACAGTAGCGTGTGTGTGAAGTTATTCAGAATGACCCTATGTGCACCTTGAATCTAATATACCCTTTTAGGGATAGATTTAAAATAGCTCTGATACAGCAGAAACCACAAAATTAGGAAATTGCTAAATTGGGAATTGTATTTCAACCCAGAACAAAAACTGTGCTTTGACGGACACTAAATAACTTGACCAGCCACAGCAGTACAGCAGTAATGACAGATTTAGCTGGATATAAATTTGAGGCCTAGTATTTAGGCGCTGGGTGACATTTATAGGTTTACTGACAGAATTAGACTGGGATATGGCCAAAAACTTGGTGTGACAGATTGACCAACCACACTATTGAGGGTTAAATGCACTTGGTGACAGGCTCAGCTTGCCCCTGATGTAGTATATGGCCAAAAAATAACCACACTATTGCTGGTTAAATGCACTTGGTGTGACAGCTTGACCCTGATGTAGGATTTAGCCAAAAAACAACCACACCATTGAGGGTTAAATGCACTTGGTGGCAGCTTGTGCTGGCACACCACAAGACACAAAATGGCCGCCGATCACCCCAGAAAAAAGTGACTGAAAAACGCTCTGGGCAGCCTAAAAACAGTGAGCAATTCAATAGCAGCAGTTCAATCATCCACAGCTGCAGATCGATCTCTGAATGAAGTCTTTTGGAGGAGTTAATCACTGCCTAATCTCGCCCTAACGTCGCAGCTGCAACCTCTCCCTATGCTGATCAGAGCAGAGTGACGGGCGGCGCTATGTGACTCCAGCTTAAATAGAGGCTGGATCACATGGTGCTCTGGCCAATCACAGCCATGCCAATAGTAGGCATGGCTGTGACGGCCTCTTGGGGCAAGTAGCATGATGCTTGTTGATTGGCTGCTTTGCAGCCTTTCAAAAAGCGCCAAGAAAGCGACGAACACCGAACCCGGACTTTTACGAAAATGTCCGGGTTCGGGTCCGTGTCACGGACACCCCAAAATTCGGTACGAACCCGAACTATACAGTTCGGGTTCGCTCATCCCTACTTACGATCAATCTTTGCCCATTATCAGACGTGCTCTGTATATTTTGTGCCCGGAGTTCATATTTAATATTTTTACTCATTTTTAAACATTTTAAGATCTCCACAAGGTTGCTATTACAGTTTTATCTGAGAAAAAAAGAAACTGAAGATGTAATAACTATAGATTTTGTAAAGGCATACATTTAATTTCAAGAGTACTTACCTTTTCACGGTTAAAATATTCACTATATGATAAGTAGTGTAGCATAGCAGTATTGTAGTTAAAAAGTAGCTATTTACTTGTTTGATGCTGGATGTCAAGTGCATTAAAGTAAAGCGTAAAATTCAAGACCAGATATAAATGTTACATAAGAAGTACCATAGACATAAAATGAGATGACAAGAGATTTGAGCTGACCGATGAAAAAAGATCCTACCAGAGGCCCTGCGTCTCTGATAGTAACAAGACCCTAAAAAAAATTGCAATAACTATGCTGTAATGATACACCCATTTGCAACAACAGAGGACTCATTTTACTCAGCATTATCAACCCTACCAGGCAGTATGACTGGTTTAATAGTGCTGATCATAGTGACAGAGAAGTTACAATGTTAATTTCTTCTGGCACAACCTTTGCAAGTTGAAATCATTGCAACCTGAGACCATGAGGGGAATTTACCAAGACTAGCTTTTCATACGCTGGTCTTAAGGTGGCCATACTCATTTGAAAAAGTAGAGCGAACAAGTGTTTGCGATCGCCGAAGGCAGACTCTTGTATGTCAAAAATGCAATCCGCCATTCTGGTAAACCAATTGCTCATCGGCCGAAACTGCACGTTTTATGGCATGATTGGTTGAATTCAGCAGATCACTTGCCATTGTGCTCAAGCACCAGGGGGTCTGTTTTCATAAAAACAACAGAAAACGGACTCCCTGGAAGAGCAGTTTAGTAGATCATTATCTCAAATGTATGATAAAGGCCTTGCGGCTTAGTAGGAGTTGGGCTTTGTGCAACCCACCAGATTTACTATAACTTATGCCAGAAATGAAGTAAGTTATAGCTAAAGTCTAAGCCTGGCTGGTGTAGACTTCAGATTCTAGCACACAGCGAGGGTCTAATTTATTAAGAAGCATCTCTAATTGGCTGGATTTCCATCTAGTTACACTTTCTGCAGATCAACATACCATAGATGTTATTGTACATTGATATTGTCACGGGTAGAGTAACGGGTATCAAGATAAAGCGGAGGTTCACACCCTGAGCTGCCACCCTGTCCCCTGTCCCTGCCTACTTGCACCACCCACCCTAGGTGACGGAGCACAACTGGGCAACACTCCCTAATCTACTAAGTGCAAGCAGAGAGAAAGAGACAACATGGAAGAGGACAGCCACTCAGAAGTAACAATAAGCGGACAAGAGGTAGAACAAAAACGGAAGGCGAGGCGGGTCAACTAGCGGAGGTCACGTCAAAACAAGGGAAGAGGCAAAGACAAATCCGTAAACAAGCCAAGGTCAAAATCCGAGAGGTAGCGTCAAGGTACAGGGAGCAAGCAGAAGCGGTGTTAAGAGGCAGATTGAGGCTCAATTCCAGAGGTAGCTTAATAACAATAAAGTACACAGCCTATAGGACGAAAATCACAGGCAACCTGTAGCCAGCAGGCCGCCTGTATTTATAGTGGGAAGTGAGTCATGTGACGTGGCCAGCATCACATGACCACAGACAGACAAGTCGAGCACCGAGTGATCAGCTCGTGCTCAAGGCAGACCTAGGAGCAGGGAGCCCCCAGCTAGCAAAGCTGCCCTTGGAACGAGGCTAAACACAGATCCTTGCTCCTGAAGCTAAGCAGCAGGTCTGCGGCTGATGGGAGACCAAGTGCACCTTTGGTGCCCTATTACAGATGTGGTTTCAAGTTACCCCATTGGTGTTTTTGTAATTTTTCTGGTCATTTAGAGATTTCACTTCTTTATAGTTTATTTCTGCAGTATGCCTTGCATATCTAAATAGCACAAATCAGACATCTTTAGAACATCTTTTCTCATTGACAAAGGGTATTTTAAATAGTGTATGCACCACATAACAAATGGAAAATTCTACTATTGGGTACTTTTGTTTGCTTTTTCCCCCTGTGCCATCCTTATATTTCAGAATGTCTACAGAAATCTGGTTGAGCTATGCCTGGCATGACATCTCATGCCCTGGTCTTCATGGCACGATGTGCTGATCTGCTAATCTCTTGTATGAAAAGGGGCAGTGGTGCTTGCACAGATACACCAGTTATAGCATTCAGGCATAGCAGGGGGAAAAAATCCAAATTGTGCATGTGTGACCACCACACAAGGTTGATGGAAATAGATGCTACCAACAACAAAGTAATAATGTGGGCCTATGAAGGACTATTAACCCCTTCACTACCGAGACACATTTCACCTTAAATCCCAGGCCGATTTTTGACAATCTGACATATGTCATTTTATGTGGTAATAACTTTTAAACACTTTTACTTATCTAGGCTATTCTGAGATTTTCTCGTCACATATTGTACTTCATGACAGTGGTAAAATTGAGTAAAAAAAAAAATCACTTTTATTTATACACTTTTATTAAAATACAAAATTTACCAAAACTTTGGAAAAATTAGCAAATTTCCAAATTTCTATTTCTCAACTTTTATAATAGATAGTAATAACTCCAAAAATAGTTACTACTTTACATTCCCCATATGTCTACTTCATGTTTGGATCATTTTGTGAATGCCATTTATTTTTGGGGGACGTTAGAAGGCTTAGAAGTTTAGAAGCAAATCTTGAAATTTTGGTTTCTCTATGTTACACTTTTTGTGAAGCAAGGTAACAAAAAATAGCTGTTTTGGCACTGTTTTAATTTTTTGTTATTTACAGTGTTCATCTGAAAGGTTAGATTATGTGCTGTTTTTTTGTGCAGGTTGTTATGGACGCAACAATACCAAATATGACTACTTTTTTGGTTGTTTGTTTCAGTTTTACATCATAAAGCATCTTTGAAAAAAAAATATTTTTTTGTGTCTCCATATTTGGAAAGCTCATTTTTTGCAAGATGAGATGACGGGTTGATTGCTACTATTTTGGGGTGCATATGAATTTTTTATTGCTTGCTCTTACACTTTTTGTGATGTAAGGTGACAAAAAATAGCTTTTTTGACCCTTTATTTTTTTTTACAGTTTTCACCTGTGGGGTTAGGTCATATGATATTTTTATAGACCAGGTCATTATGTACGTGGCAATACCTAATATGTATACTTTTCTTTATTTTTGTTTTAAGTTTTATTTAAGTTTTACACAATGATATAATTTTTTAAACAAAATAAATCATGTTTTAGTATCTCCATAGTCTGAGAGCCATAGTTCTTTTATTTTTTGGGAGATTGTCTTAGGTAGGGGCTCATTTTTTGAAGGATGAGGTGTCGGTTATATTGGCATATGCCTTTTTGATCGCTTGGTGTTGCACTTTTAGTGATGTAAGGTGACAAATAAATGTTTTTTTAGCACAGTTTTTATTTTTATTTTTTTACAGTGTTCATCTGAGGGGTTAGGTCATGTGATTTTTTTTTTATAGAGCCAGTCGGCAATACCTAATACCTATTTAAAAAAAATTAACTTTATTTTGGATGAAGGACCTTTTTTTTTATTTGAAACATAAATGTATTATTTTTTACAATTTTTATTTGCACTTTTTTTCACTTTATTTTTTGTCTCACACTTCAACTTTTAGGGGTCTGATCCCCTTTACAATGCATTACAATACTTCGGAATTGTAATGCATTGGCTATAAGTGTTTTACAACTGTAATACGCTTACAGCCTGCTTGCCTGTGAGATCCAGGGGGCTGGATCTCACAGGCTCTCCCGGAAGGCAGCCACGATGCCTAAGGAAAGCATCAGGCTGCCTTCCCTGCCATGGGGTCCCCATCACAGCAGAGCGGGAACTGCATGGACACCGGCACCCGTGAGGATACCGCATGTGCCGTGGTCAGCGCTGACCACGGCTCTGTAAGGGTTGATGCGCCAGCATCAGTGTTTTCACGGAGCATACAGCAGGGGTTCGGCTATCAGTGACAGCTGGACCCCTGCCTCTGATTGGTCAGGCGCAGCTCCTGCACCTGCCCGATCTGCACGTGGTACCTGTACTGCGCTGGGACTTGTGTCCCGCATTTTTGCGCCGTACATGTACGGCGCTGGTATCCTTAGGGTTAAATTGTTTCTGTCATCAGAAAAATAGTTATGTATCTGGCTGACATTAGCGATGTGCTAATGTCAGCAGAACATTACTGTATGATTTTTAACTCCCTGCCTGCCGCCATTCCCTCAAAATAAAGATTTTTATAATATGCTCGAGGTGCTAGTGGGGCTCCTTCTTCTCACCCTTTGGCACGCCCATGTCCAGTTGATTGATGTCCTAGTTCTCTTCAGTGCCCTGTAAATCCCGCGCCTGCGCCATCCCGTTTAGTATTTGGCGCAGGCACAGTGAGCGAAGGATGCTCTCCTGCTGTCGGCTTGCAAAACTTTTGTTTGCCACTTGTGACAAAAGTTCTGAAAAGGGTGTGTGGCAAGGGCAAGGAATGGGCAGGGCTGGCAAGTCAGCCACAGTTTCCAAATTTGCTCCAGTTATCATTTGAGACACTATAGATTTCATTCTTGCGATTTCATTCTAAACCTATGTAAGTTAGATGCATCCTCTGGCAGCGCAGAAGATTTCAAAGCCTGGTGTACAAAGCCAGTCTTTAATAAATCTCGTCCTATGTACTTTGGGGTAGATTTACTAATAACAATGTGACAAAGATAAAGGTGTACAGGTTTACAGCACATTTATTAACCGTTATAAGCACATTCAGACACCTATTAATCATACAAAAGGGGCATGACCTAAAAAAAAAGCATCTTGGCTTTGAGAGAAAGAGGCATGACTGTGCCCTTGTACTCCAAAAAAACATCAAAGTTTTGACACTTTTTTAGAGTAACCTAATATAACAAATAAGTGGTATAACCTTAGACTAGACATCATCCATCATTTGCCACTTTGATAAATCTGGCACAGTTTAAGACTGTCTCTATGTTTACACTTAGGCTACTTTCACACCAACGTTTATGCTGGATCAGTCATGGATCAGCAAAAATGCTTCCATCATGATAATACAACCGTCTGCATCCATTATGAATGGATCCAGTTGTATTATCTTTAAAATAGCCATGACGGATTCATCCTGAACACCATTGAAAGTCAATGGGGGATGGATCTGTTTTCTATTGTGTCCGAGAAAACGGATCTGTCCCCATTGAATTACACATCACATTGTGGGGTAGAAAAACGCAGCTGGCAACATTACTCTGTCCGCAATTGGGTTGCCACCAAATGAAACAGAATGCTTTCTGGTGACTCCGTTTCATTCAGTTCCGTTTTGTCCCCATTAACAATGAATGGGGACAAAACGGAAGCGTTTTTTCCCCGCTATTAAGATCCTATAATGGATCTCAATAGCGGAAAGGGGAAGAGCAGATGTCAAAGTAGCGTTAGACAGTAATGTGGGCCATTATGCATTACTTTAACACTAATTTAATGGACAAGGATGAAGCTATATGCCAGGCCTTTCAATTTCCAGCAGGTTTTATTTTATTTTTACATTTTCGTGATGAAGTTTTCTCTGCATTATGTTCAAAATAAATTATACTTTCGCAAATGTATTATTTTTTTTTGTTGGAGAGGAGATTGTAGGTGTTTGATTAACAACAAACACCTTTGAATTTACCAAATCGGAAACCAAAATCATTATCAGGTAGTTAAATAACTAGTAACATTTAGATAGGGGTGTGTGAATGTTAATTTTGTTTTTTAAGGGTACCTTATGTTTGCTATGGGGTTGAAAAGTGTCAGTCCCTCTGTTCCACTCCAGAATAACATTATGCAGCGTAAATAATGATGTGATGCGATTTTTCTAAACCAGATTGTCTTGATTCATTTCGGTGGGGGATGTAATCCACACAAAATCCTACAACAAAATATGCGCAGAAATCAATTTCTTAATTTGTATTGACAAATCTCCAACAAAATCCACACAAAAATCAGCACCTTTGTAATAATCCTCACCCTTGTATTTTCTTGTCTGATTTTTCGTCCATGTATGAAGGCACCCTAAAGAAAGCAGTGTTCTGCCATCAGTTTTTTTTTATTACATTTTTTTGTGCATGTGGCACATTCTGAAACCATTCTTTCAGACACCAAGAGAGTGTTTCCTGGCCTTGTGAATTGCACTGCTAATTGTAATTATATATTCAAAGTATATGGAAAGGAGATACTGTACTTACCCTTCCTATGAGTTTAAACTGATCACCAGATTATTTCTAGTGTGCCAGTGAAAGACTGACGACAATGCCAGTATAATGCTATATCTCCACCCGGTAAATCCGGTTGTCTGTTCCTGCAGACAACTGGAGTTACTGTATTTGGCATAACTGGACACAGCTGCACACTGTACATGGTAGTAGATCTATTCATTTATCTTTGACATATCTAGCTAACTTCTAAGGCAGCTCTGTTAAAAACCTCCCTCACACATTAATGGGGTTAATGCAGTGGCCCGTGTCAGACTGCTCGAGAGGCCAGTGTCATCTTTGTTTAACCTTTGTGCTTTATGTGCCAGAAGCCTAAATTTATTAATTTTCTGTGAGCTGTAAAATAAGAAGAATGGGCAGTTTTGCTAGGAACATTATCATCTACAGTAAGACAAGGGCAAACAAGGTTGATATGTGTAATCTATTGTGCCACTAGACCTGACATGGAATTACTGTATTTTTTTTCTGTTAAAGAATATCAGTGTATTGCAGTCGATATCTGAAGCACAGCTGCACATATACAGGAACAACATATTTAGTTGAATGTGTAAATTATTAAAAGGGGCAAAGTGGCTAGTGAAGTACCCAGAATGGTGTAAAAAAAATGATACGTCATCACTAGAGATGGGCGAAAAAGTTTGATTCGGCTTTCGGCTGATTCGCAGAATTTTACAAATAAATTAGCTTTGTGACTAATTACTTTGTCACAAAGCAAATTTTTTTGTAAGTTGTGGGTGCAATGACAGGGAGCTGCGAGAGCGTTGCCCCCGTCATTGTATCCCTCAGATGCCGCATTCATACGTGATGGCGGTATCTAAGTGTAAAAAGAGTGTGAAATTAACATAAACTTTTTTTTTTAATCCAACTTACCGCGTCCATGCCAGTGACGGGCCGGATACCGCCTTCTTGGTTGAAGATCTGGCGCAAAATCTTGTGCGGCGTGAGATTACATTATCATGCCGGCCGACGTGGTAACATCATACGTCACCACGCACAGGATTTCGGCCGAGATCTTAAATTAGGCAAGCAGCCCATCGCGAGCAAATGGAGGAGGTAAGAATTATTTTTTTTTTTAATACTATTTCAGGTTAAATCGATTCGCTTACACGAAGCACGAGGAAATTCAGCTTCGAGGCAAATTAAATTTATCCTGATATCCAGAACGAATTCCACTTCATAGGATTCGATTCGCTCATCTCTAGTCATCACCAATGCCCCCACCACTGATCTTCCAGTGCTTAATGCGTCCACTCTGTTTTCTGCTTCCTGGACTGGCCTTGAACACAGAAAATAACAGGAGATGAACAGTCAGTTGGTCGTTGGCTGAAGCGGGTAACCATTTTCTCTGCTGGACAGTCTCTTTAAATATTTCATGACCAGTGATGCTTTGACCATTGTGACACAATGAGGGGAATGGTCTGGGAAAACAGGTATTTTCCTCCCATTGTGTGCTGCTGGGCTGATTTGCAGGCAGGTGGGGTTAAATACCGGACTGGATTTTAATGGCTGGTCTGAGTTTTTGGCAGCACATGGCTGTCCTTAAATAGGCAGCTGGGCTCAGCAGCAGGATCTCTGTGTTGGGATCTGAGGCTTGGTTCCAGGCTGGAGGGCTGTGACCCATGGGCCAAAGAAACAGGCCCAATGGACTGCTGGAAGCAGAACTGACATCAAGGTGACATGTCTTATATGAACTTTTCAATTTGTGTGAAGTAACACCAAGATGTACTTTACATTGTGTGGGAAGTAAACACCAAGACTGCAAAGTACCGCATTATTTTGTGCATTTGCCTCAAGTGTGAAAAAAACACACTGAATTTTTGCGTTAAGAACCTGTCATTTGCCTCTGTACTGCGTCTGCTTAACCTATCTACCAGAGCGACACCCCACAATTGGTGGAGGATGCGGCAAGTGCAGTGAGGCAGGCATGATTGCCAAAATATTGTTGTTTTGCATTTTTGCTCCAGGCATGGTTGTATGTCTTGCATTAAACCTGCAAAATTTCAACCCATGACACTCGAAAAAATGGAGGCCATAATGAAGGCTCTTGTGAAGGCTAACCAGCAGCAGCAAAATAACAACCTGCAACAATGGGAGGCTAACAGTTAGCAGCAAGAAACAAACCAGCTGCTATTACAACACCTGATGGCTTTACAGACGTCAGGAACATCCCAAAGCGTCCATGATATCGGGAAAGCGTCCGTGCGGTGATCCTCAAGATGACACCTTTAGATGATGTCGAAACCTACCTGGCGATGTACGAGAAGGTTGCCACAAGGGAGAAACTACCCCGAGACCAGTGGGCTAAGGTCGTCGCTCTGTTCCTGGCATCCGATTCTCAGCGGGTGTATTTCCACTTGCTGAACGATCAAGTGGCTAACTACCAGAACGTAAAGGGTGAGATTCTGGCAAGACTGGGGGTGAATGTGTTCACCCAGCGGGTACATCAGTGGGGGTTTAACCCGGCTGAGCCCGTGAGACCCCAGTATTATGACTTATTTCACCTCTTGCAAAAGTGGCTACAGCCTGATGTGCTGAGTCCCATGGCTATGCTGGATTGACTATTAGCTGATATGTTCTGGAGGGCTTTGCCACCCCCTCTATTGAACCTTTTCACAAAATTCTAATTTTAAGCTGCATTAATGCAATTTCTTTTAATTTGCAATACTGAAATGAATAGACTTTTGCACGATATTCTAATTTTTCAAGTTTCACCTGTATATATATTTGCCTATTGTGCCTAAATCTTGTAATGTATCTTCCAAGCCTCTAATTCATTTGACAGTACATCTAATTTATTTTCTTGTGCCAGAGACCCCTTTGTCCAGCTTGGTTCCTTTCATACTGAAAGCACATTTTTTTTTAATAGATTCTATTGCCTGACTAAGTGAAGCAGAAGACAAACTTTTTTTGGATTAATAATCTATTGTACAGAAGGAAGACCTCTATAATAATGCTAATAATAATAATCTTTTTTTTATAGCCCCAACATATTCCACAACACTTTACAATCAGGGGATCAAGTGCAGAGTTATAAATAACAGAGCAACAAACAAGTAAACAATTAAAACAAGAGGAATGAGTACCGACTTACAATCTATGGGGAGATAGGGTGAAACAAAACATAACAAGTGCTTCATTTGTGCAATGGTCCGGTCATTTTAAAACACAGTAGGGGAGTAGATCTAAGGCTGCATGAACCAGTCAACACATTATATCTGTAGCGATTCTGAGTGCATGGGGTGTGGTGGATATCTGATGATGGATCAGGTTCATAAGAACGATGCTGAAGGGTTGTCACGGATGGTGTAACAGAAAACAAGAAGTTACAAATAAGGATCCGACTGGCTTGATCCGAAACTAAGGAACAAAAGGGTGACCCCTATTTAAGCCCTGAAACTCTCCCTGTCTTCTCAGCCCATGCAAAGATCTCTATGATAGAAAATTGCATGCCCTCGTGCCTCGACTGTATGACACCTGAACACCCTATAATAGTGAGGGGACACGAACACCGGCTCCCTACACTTAATACGGAGGGAGTCAGGATTACCTAGGATCAAGCAAACAGGAAAACACAAATAAATGAACAGACTTATCTGTAGAAGCATCAGTTGTAGCATCCAGCATGTATACACTCCAGGAAGTTGTATAAACCGCAAAGTGATGCAGTATGGGAGGGGATTTAAAGGGATGCAATCAGTGCAACTAGATGACAGCTGAGAGAGGGAAACGAGATGACAAAACGAAAGCAAAACAAAAGAACCTCAAGCAGGAGGTTCTGAAGAACGTCTGTCAGAGCTTCTCAGATGCCTGGCGGTGACAAGGGGTGGGTGGGCAGTGAACAGAGAAGATTAGTGACGATCGAGCATGCTCGGCCGAACACCAGTTTTCAATGCTTGAGCCTCCGCACCGCACGTTTCTTAGCTGCTGGCATTACAGTGATTGGCTTGCCAGAACTCGTCATCGGGTGTTATATAGCACCCGATGATGCATTTTCAGCTCATTCTTAGTCAGGGAGAGCTGTGCTAAGAAAGGGACAGACAGTGTAGGGAGTGATTTAAGAATATTTTTACCACCAAAACTTTTCAGAGACCCAAAAGACCTTTTAAGGACTATTGTGTGTGGCAGTGACAATATCTTTTTTTAGTGCAAACTGCGCTAAAAACCTAAAACTTTCCAGACCGAAAAGTCCTTCTAAGGACAATTGTGTGTGGCAGCAATATCTATTTTTACTGCATCCAGGGCCGGCGCTACCATAAGGCAGACCAAGCGGCTGCCTTAGGGCGCGCCCTGCGCAGGGCGGAAAAATGAATGCCCTTCTTTTTTTTTTTTTTTTTATAACTTTCTTGAATTTGTGCCGCAGCGCCGCCGCCTTGCGCCCGCCCCCAGCCTGCGTGTGTCGGCCGCTCAGAGTCACGGCAACACACCGGTCACATGTGCTCAGCCTGCCATGGGGGCCTGACTGGTAGTAAGCTGCGCCGCCGGCGGGTATGGCAGGGACTAATAGGCGAGGCTCGAGCTGACTGATTGTGTTGTGTCTGACTCACACAGACACACACAGCCGTCAGCCAGATTAGACCACCAGACGCACTGGCAGCCAGCAGCAGCAGGAGTCAGGCAGGTCAGGAGTGGACTCAGGACTTAAGGTAGGTCACTTGAAGTTTGAACTGTTCCGAATTGAATGTATTGTATATAATAATTAATATGATCATTTAAAATTATTTCAAAATCATAAAATGAGGCCATAAGTGCTAGTCTAGTGCCAGAGCAGAGGCGCTCAGGCTTTTAGCACGGCATTCAATTATGTGTTTTAAAAAAGTAATTACAAAACAACAATCATTAATATTGGCCCCCCCCCCCAATATTAATGATTGTTGTTTTGTAATTACTTTTTTTAAACACATCATTGAATGCCGTGCTAAAAGCCTGAGCGCCTCTGCTCTGGCGCTAGTTTGTGTGACCGTGACATGATGGAGGGAGGGGGTACAATGTAAATGTCTGTACAGTTGTACAGTACTCTGAGTATGTGACATGGGAATGGGGCCAGGCCGCCAGGAAGGGTCGGCTGGGGGGGGGGGGTTAAAATGTGACACAGTAAGGGGTAACGATGTGATCATGGATGGCGCCAGGGCTGTCCGGGCTGGGGAGGGATTAAGTGCAATGGGGGGGAGAAATGTGACACAATAGTCTATTGTGTCACATTTCTCCCCCCCCCCCCATGGCACATCATTCCCCCGCCTGGACGTCCCTGGCCCCATCCATGATCATATTATTACCCCCTATTGTCAATAGGCCGGGGCGGGGGGGGGGGGGGAATGTGACACAATAGGGGGTGCTCATGGGATGGGGCCAGGTCCGGACGGGGGGGGGGCGATGTGCCATGGGGGGGGGGGGGGGGGCGCCAAAATGTAGCTTCGCTTGTGTTGGCAAAAATCCTTGCACCGGCCCTGACTGCATCCTGCGCTAAATAGCGTACGATTCTTCGCCACATCTCCTGTGTAATGTGTGCACATCCCAAAAATATCTGTGACATCCAGTGTACTTTTTCAATAGATGGTGTCCTGTTCTGACAGTGACATTAGCTGCACTAGATCTCCAGTGTAAAGTGTGCGCATCCAAAAATGTATCTGTGACATCCAGTGTACTTTTTCAATAGATGGTGTCCGCTGTGGACAGTGACATTACCAGTGCCAAATCTCCAGTGTAACGTATGCGCTTAAAAAATATATCTGTTACATCCAGTGTACTTTTTACGTATACTCTTTGGACAGTGACATTACCGGTGGTACCTCTCCTGTATAACGTTTCCTCATCCCAAATACCTGTGATATTCCCTGTATTTTTTTATTAGCTGCTGGTGACAGCATTGACATTATCTGCGGGATATCTCCTGTGAGATGTTTCCACATCCCAAATACCTTTAAAAAAACTGTTTGCACATACACTTCCAAATCCTACGCTACTGTACATGTGACATACTTTCAAGCATATATAACATTTAACACTTAACGCAAAATGCTGTGCCAGAACACATTCTGCAGTACATGCATGGCGGGCTGATCTGGTGGGTGCAGGAGCTGCGCCCACCCGATCACTGCAGGGGTCTAGCTGTCCCTGGTAGCCGGGCCCCTACTGTATCCACCGACGTCGCTTTTTGCAGCGATGCCGGACGATTAACCCCCTCTATGCAGCGATCAGCGCTGACCGAGACATAGAAGTGGTTTGCGGCATGTGAAGGAGCGCATCGGGTCCCCGCGCTGCTATGGCGGGGACCTGATATGTGACAAGACAGCCCGATGCCAAGCAGAGCCTGCCAAATGCCTTGCATGGCATGGGGACCTGCCTTCTATGGGTGCCCCGGATATCCAGCCTCAGGCTGGGTCTCCTAGGCAACCTGTTAGGGTATTACTCTGTGTAATCCACTAACAAGCAATGCTTTGCAATACAGATGTATTGTAATACATTGCAGAGGGGATCAGACCCCCAAAAGTTGAAGTCCCAGAGTGGGACAAAAAAAAGTAAAAAATAAATAAAAAGTGTTTTCAATAAAAAAAAAGTTTCAAGTTAAAAAAAGAAAAAAACACCCCTTTCCCCTGATTTTAGAATAAAAAAATGGAAAAAAAAAGAAAAAACACACAAATTAGGTATCACCGCATCCGTAACAACTGGCTCTATAATTATATCACATGATCCACCCCATTTGATAGACACCATAAAAAAAAAATTGGGGTCACTTTGCATTACAAAAATTGCAACACCAAGCGATCAAAAAGGCGTATACCCCCAAATAGTACCCATCTAACCATCACCTCATACCGCAAAAAATGAGCCCCTACAAAGGACAATACGATAAAAATATCGCTCTCAGACTATGGAGACACTAGTGTTTAAAAAAAAAAAAAGTATACATATTAGGAAATGCCATGTCTGTATCAACCATGTCTGTATAATCATATGATTATAAAAATATGCTGTCAAAAAGCCATTTTGTCACCTTACATCACAAAAAGTAAAATAGCAAGTGATCAAAAAGTCATATGCACCCCAAAATTGTACCAATCAAACAGTCATCTCATCCCGTAAAAATTATACCCTACCTAAGACAATTGGCCAAAAATTTTAAAAACTATGGCTCTCAGACTGAGACACTAAATGATAAAGCTGGTCAGCACTTACTCTGCACGTAGCATGGAAGAAGTCATGTTGATGAAGGCATGTTTGCCGAAACGCGTCCTGTTGTAGGACATTTCTGGAATAAATGTACAGTATATTGCAAAGACACAGCTGCTAGGATTTATTGATTATCTATTGAGACACTAAAACATGATTTTTTTTTGTTTCAAAAATGATATCAGTGTATAAAACTTAAATAAATAAAAATAGTATACATATTAGGGATTTCCGCGTCCTATAAAAATATCCGATAATTGAACCCCTTAGGTGAATACCGTAAAACAAAAAAGCCGTTTTGTCACCTTTCATTACAAAAAGTGTAATAGTAAGCGATCAAAAAGTCATACGCACCCCAAAATAGTGCCAATCAAACCATCACCTCATCCCTCAAAAATGATACCCTACCTAGGACAATCGCTAAAAAAAAAAAATATGGCTCTCAGACTTTGGAGACACTAAAACATGTATTTTTTTGTTTGTTTCAAAAAATATATTATTGTTTAAATCAGATAAATCAAATAAAAATGGTGTCAAAAAGCCATTTTGTCACCTTACATCACAAAAAGTGTAATAGCAAGCAATTAAAAAATCAAAAGCACCCAAAAATTGTACCAATCAAACCATCACCTCATCCCTCAAAAATGATACCCTAAGAAAATTACCAAAAAAAAGAACAACTATGGCTCTCTGAATATGGAGACACTAAAACATGAGTTTTAAAAATGCTGTTACTGTGTAAAACTTAAATAAAAAAGTAAACATATTAGGTATTTCCACATCCGTAACGACCTTCTCTATAAAAATATCACATGACATAATACCTCAGGTAAACACTGTAAAAAATATAATAAAACATAAAAAAATAAAAAATGTTGTCACCTTACATCACAAAAAGTGTAATACCAAGTGATCAAAAAGTCATATGCACCCTACAAAAGTAACAATCAAACCGTCATCTCATAGCGAAAAAAATTAGACCCTACATAACAGTCACCCAAAAATAAAATAATCTATGGCTTTTAGAATATGGAGACATTAAAAATAAAAATAAAATAAAAAATGCTTTATTATGTAAAACTGAAACAAACAACCAATCATATTTGGTAGTGTCACGTCCGTAACAACTTGCTTTAAAAAATTTCTCATGATTAGAATTGAGCGGACACCTGGATATTCGGGTTCGACGGGTTCAGCCGAACTTCACAAAAAAGTTTGAATTCAGGACCCAAACTTGACCCGAACTTGAACCCCATTGAAGTCAATAAGGACCCGAACTTTTGAGCACAAAAATGGCTGTAAAAAGTCATGGAAAGGGTTAAGAGCATGGCAAGTGATCTGCATACAAATGTGGATAGGGAACTGACTTAAAATAACATAAAATATGTCAAAATAAATAAAAAATCTTGTTCTAGGAGGAGGAGTTCCATATGGAGTAGGAAGTTGAGGAGGCGGTGGATGTGGCAGTGTAAGTGGAAGCAGCGGTCGAGGAGGAGGAGGTAGCCAACACTGGTTTTTGGTTATGTTTTTTATTTTATTAATTTTGTATTTTTTTTAATTAAATTTGGGTAGACCCCAAAACATTGGGAAATATAACCTATGGTAACCCCCTCCAGGCATGCTAAACAAATGTTCAGACAATACACTGGCTGCAGGGCAGGTCAGCACCTCAAAGGCGTAAAGGGCAAGCTCAGGCCATATGCCCAATTTGTAGACCAAGAAGTTGAAGGAGGCAGACCCATCAGTCAGTACGTGTAGGCGTGTGCACACATACTGCTCAACCATGTCGCATGTCCCCGTGACGTCCACGATCCAATTGGATATCTTCGCTATCAACTTTCAATGTTCTTTTCTGCGCCTACCATGGTGATCATGGGTAGCAGGGAATCAGGGTTCCAGGCCGGAGAGGTAGCCTGCCTGAGAAAGGGATACCACATCTAAGGGAGGTCAATGAATGAAATTAAATGTGATCGAGCAGAGGAGGTGCGCGGCAATTATCCACTCCCGACTTGGGGAGGTAGTGATGATAAATAACAATACAAGAATTTTTAAGATGCCCTGTTATTTAAATGATTAATAAAAAAAAAAAATCAGGGCATGTCACTGGGGTATTTTGGATTTGGAAATGTTAGACAGGACCTGCTGCCGCTTTGTTGACTCTAGATAACTTATGCCTGATTGCACGTCCCTGTGACGTCCACGATCCAATTGAACATCTTCTCTATGAACTTTCAATGTTCTTTTCTGAGCCTACCATGTTGATCATGGTTAGCGGCGAATCAGGGATCCAAGCCATAGAGGGAGCGTGAGAAAGGGAGGTCAATGGCTGCAATGTGATCAAGCTGAAATGTGGGACAAGTTATTAAAGCGGAAGGATCAAATAAAAGGAGGTGGTGTGCATCAATTAAAGACGAATTTAAAAATTTAAGTCCCTGTCACCTATGCAGAGCAGGGGTTTATTCACGGCAAAACTGTGTTCATGTCACCCACCAATGGAACAGACGATTTTACAAAAATTAGGTACCTGTCACCTATGCAGAGCAGGGGTTTGTATACAGCAAAATTGGCAAAATGTCACCTGACAATGTAACAGACGATTTTTTTAAATTTAGGTCCCTGTCACCTAATGCAGAGCAGGAATTTATTCACGGCAAAAATGGTAAAATGTTACCCAAGAATGTAACAGACAATTTTGCACCCTGCTACCTCTTTTGCTGTGCTGGTGCCTCTGTGCTACCACCGCCTCTTCCTCCGAACTAGACAGGTCACGCGCATGACCTTGATTCCATGTGGGGGCAAAGACCTCATCGTCCTCCACATCATCTTCCACCCAGTATTCACCCCTGCCCTCCTTGTTGGTCTGCACACTGCTGAACGCCACAGCAGTTGGCACCTGTGTTTCATAATCATCCGAGACGTGCTGCGGTGGTCCTCCCATGTGCTCATCCTAAAACATAAGTGGTTGGGCAGAGTCATCAAAAAGTAAAGAAGAGACTGCTCCATGACTTGGGGCTCAGACTGCTTGGCTGATTTGCAAGGGGGGTGAGGTGAAGGACTGACAGACATGGGCTGCAGGTGCCAACTCTGATCTTTCAGCAGAAGACTGGGTGTGAGACAAAGTGAAGGAACTGGAGGCACTGTCATCCACCCAATCTACTATCACTTGTACTTGTTTTGGCCTCACCATTTGTAGATCCGCATTTGGCCCTACCAAATAAGACTGAAGGTTCAGTTGCCTAGTCGCACCTGAGGAAGGTGTTTCACTTGTGCGTGTAGCTGGCACAGATCGACCACGTCCTCTCCCTGCAACAGGAGCTCCACCATCAGCACCATGACCGGGGCCATGTCCCTTATTTGATGCTCTCATCATTCTTTGCGTTCACCCACCAAACTAACAGATGGCTTAAGCCAGGCAACAATGTAACCGCCAATAGTCAACAATTAAGTTCACTGAGGGTAAGGCAGTGTCGGTGTCATAAAGATGAAAAATTTCTTGAGGTCACACAACAGTGTGACAGGCGAATTTTATACAATTACTTCACGGTCACAATTTTTTTTTAAGTCCCCTGATGTTGGTGTTTTTTTTAAAACCCAGTATATAATTGCAGTATTTAAAACTTGTATTTCCCTGTCACATATGCAACAAACGCCCCAGATGTAGGGTCTTGCAAAATAATTGTTTTTTTTTTAAACCCAGTATATAATTGCAGTATTTAAAGCTTGTATTTCACTGCCACAAATGCAACAAAGGCCCCTGATGTAGGGTCTTGCAAAAAATTTGTGTTTTTTTTAAACCCAGTATCTAATTGCAGTATTTAAAGATTGTATTTCACTGTGACAAATGAAACAAAGGCCGCAAATGTATTATCTTGCCCAAAATGGGTGTTTTTTTAAAAACAGAATATAACAGCAGTATCTAACGCTTGTATTGGACTTTCAGAAATGCAGCAAAGGCCGCAAATGTATTAACTTGCCCGAAATGGGTGTTTTTTTAAAACCAAAATATAATTGCAGGATTTAAAGCTTGTATTTCACTGTGACAAATGCAGCAAAGGCCCCAGATGTAGGGTATTGCAAAAAATGTGTGTTTTTTAAAACACAGTATATAATTGCAGTATTTAAAGCTTGTATTTCACTGTGACAAATGCAGCAAAGGCCCCAGATGTAGGGTCTTACAATAAATGGGTGTTATTTTAAACACTGAATATAACTGCAGTATTTAAACCTTGTATTTGACTGTCAAAAATGCACATATGCTGTGTTGGTGAACTGAACTTGCACAAAATGGCTGCCTACGCCCACCTAACTAACAGATGGATAAAGGTTATTTTTCTGTGTCACTGGCCTCAGGGCAGACTATAAAAATGGTGCACTGCACGCACAAAACAAAATCGCTGTAGATCTCTGAGTTAACAAACACTTCTGATAACAGATTCTTTCCTATTTTCTACCTCACAGCAGCAGCATCCTATCCCTACACTAGTAAGAGCAGAGTGACATAGGGTGTCTCTGTAAGCCACAGAATCAGGGCAATAAATATTGAGTTTTGTTTGGCTGTTAACCTTTGCTTTGTTAGCGGTAAAAATTATTAAAATGGAAAATCTGCCAAAAAAGGGAAATTCTGAAATTTCATCTCCATTTTCCATTAATTCGTGTTGAATAACAAAGTTAACAAAGTTTGTAAAATCAGTTTTTAATACTTTGAGGTGTGTAGTTTCTAAAATTGACTCATTTTGGGGTGGTTTCTATTATGTAAGCCTCAAAAAGTGACTTCAGACCTGAACTGGTTCTTAAAAAGTGGGTTTTGGAAATGTTCTTAAAAATTTCAAGATTTTCTTCTAAACTTCTAAGCCTTCTAACATCCCCCCAAAATAAAATGGCATTCACAACCTGATCCAAACATAAAGTAGACATATAGGTAATGTAAAGTAATAACTATTATATGAGATATCGCTATCTGTTTTAAAAGCAGAGAAATAGAAATTTGGAGAGTTGCAAATTTTTCCTATTTTTTGGTACATTATGTATTTTTTTATAAATACAAATTAAATATTTTGATTCAAATTTCCCACTGTCATGAAGTACAATATGTGACGAGAAAACAGTCTCAAAATGGCTTGGATAAGTAAAAGCGGTTTAAAGTTATCACCACATAAATGAACACATGTCAGATTTGCATAAATCAGTCTGGTCCTTAAGGTGAAAAATGGCCCGCTCCTTAAGGGGTTAATATGAAGAAGACAAGCAGTAAGGGACGGGGAAGTGGCCGTGATGCTGTTGGTGCATGCAGAGGCCGTGGCCCTGGGTGCGTTGAAACTGTGCCTGCTGCCAGAGCACAAGAAAAATACTCATCCATGATACCTAGCTTCATTTCCCAGTTTGCAGGGCAGCACAGGACACCACTCTTGTTAGACCAGTGCAACCAGGTGGTCGGTTGGATTGCACCAAATAATGCTTCCAGTTGCTTGAGCACCACCCTGTCTTCCACTAAGTCCAGTCTCGGTAGCCAAGAGTCTGCTCAACACAATCCTCAACCTGATCCTACTTCCAAACACCATGGAGAGTCTCGGCAAACAAGTGATCCCACGCTCGGATATTCCGAGGAGCTATTTTCTGCGCCATTCCTTGATTTGGCCCTCTCGCCAAGCACGCTTGAAGGACAGACCTTGTACCCTGATTCCCAAACTCTTGAGTATCCCCAGTCACAAGAAGATGATGGGGAATGGCAATTACTGTCTTATGAGGTGGATAATGATGAGACACAGTTGCTAATAAGTCAACAGCAATTACTGTCTCAAGAGGTTGATGAAGAGGATGAGACACAGTTGTCAATCACTGAGGTAGTGGTTAGGTCAGAAAGTCAGTAGGATGAGCAGAGTGAGAAAGTGGAAGAGGAGGTGGTGGACGATGAAGTCACTGACCCAACCTGGGAAGGTGAAAAGCTGAGTGTGAACAGCAGTACAAAGGGGGGGGGATCTGCTGCACCGCAACAGGCTGGAAGAGGAGTGGAGTGGCAAAAGGGAGAAGACGGGCCTCATCAAAAAGGCCCGCAACTGTTCCACAGAGCACCCCCTTGTTGAAATCTCCCTTGCCAAGGGGTAGGTGTTTGGCAGTATGGCGCTTTTTTGAGGAAAGTGCGGATGACAAACGAATAGTAGTTTTCAACCTGTGCTATACCAAAATGAGTCGGGGCGTGAACACTATCAACCTCACCACCACCAGCATGATCCGCCACATGGCATACAAGCAACATAATAAGTGGGACTAATGCCTGGGTCCACAATCTGTGTTTGCGGGTCACACCACTGCCTCCTCTTCCCCTGTGTTACATGCTGGCCAATCCCCTGTTGAAGATGCAGGCCCAGATATCTCCCGCCCTGCACCTGAACCTTCGCAAACACCATCAGCGACCACATCCACTTCCATGTCCCAGTGCAGCGTACAAATGTCCTTACCCCAGGCATTTGAACGAAAGTTTAATTCCATCTGTTCTGCATGGGTGGGCAGAAGAAGAGGAAGTGGATAAGGAGATTGAGAGTCATTCTCCTGATGACGACAGCGAAGTCTTGCCTGTTGGTAGTCTGGCACACATGGCTGACTTCATGTTAGGCTGCCTTTCCAGCGACCCACGCATTATAAGCATTTTAGACAACATGGATTACTGGTTGTTCACCCTTCTCGACTCCCGCTATAAAGAAAACTTCTCATCTCTCATTCCTCCGGTGGAGAGGACGAGCAAAAAGGTGCAATACCAGAAGGTCCTTGTTGAAAAATTGCTCCAAAATTTCCATCTGACAACGCTGGGGGCAAAGTCTGTAGTACCTTGGGCAAACGAGGAGGGGAGACAAGGGGAACACACAGCAGTTCCAACAGAGGCAGGGCAACACTCTCCAAAGCCTGGAACAGTTTCATGACGCCCCGCCAGCACCCTCACCCTGTTGCATGGCCTACTGTGACAAGGAGGGAACAATTATGGAAGTTGGTGAAGGAGTACATAGCAGACCGTGTCAGTGTCCTCAATGATTCCTCAGTGCCTTACAACTACTGGGTGTCCAAGCTGGATATGTGGCACGAACTGGCGCTCTACTGTCATGGTTGAGGATGGGGGAAACCCTCAGCCGTGCGATGTTACACGTATGTGGAATCTGCTTGGCCAGGACAACAGAATTAGGGAGCAGGTCACCTCCTAATGTGTCCCTAATTCTGACCCTGACTCCTAGCCGTATGAGCTGACTCAGATGGTAGGAGGGCTCCTACTCAGGAACCTCGGATCCCTACTAACCCTCTGCAGATCCCTGAGATAGGAGCTGAGTAGACGACCTGTTCCTCCTGGACGAGGAGAAACAGGAGTCCCAACTGGCCAAACTGCAAGGAAGGGGAAACACATACAGATATATGGTTATGGCAGGTGAACTACTCTAGTTCCAAACCTACCTGCCACAGCCTTGCTGACTGGATCCCGTGCTCACAAGCCGATGCCCACACCAAACACAAATGGACACAGCACACACACACACAAACACACAAGAACCCAGATCCATAGCTGCACTAAACATAGAAAGGAAACCAACATAAAGCATAACATCACCACATGTTTTTATGACCGCAAGGGTGGCCTTCACTGGAGAGATGGCATAAGGATACCAGGAGGATGACTCCAGCAAAACCGCATGGCTGAATTACCCCTCAGCTTCTGCCAGCCAGCAGGAAGCTAAATAGCCCAAGCGGCCACACCCACACACACACTGGAAAGGGAATTAACCCTTCCAAAACCAGACAGGGTAGTGAAGCCACTAAAAGGCAAAGTGCACACATACAGAAACCTTGTGCACAACAACCAGGGAAAGTGCACACCATACAAACTAAAGGCACACCTACAAAGAGAGGTTGCCAGGTGCAACCGCATGCACTTCACAGCAAGCTGCCTTGCAACAGCTCAGGCTGCTATACTGCGAATAAGATCATGTTGCCAGCGGCAACTACACGTGAGGCAAGATACTATTAGCCCTCACCATGTGGTTGATAAAAAAAAAAAAAACACAGGCAACCGCATGCGGGTCCAGGAGTCACGACCATGACCATGGTCGTGTCATCTACGCCTTGGAGGTTTTAACCTGCCCTGCTGCCAGCGTTTTGTCTGAGCAGCAATTTAGTGCTGCTGGTGGCATTATAACAGATAGGCGTATCCGCCTGTCAACTGAAAATGCTGACAGGTTGATTCTTAGAAAAATGAACAAGGTCTGGATTGGCACAAACAAGGGTATATGGTTGAATCTTTGTTTTCTCATTCTTCACCTCCTCTTCCATATCAACACGCTTATTTGTCGCATACAATGATCTCTCATATACTGTATGTCCTTCGCATAAAATGTTTTAAGGGGTCAGCTCACCTATAGGCCCTTGCATATGATTTTTTAGAGGGTCAGCTCAGCTGCAGGCCTTCGCATATAATTATTTAGAGGGTTAGCTCGCCAGCAAGACCTCACCTACAAACTTTTACAGGGTCAGCTCACCTGCAGGCCATCACATATAATTTTTAAGAGGGTCAGCTCACCAGCAAGACCTCACCTGCAATCTTTTATAGGGTCAGCTCACCTGCATGCCCTCGCATATAATAATTTACATGGTCAGCTCACCAGCAGTCTTGCACCTAAAGTCTTTTATACGGTCATCTCACCTGCAGGCCTATGCATATAATGTACAGACCCTCGTATATGTTTTACAAGGTCAGCTCACCAGCAGGCCCACACCTAAAATCTTTTACAGGGTCATCTCATCAGGAGGCTTGCACCTAAAATCTTTTACAGGGTCAGCTCAGCTGCATGCCTTCGCATATAATATTTAAGAGGGTCAGCTCACCAGCAGGCTTTCAATCATAATTTTTCAAGGGTGTATGATGCCCTCCTTTATGTGTAATAAAGAGTGTATTGGAGTGCCGATTCCTTGTAATTTATGGCAGTCATTTCACTTAGCGCATTGGCTTTATGAGTGTAGGAGTCCCACTACCTGAACAATTGTACCACAATGTGAATGAGGCCCTCCATTATGTGATATACAGGTTGTATTGGAGTGCCTCTTTCTTGTAATTTTTGGCAGTACTTGCACTTTATATACAAGTAAATGTACAGGAAATAATGTTTCCTAACAATGTTTCCTCTAAAATTTTATTTATCTTTGGTTTGGTGCATATTATTGTCAGTCTGTAAAAGTGGCATACAACTCGAATAACATCGTTCCTAGCAACTACATGGGAGTCCAAAATGCATCCAGACATCCACCCCATGCTGTTCCCGAACCATTTCATTGGGGTTTCCATCAATTTAGAAACTTTTTGTATGAACCAGACACCCTCCACTCTTTAGAGCAGGGGTACCTGGTTTAAAGCTCGAGTTCTCCCATTGACTTCCATTGTGCTTGTGTGCTCGGTAGAGCACCCAAGCATCCCGAGGTGTTTGGCCCAAGCACCCGAGCACTATGGTGCTCGATCAACACTAGAGGAGATTAAGGGATTTCATAGGCTAACCTATAAAGATGGGGTTGTAGGGAGCGACTAAAATTGTGGATGTTACGAATTCCCCTAGTTGCTTGAGGTAAAGCATTTCAGAGAATTGGTGCCGCTCAGGAGAAGTCTTGGAAAGGGGAGTGAGAGGATCGGATTATGGTGGATGCCAGTTGTAAGTCATTAACTGAATGGAGGGCATGAGTAGGATGGTAGACAGAATTGAGGAAAGAGATGTAGGGGGTGAAACACTGTGAAAGAGCTTTGTCTAGCCACTACTCAGATGATTTTGCCCTGTATCAGTTCAATGACTGCCAATGGGCGAAGGCATCTGAGTAGTTTTGATCGAGCACCAAAGTGCTCGGATGCTGGGGTGCTCGAGTAGAACACTTTGGGATGCTCAGGTGCTATACAGAGCACCCGAGCACAATGGAAGTCAATGGGAGAACCCAAGCATTAAACCAGGCAACTCATCCTCTGAAGAGTGGAGGGTGTCTGGTTTACAGGAAAAGCACAGAAGAAAATGCACCAAACGGATATGCCACTGACTATACTAGCTGGTCATACAAGCAGACATTAAAAGCTGAGACTTTTGCCAATATATTCCTGTCAGGAACATGTCGGAGCCCTTCATGCATTTCTGTGGTTCACATGCGGTGGGACTGCTCCCCCAGTGAGAAACACGCTACAGTGTTTGGGGTTTGAGCAGTTCCCCCATATTTTCCACTATATGTTTGTGATTTTGTTTTATGTGTATTGAATGTGCCTTTATCTGGCATTTAAACATTCTTTTGCACCTGGAGACCTCCATCACATGGTCTGATATGGGTGTGGCTTACAGTCTTGCTTTGTTCACATTGCATTAGTTGTTCTGCTATGCGGTTGTGTGGAAGCTTGGCTGTGAGCTGGATTTCATCACCTTCAGACCGTGTTCACACCACAGTTAGCATAGTGGTAGGACCCTTGCTATGCTGAGAGACTGTGACATGGTGCATGATGGGCTCCGATATGTTCCTGACAGGAATATGTTGGCAAAAGTCTCCGCTTTTAATATCTGCTTGTATGGCTAGCTAGTATAGTCAGTGGCATATCCGTTTGGTGCATTTTCTTCTGTGATTTATTCAATTATATTTTCATCCGCACAATGCTCCGTTTTGTGTAGGATGCCTTTGTGGTGCATGTGGACCGCGCCGGTGTCCTCCATTGTACGCATTAATTGCTGGGGATGGTCGAGTGCTGCGGTCCACATGCAGTGGGACTGCTCCCCCAATGAGAAACACACTACAGTGTTTGGGGTTTGAGCAGCTCCCCCATATTTGCCACTATATTTCTGTGGTTCACATGCGGTGGGACTGCTCCCCCAGTGAGAAACACGCTACAGTGTTTGGGGTTTGAGCAGTTCCCCCATATTTTCCACTATATGTTTGTGATTTTGTTTTACAGGAAAATGTCAGAAATTGATGGAACCACCAGTGAAATGGATCGTGAACAGCATGGATGTCTGGATGCATCTTAGACTCCCAGGCCACTGCTGGGAACGATGTTGTTTGAGTAGTACGCCACTTTTACAGACTGACAATAATACGCACAAAACCAAAGATAAAATCGATTTTAGAGGAAACATTTTTTCCTGTATATATACTTGTATATAAAGTGCAAGTGCTGGCAAAAATTACAAAGAAGAGGCACTCGATTGCAACCAGTATATCACATAAAGGAGGGCTTTATTTACATTGTGGTACAATTGTTCAGGTAGTGGGACTCCTACACTCATAATGTCTATGTACTAAGTGAAAGGGCTGCCAAGAATTACAAGGAACCAACTCTCTAATACACCCTTTATTACACATAAAATAGGGCATCATACACACCCTTGAAAAATTATGATTGATGGCCTGCTGGTGACCCTCAAAAAGATTAGGAGCAAGGGCCTGCTGGTGACCCTCTAAAACATTAGGGGCGAGGGCCTGCTGCTGATCTGCTCATCTAAAACATTAGGGGTGAGGGTCTGCTGCTGAGCTGACCCTTTAAAACATTAGGGGCAAGGGCCTGCTGCTGATCTGACCATCTAAAACATTATGGGTGAGAGTCTGCTGCTGATCTGACCCTCTAAAACATTAGGGGCGAGGGCCTGATGCTGATCTGACCATCTAAAACATTAGTGGTGAGGGCCTGCTGCTGATCTGACTATCTAAAACATTATGGGTGAGGGCCTGCTGGTGATCTTCTAAAACATTAGGGGTGAGGATCTGCTGCTAAGCTGACCCTCTAAAACATTAGGAGCGAGGGCAGCCCAATTAGCATGTTGATATGATGGAGGAGGAGAAAAGAAAGATTAAACCATATATCCTTTATTGTAGTGAAAAGGGTGCATGGGAATACAGTGTAATTAATACAGCATAAATGCCACATTTAAAGTGCCTTTATGTTCAGCCGCTTTCTTCTGATGGAGTAGAGAAGTCAGGGGCAATCCAGGCTCTGACAAAACTCTGGCAGCAGGGCAGGACAAAATCTCCAAGGCGTAGAGCGCCAGTTTGTTTCACGTGTCCAGCTTGGACACCTAATAGTTGTAAGACACAGAGGGATCACTGACACAGTCTTCTTTGTACTCCTTCACCATCTTTCAAAACTTTTCCCTCCTTGTGACACTAGGCCACGCATCAGGGTGAGGGTGCTGACAGGGTGTCATGAAACAGTCCCAGGCCTTGGAGAGTGTTAATCTACCTCTGTTGGAACTGCTGTGTGGTCCCCTCATCTCCCCTCCTTGGTTGCACAAGGAGCTAATTACTCTGCTGCCAGCATTGTCAGCTGGACATTTTTGGAGCAATTTTTCCACAAGGACCTTCTGGTATTGGCTATTGCACCATTTTGCTAGTCTTCTCCACCAGAGGAATGAGAGATGAGAAGTTCTTTTTGTAGAGGGGTTCAAGAAGGGTGAACAACCAGTTATCGATGTTGGCCAAAATGCATATAATGTGAGGGTCACGGAAAAAGGCAGCATAACATAAAGTCAGCCATGTGTGCCAGAGTCCCAACAGACAAGACTTTTCTGTCCTCATCAGGAGGATGACTCTCAATTTCCTCATCCTCTTCCGCCTCTTCGGCCCATCCACTTTGAACAGATGGAATAAACCTGCTATGGGTACTACCCTCTGTAGCGTAGGCAACCGTCTCCTGCTCCTCCTCATCATCATCACCCAATTCGTGCTGAGAAGACTAACTAAGGGTGGTCTGGATATCACCCTGTGTACTGTATTCCCCCATTTCCAACTCTTCAACATGCAAAGTGTCCGCCTTCATTGTGAGCAGCGAACATTTCAATAGACACAGAAGTGGGATAATAGGGTTATCGCCGCTCACCGTCTGTGTTGATTCCTCAAAGTTGCGTAAAACCGCATAGATGTCAGCCTTCCACGACCACTCATTGCTTGTGAAGAGCGAAAGCTGACTGGAAAGGCGACGACCATGTTGCAGCTGGCGTTTCACTACTGCCTTCTGCTGCTCACAAATCCTGGCCAACATGTCGCAAAACAGTTGATGAGCTGGCAGTTGCAAGCACTGCTGCAGCGTTGCCAGACCGGCGGCAGCTGTAGATGACTTTCGAAATGGGCACATAAGTGGCGCACCTTCACCAGTAGCTCATGCAAATTTGGGTAGGTTTTGAGAAACTGCTGAACCACTAAGTTGAACACGTGGGCTAGGCATGGTATGTGTGTGAGCTTGCCGAGCTCCAAAGCTGCCACCAAGTTACTGCCATTATCAGACACAACCATGCCTGGTTGTAGGTTGAGTGGCGAGAGCCACAGCTCAGTCTGGTCCCTTATACCCTGCCACAGCTCTGCGGCGGTGTGCTGTTTGTCACCTAAGCAAATTAGTTTAAGCAGGGCCTGTTGCCGTTTCCCCACTGCAGTGCTACACTGCTTCCAGCTACTGACTGATGGCTGACTGGTGCTGCAAGATGAAAATTCAGAGATGGAGGAGGAGAAGGGGGGAGGGTTTCAGCCACTAATGTAGGGCAATCATTGTCGTCGTTAGCACCTGTGCTATCCAAGAATACGACTCGCTCCCAGCCTCCACAGCGTTCACCCAGTGTGCCAAAAGTACTTTTCTATGTGTCAGTTGTTCAGTGGACCTTCCCAATAACTGCGTTGTTCAGGGCATGGGTGATGTGATGGGACACATGCTGGTGTAAGGCGGGGACGACACACCAGGAATAATAGTGTCGGCTGGGGACTGAGTAACTAGGGATGGCCGCAGCCATCAGGCTGTGTCCACAAGCCTAAATGGCAACATTTCCAGGGCAGAAATTTGTAAAGTTGCGTATTTAGTGCTATGGCCTGTGGGTGGGTGGCTGGGTATTTGCGCATTCGTTCAAAGGCCTGGAGTATGGACATCTGTACGCTGGGCTGGGACACATAATTGGATGTGCTAGCTGATGGTGCTTGCGAAGGTTCAGGTTCAGGGTGGGAGACACCCGGGCCTACATCTTGGACAGGGGATTGGCCAGCACGTAACACAGGAGAAGAGGAGACAGTGGTGTGACCCGCAGACACTGATTGTGGACCCGGGCGTTCGGCCCACCTATTTGGGTGCTTTTTTTCCATGTGGCCGATCATGCTGGTGGTGGTGAGGTTGATAGTGTTCACGCCCCTGCTCATTTTGGTACTGCAAAGGTTGCAATGACAATTCTTTTATCGCCTGCACTTTCCTCAAAAAAGCACCATACTGCGCAATACCTACCCCATGGCAAGGGAGATTGTCGCAAGGGTGTGCTCCGGGGAACAGTTGCAGGCCTGTTTGGTGTGGTCTGCCTTCTCCCCTTGGCCACCCCACTGCCTCTTCCAGCCTTTTGCAGTGCTGCGGATCCCTGCCTGTCACGGGGTAGAGTCGCGGGTATAAAGATAAAGGTGGAGGTGCACCCCCTGAGCTGCCACCCGGTCCCCTGTCCCTGCCTACTTGCACCACCCGCCATAGGTGACAGGGCGCTACTGGGCGGCGACAGTCCCTGACCTACGTAAGTAAAAGCAGAGAGA
The DNA here is from genome assembly GCF_014858855.1 of Bufo gargarizans. Classification (NCBI taxonomy): domain Eukaryota; kingdom Metazoa; phylum Chordata; class Amphibia; order Anura; family Bufonidae; genus Bufo; species Bufo gargarizans. Next base: position 334,908,242 of record NC_058081.1, on the reverse strand, counting down.
TAGAGACAGCAGGGAAGCGGACAGCCAATGAGAGGTAGCACTAGAGTGGACAGAGAGGTGGAACAAGCAAGGTACCACCAAAAACAGAAGGGCGAGGCGGGTCAACTAGCCGGGGTCAGTCCAGGAGGTCATGTCAGTACAAGAGAAGAGGCAAAGACAAAATCCCAGGTTGGGTCAGTGATTTCATCGTCCACCCCCTCCTCTTCCACTTCCTCACTCTGTTCATCCTCCTGACTTGTTGACCTTGCAAGAACCTCACTTATTGACAACTGTGTCTCATCCTCATCATTAACCTCTTGAGACACTAATTACCGTTGACTTATAGGCAACTGTGTCTCATCATCATCATCATCCACCTTGTGAAACACTATTTGCCGTACCCACCATCATCTTCTTCTCACTGTGGATGCTCAAGAGTTTGGGAATCAGTGCACAAGATCTCCCCATGTCCCTCTTCAAGCGGGCTTGGTTAGAGGCCCAAATCAAGGAATGGTGCTGAAATCACTTCAGCACCAATGTGTGGGATCACTTGTTTGCCAAGTCTCTCCATGGTGGGAGGAAGGAGGATCAGGCTGAGGATTCTGTCGAGCAGACTCTTGGCTACTGAGACTGGACTTTGTGGAAGACAGAGTGGTGCTTAACCGACTGGAAGCATTATCTGCTGCAATCCAACTGACCACCTGGTCGCACTGGTGTGACTTCGAGAGTAGTGTCCTGTGCCGCCCTGCAAACTGACACATGAAGCTAGGTATCATGGATGAGTGTGTTTCTTGTGCTCTGGCAGCAGGCACAGCTTCACCGCGCCCAGGGCCACGGTCTCTGCGTGCACCATCAGCAGCATGGCCACTCCCCCGTCCCTTACTGCTCGCCTTGAGCATATTAAATGGTAAATATGCTTACAAGTATGTCACACGTACAGTAGCGCAGGTTTTGTAAGTGTATGCATAAATAAATTAGACTTAATTTCACTGATATTTAGGAAGGGCAATCGTTATACAGGAGATGTAGCACAGGTAATGTCGCTGTCACCAGCGGGGAAAAAATTTGACTGAATGTCACAGATATGTAGGCTGTTCAAACGTTATAAAGGATATGTAGTACAGGAAATGTTGCTGGCACTATCTGCGAAAAAATTTGACTGAATGTCACAGATATTTAGGATAAGCAAACGTTATACAGGAGATGTAGCACAGGTAATGTTGCTGTCACCAGAGGCTAAGAAAAAATTACACTAAATGTCACAGATATTTAGGATGCGCAAACGTTATACAGGAGATGCAGTGCAGGTAATGCCGCTGTCACCAGCGGACAAACTATTGCGTTAAATGTCACAGATATTTCGGATGTGCTAATGTAACACAACAGATGTAGCAGAGGTTGTGTCACTGTCAGCAGCGGCCAAACTATTGCACGTAACTTAGCACATGTTGCGCTAATAATATTTATTGCAGCCAGATAAAACAATAGTCCATAATAGGACTTTTGGGTCTCTAATAAGACTAAATAATTCCTATCCCTATACTATCTGTCCCTGCTGCAGCTCTCGCTGACTGACTGAGCTGAACCACGTGTCACCGGGTGCTATGTAGCACCCGATGACGCATTCCAGCCAGCCAATCACTTTAATGCCAGTAACCAACATGGCTACAGAATTACAGTGAGGGCCTTTACTTCCCTGCATGTTTATTGGCTGCGTAACAACTAACAAACGCGCGGGGAGGAGACTTGAGCTTCGCTCTCGAGCACACATGGTGTTCAGCCAAAAACTGTGATGTGCCGAGCATTGCGATGCTCGATTGAAAATGTTGTTCGGCCAAGCATGCTCGCTAGTGATGAGCAGCAGGGGTCAAATTTGAATTTGCGATATTTGATGAATACGAATATTTGTTATTCGTAAAATTGGCAAGGTAATGATCGCGAATTTTCGTAATGCAAATTTTCATAATGCTAATTTTTTATCACAAATTTTTTAATTGCAGAGTAAAAATATGATTCCTCCCTGCTTCTTGCTTGTGGGCCAATGAGTCATAGCACTACATCGAATATATTTCTTTTTTTCAAATATTCTAAAACAAGAATATATAGTGAATATAATGAATATTTAAAAAACGAATGTACAGCAATTTAGCTAATATAGTGCTATAATCTTTTTTTTTAAATAGTTTTAAATTTAAAGTTTTAATTTTTTTATTCTATTTCTATTCTATTCTATAAAACTATTAGACAAAGAAGATCATAGCACTATATTAGCTAAATTGCACTATATTTGTTTTTTCGAATATTCGCTATATATTCTTGTTTTTGAATATTACGAATATTTGAAAAAACTAATATATTCGATATAGTGCTATGTATTTGTTTTTTAGAATATTCATAATTTTTCCCATCTAAAGTCATGATTACTCCCTGCTTCTTGCTTGTGGGCCAATGAGTCATTGGCCCACAAGCAAGAAGCAGGGAGGAATCATGTTTTTACTCGGCAAATTCGCATTAAACAAAAACAAAATTCGCAATCAACACTACTCCTAAAGTCAAAGATACTGCAGCCTTCTCATTGGCCCACAAGTTAGAAGCAGGGAGGGATCATGTGTACTGATTTTAAAAAAAACTTGAATATTCGAAATTACGAATATATTTCACTATATTTTAAATATTCACAAATTTTCAAAGTAACTATATTCAAGATAAAAATTTGCTATTCGAATATTTGTGATCAACACTAATGCTCGCCCAACACTACATCTGAGTAGTGGATAGACAGATAGATGAGCCTGGCTGCTGCATTCAGGATAGATTGGAGAGGGGAGAGTCTGGTGAGGGGGTGACCAATTAGTATTGAGTTACAATAATGTGGAAGTTTTTGTTTTGTTTCAGCAATAAGGAAGGGGAGAATTATAGGCATGTTTTGTAGATGCAGGGCAAGAGCTCCAATAGCAAGGGTGAGAGGAGGGGAAGTAAAGCCAGAGAATGATACACTGAAAGAGTGGTCAGATAGATAGGAAGAAAACCAAAAGAGAACGGTGTCCTTAATGCAGATAGATTGGAGCAGTCTCAAATGCAGCAAAGAGATTAAGGCAAATTAGTAGACTAGTCACCATTGCATTTAGCTGTAAGGAGGTCATTGGTCACTTTGGTCAGTAGTTTCTGTAGAATGTCAGATGTGAAAAACAGATTTTAAAGGGAACCTGTCACCGGGATTTTGTGTATAGAGCTGAGGACATAGGTTGCTAGATGGCCGCTAGCACATCTGCAATACCCAGTCCCCACAGCTCTGTGTGCTTTTAGTGTGTAAAAAAAACGATTCGATATATATGCAAATTAACCTGAGATTAGTCCTGTCCCTGACTCATCTCACGTACAGGACTCATCTCAGGTTCATTTTTTACATAATAAAAGCACACAGAGCTATGGGGACTGGGTATTGTGGATGCGCTAGCAGCCATCTAGCAACCCATGTCCTCAGCTCTATACACAAAATCCCGGTGACAGGTTCCCTTTAATGAATCAAGGAGAGATTGAAGAGATAACCGATGAGGTGAGAGTAGACCAGACACTCCAGGAGTTTTGAGATGAAGGATAGATTAGAGACATGCCTGTAATTAATTGTGCAGGATAAGTGAGTCAAGAGAAGGCTTTTTTTCACAAAGGGGTTATAAAATGTTTGAAAGAAGAGGGGAAGATGCCAGGTTGAAGATTTTAGTTAGGTGATTAGTGACAGCTGGGGAGAGTAAGTGTATGAAGCATGGGGGAATAGTATCAGTAGTGCATGTGGTAGGATGAGAAGAAGAGAGGAGACTGGAAACTTCTTCTTCTGTGAATGGGTCGAATCTAGAGAGTGAGCCAAAGGAGACCAGGGCAGGAAAGAGATCAATTACGCTGTATGCTAAGTAACCGCATCGGAACACCAGGGAGGATACATCAGCTTTTCTCCCTGGGCGTTCCTTCTGTAGTGCTGTTCAATTGCAGCGAAGGGAGAAGGTGAGTGTTTTTTCTCCCTGGCTGTTATGTTCTGTGTATGCCCTACATGTCCTGCTACTTAGTTAATAAAGTATGGACCCATGAAAGCTCCTCCAGTGGCCAGCGGGGCTCAAGCGGCAGTTGCCTTGGGCCCCCAAGGAGCAGCTGGGCCCCGGGCAGCTGCCGCTTTTGCCCCGTGTTAAAGACGACCCTGGCTCCTTCAAGCACTACATCCTCTTCAAAATTACCTGCTCGTCGTCTCATTTGTCTAGGTGGAACAGTGTAATTACAATTGCTCATCTTATTCAACAAAATGAGACAAACAGCTATAGTTACACTGTTCCACTGAAGAAGAAAAAAGAAAATGGATCACAGATAATTCTGAAGCAAAAGAAGCCCTCACAGGAGTGCTGATATCTTTAAGAAAAACTGATGAATGGAGGTGTCGAGAATTGAACTCCCACCGATCTGATATTGATGACCTACCCTGAAGATAGGTCATCAATATCTTTTTTTTATTTTTTTTTTATTGTTTTATAATATATTTGCATACAGCCATAGATAGAACAATTACATATTGCAGATATAAATAAGAAAAAATGCAGTCACAAGTGAAGGAGGTGATTGCATAGAATGACTGGTCAAAGCTAGTCAAACCAGGCAATAAACAGAGATTAACAACTTCGAACCAAGAAGTAAGGCATGAGTAGTTAGGAGTGTTTACTTGTATTAGAGCTGGATATAATCTAATGTGCGATCCCTATGGCACATGTAGCGGAGAAGAGGGATAAAGCTAGGGTGGGTTCTAGGAAAATTGTCTATATTTCCTCCAGGGGGTCTAGATCAGGAGGAAGGTGGATCTGGATTGTTGCTCCCAATGGGAAATTTCCTTTAGTCTGTAGAGCTGATCTACTTTATTAACTCAATGTTCCATACTGGGGGTTTCAGAGGAAAGCAAATGAGTGGGTAAGAGCAATCTAGCTGCAGCTAACAGAAGGGAGATGAGAGATGCTCTATGTGGACTAAATAATCAGTAAGGTCAATTCAGGGGTACAGGGGAATGAAGTCTGGCAGATCTGGTCACTAATCTTGACAATTTTGGACCACCAAGCTTTAATTCACAGAAACACCAAATATGGAAATAAGTACCCCTGGGGCCCCAGGCATAAGAGAGAGGTCTTATCTGGTTTCTTGTACCAACGTGTCAGGATTTTGTAGCTATTTTCTTGGATGTGAATTCATCTAGAGATCTTGTGTGGGGTAGCCAGCATTTTTGTAATCTCAGAGGTTGATATGGTCCGTTTTAAATCTTTCTCCAATAGGCTAATCACAGCAGGTTTTGCCCTGGGAGAAGGGGTCTTTAGATTCTTGTATATCGTGGTTATGATTTTAGAAGGGGTCACCTTCCTCCTATCAGTCCCTCAAACCAGCTGGTCACTTTCAAAGGTTGTGTTTTTTATTTTTATTTATAAGGAGAAGTGACTCTGATCTAAGAAAACACAGGAGAATAGGGTTGTGGATGGCAGTCAGGATCAGACAGAATACATCCGTCTTGATGTAGTAGTTCTGAAATGGGGATCGTATTGGACCTTAGAGGAATTGGACAGCTCTTTCTCAGGTCTCCAAGAGCTAGAGCTATAACATCTTTCACGAGCAGGAGCGGGGTGGGTAACCCCCAAACCTTCAGGGTGCTACGGATCAAGGGATTAGGGATAGAGCTAGGTATCGGGAGTGGACTGTGAGCCAACAGAAGGGCTCAGACAGGAGTAGAGAAAAATGAGTTCTCCAGTTTGAGCCATAATTTGTGGGTGGGACTCCTGATACAATCCATGACCCTAGTGAGATGACTAGCTCTCATGTACATTTAAGGGTCAGGTAGACCAATACCACCCCCCTGACTTTGGGTTTGGATAGTGTGTCAAAGGAGATATATGAGCCTTTCCCCTGCCAGATGTATCTGCGTATATATTTGTTTAAGGAGTTGAAGTAAGATCTGGGTATCTTAATAGGAAGGACTTGCATCAAGTATGTAATCCTTGGTATCACCAAGGACATAAGGATATTTTTCCTTCCGAACCAGGAAAGGTAAGGAAAGTCCAATGAGTCCAGCTGGGCAATTATAGAGAGCAGTAGAGTCTAAATAGTTCTGGGAGGTGGGGAGTGAGCTTCACTCCAAGGTAAGTAAATTGTTGGGTATGCCAATCAAAAGGGAAATCTGTCTGAAAGGCTGAAAGAACTGGGGGGAGAGGCCAATATGCGGTACCTGGGACTTGGAGTGGTTAACCTTAAAGTTAGATAAGGAACCAAAGTGACTAAGTAGTGACAGGTTGATAGGCATAGATTTACAAGGGTTTGTTGTGAGGATCAGTAATTCGTACACAAATGCTGCTAATTTGGTCTCAAAGCCATCCACAAACAGACCCCTTATCTCCCTCTCCTGTCTGAGAGATTGCAGAATCTCCATCACCTATACAAAGAGAAGGGGTGAGAGTGGACACCCCTGCCTCGTCCCGTTTCTTATTGGGAAACGGGACGATGAAGCTCCATTTACTGATAAGGACGCCGAGGAATAGGTGTACATGGCAAATACAACGTTGATGAAAGGCTCTGGAATTTGGAATCTAGACAGAATTAACTTGATATAAGACCAGTCGACTCTGTCAAATGGTTTCTCGGCGTCCGTACCAAGCAGATACAAAGGGGTGGATCTATGGGAGGCATAATATAGGGCATTCAAGACCTTAGTGGTATTATCCTTCCCCTCACATCCCCTGACAAATCCCACCTGATCCGGATGGATCAAGTTAAGCAAAAGGCATTGTAGTCTGGTGGCTAGCATCTTAGCTAATAGCTTAAGATCCACATTAAGTAGGGATATAGGGCGATAATTGGAGCAGGAGGTGGGATCTTCGCCTTCTTTGGGGATAATTATGATGGTAGCTCTTGTCATGTCTGCAGAAGCTGGCTGATTTTGCATGGTAAGATTACATATTGGGAGTAGGAAAGGGAGAAGGGAAGCCTTAACAGCTGAGTAGTAAGATAGAGGAAGCCCATCAGGGCAGGGGCATCTCTCCCCTGGGAGGGGTCAGGAAGTTTTGCGGGAGGGGGTTGTATAGGGACTCGTAGAAGAGTTTGAATTGTTCAGCAATCTCTTCTGCTTTAAATAGTTGGACTTCTTACGGAGATTTAATGCTCTGAACATAACGGGAACTTTGTCTCTGTTTTATTCTTTGCATCATGAACTTTGAAGCCTTGCTACCATAGAGCAAAGAACTTTTGTTGAGCAGACAAGAAGAACGTGGCTGATCATTCGTTAAGAAGGTTTTACAACTCAGTTCTAAGAGAGGAAAGTTCTGAAAGTTGCTGAGCAAGTAGGGATTGCTTGTGGGCCTTTTCTAAAACATGTATCCATGGCAACAAGGCTGTAAATTTTTTATCGGACTCCTTTTTAAGGAAAGAGCAGAGACCAATTAACCTACCTCTAATATAAACCTTGTGCGGGTCACACAAGACCTGGGGGGACACCCCTGGGGTATTGTTGAGAAGTACTCCTCCAGATAGGAGGTTATTTGAGTTTTTTGTTTGTCATTGCCCAACAAAGACTCATTAAACCTCCAATTTATGTTCTTACCAGACCTGGGGGAAGGACAAACATCGCTAAATACTGGGGAATGGTCAGAGAGCGTCATATCACCAATCCGGGAAGAGGGGCAAAACTGTAGATGCTCCCTTGACACAAAGATGTAGTCTATCCTACTGTACAAGTTATTTGTTGTGGAGTAAAAAGAGTAATGGATTAAATCAGGATTAAGACAGCGCCGTACATCCAGTATCCCCAGGTTGAAGAGTCTAACCTGTAATGTATTGAGTGCCATTGAGCAGAGCATTTTTGGGAAGTATCAATGAGTGGGTTAAGGGCCAAGTTAAAGTCCCCAGCCATAATCAGGATTCTCTCTCTGTGGATTTCCACTAGTGAAAAGAGGGAAGTGAGCCAGTTAATTTGGTCTGCATTGGGGGCATATATAGTCACAAACATGAATAAGGTTTGCCCCACCAGGCCTTTTAGGATAAGGTATCTACCCTCAGGGTCCTGAGTATGATGTTTGTATTGAAATGGTAGCCCTCTGCGGAAACCAATACTGACTCCTCTCGAGGCGGCTCCCCCTGCTCCACAGTGGTACCAGTTGGGAAATTTAGAGAAGGAGAGGTTTGTGTAATTGCCATGTTTAAAGTGAGTTTCCTGGAGGAAAACTATCGAGCTCTTTTCTTTACTCAGGAGAGAAAAGATCTGACATCTCTTGGAAGGAGATCTCAACCCCTTAACATTGTATGAGACAATTCTTAAGTCAATCATAGTGGAGTGTGAGAGAAGTAGTGAGAGAGGCTACAGCTAGATTGGCAAGGTACATATACCCAACTGATAAAAAGAGAGGATCAGTACCACCTTGAGAGAAGAGCACCCTAGGTAACCACCGGGGAAAGTTGCACATCAGTATTTTCCAGAGATTCCCATGCCTAATAACAGACAAATCATTAACAAAAATACAGAACAAAGTAAACATAAATGTAGACAAATTGCTGAGAGGCTAGTAGTATGACTCCAATGGGAGTTTTCCTGCGGGGGGGGGGGGGGAGAGACTATAATATACATTACAGTCCTGCATATAGCTGGAAGTGGGTAAGGCATATTTTGATGTAGGGAAGTGGGTAGGTGGGGATGTAAGTGAATAAAAGAGTAAGAGAGTTAGAGGGGGGGGGGATTAAAAATTGAGTTTTCATCGCTCTTGTATGAGATGGAGATCCGGTGAAGGATCAGGAGGGGAGTATCATGAGAGGAGTAGACAGATATGCCCGACTGGGGGGGGGGGGAAGCTCGTTTAAAGTTGGATTAATTTAGCCCCTCAAAAGAGGCTCATTAAGAGACAAACTAAACCAGTTCATCTCACTCTTCCAGCGGTAGTCTTCTGGGGGTTGACTTCAAATTTCCTCTTCTGCCCCTTTGGGGCTTAGGGGTATGTTGTTTTTCCCAGAGTTCTAATGGTGGTAGGTCCAGCAAGGTTGCGAAGTCCTGGATGGGGTCCCAGTTTTGGATATTTAGTGGGTCGATCCCTAAGTATTCATAAACTTGGTCCAGGAACAATGTGATGTTCATTCTGCAGCCCTCTTGCATGAAAGATAGTCCGAATGGAAATGACCACCTATATGGCATATTCTTTGCTCTGAGCCAGTCTGTTAGGGGTTTTTAGGCCCGTCTTTTCTTCAAGGTCGATCGAGCAAGGTCTTTATAGATAAGGATATCGTGGCCATCACACTTTACGGATTTCATATCTCTAGCTTTGGTAAGAACTGTTTCTTTCACAGGGAAATTCAGACATTTGCAGATAATGTCCCTGGGAGGGGCTGTGGGAGCTGGTTTGGGATTTAGAGCCCTATGTGCTCTTTCCAGTAATACTTCATGAGCTGAGTCCGGGCCCAGGAGAGATAGACATATCTGGACTATTGTATTAGGTATGTCTCCTGGGGCAACTGATTCTGGGATGCCCCTGAAGCACAAATTATTGCACCTCCCTCGGTTTTCCAGATCCTCTATGGCATTGTAGAGGGCATTTATGTTAGACTGAATCGCATGAAGACTTTGTTTAACTGCTGTTTGGTGTTGTATTATAGCAGTTTGAGAGTCCTCTAGGGATTCCACCCTGCGTCCAATGTGTCGGACGTCTTGTTTAATAGCCAAGAGGTCTGTGCTCAGTGGCTCCACAGCAGAAGCCAGGGAGGAGGCAAGGGTTTACTTGAGGTATGTACGGGAGATAGGAAGAGTGTCAGAATCGTCCTCACCTCCCTGTGCATTATCAGGAGTCTTTGTCGGCTTGTGACTAGAATGGTCACAAGGTAGATGCGGCATTTTTTATGAATTTTTCCATGTCACCGCCGTTGTTTGAGGTTTTATGATGACTTGAGGTGTCTCCTGCTTTAGAGCCTCTTATCTTCACCATCATGGATCGGTCACTCAATATTTCCAGGCTATATGGGCAAATTTACAGACGGTGCTGCAGCTTCAAGCGATCATTCACTTCAGGTGCTGGCTCCGCCCCAGGTCATCAATATCTTAGCACTGCACAACTCCTTTAATCTGGGAAGTCCACCCATATGTGTTTTTACAGCAGCTATTAAAAGGCTTTATTCTGTAGCACCTTACAAAGCATGCTACTGAAGAATAGTGGCTGCATAGACAATCGTGCAGCTCTGTGTTGTATGCCTGGCTGCCAGGGGCAGATTAGCAGTGTAATGCACTGGGAACATTCTCGGTGGCCTGATAGATTTTACTATGCAGTGGGTCATCTGCGCCCTCACGTAAATGGGCTCTCTGGGAATTAATACAATTACTGAAAATACCAAAATATTACTATTTATTATAAACACTTTCCCAAATAGCTTTCATTATTTATAATTGTATTCTCTAGTGGGCATCAGTGAAAATAAAATGGCCGCTGCTCTAAAACATGCAAAACCCACTCTAAAAACATAGCTAGAGGGTCTGAAAGAAGGGGAAAGATGTTATTTACATGGAACTGTATGTTTAGGGGCTGAAAGAAGCAGAGTGATGTTATTTACATGGGACTATATGTTGTAGCGTACATTCATATTGACCGGAACTATTCAATTATCATGTACTATATCCCGCACGGTGAATGGTATAAAAAAACTCTGGTAGAATTGCTTTTTTTTATAGGTCACAAAAAAATGGAATAAAAGACAATCAAAAAGCATTACGCAACTCAAAATGGTACAAATGAAATAAGTCATCCTGCAAAAATCAAGATGTCACACAGCTCTGTAGGAAGAAAAATTAAAAAGCATATTTTTTAAAAAGGTTTTTATTGCGCATAGGTAATAAAAATTATTAAAAAAATGTAATATATATATATATATGTATATATATATATATATATATATATATATATATATCACACATATACAGTTGAAACTCGAAAAACTTGAATATTGTGCAAAGTTCATTTATTTCAGTAATGCAAATTAAAAGGTGAAACTAACATATGAGATAGACTCATTACATGCAAAGCGAGATATTTCAAGCCTTTATTTGGTATAATTTGGATAGTTATGGCTTATAGCTTATAAAACCCCAAAGTCACAATTTTGAGGTACCCTTTGCTCAGGGGGTATGGATTAATTAGCTGACTAGAGTGTGACACTTTAAGCCTAGAATATTGAAGCTTTTAAAAAATGTTACATTTTTAGCTGCATTAATGCAATTCCTTTTAATTTGCATTACTGAAATAAATGGACTTTTGCACGATATTCTAATTTTTCGAGTTTCACCTGTATATATACAACTTGTCCTGCAAAAAAAATTAAGCACTCATACAGCTACATTGATGTAAAAATAAAAAGTTACATTTCTAAACAACAATGAAAAAATCGCTTTTTTAGTAAGGTGCAAAACAGGTTGGTTTGCGGACCCTGCCTACTTGGCTTGGCTATACTTTCTACCAGTTTGTCTCTGTCCCCTATATGTGGCCATTTCTATTTTTTTTCAAGGACCACTTTGAGTTACCATTCTGCCCCTGGAATTTAACCTTATTGGTACTGGTGATTATGTGATAGCTGGTATAACTGTCAAATAAAATTTCTGCTGGTTTTATCTAGACTCAGGACTGTCATTACACTGAACTGATTTAACTTGTAAGGCTGGTTTCACACATAGTATTTTGAGGGGGATTTTTGGCGGTTTTAGCATTTTTTTTTTACTTTTTATGCACCATTTTTAACCATATTTTCACATTTCATGTGTCCAGATGTTACCTTAAAGTTTATAGTGAATTATGAACTTCATTATGGACAAGGCATTTTTATGCATTTTACAAAATGCAGCATACTCTAGGTATAGCGTTTTTTTCCAGGTGTTTTTCTGTAAGGCTGGTTTCATACATACTATTTTTGGGGGCTTTTTGGTGGTTTTAGCATTTTTTGCACTTTTTCTGCACCATTTTTAACCACATTTTCACATTTGCATGTGGCCAGTTACTTTAAAGTTTATAGTGAGTTTTTATGGATTTTACAAAATACAGCATACTCTAGGTATACTGTTTTTTTCCAGGTTTTTTTCTGTTAGTAATCTCTATAGAATTTTAAAAAAGCATGTTTAAAGCATAAAATAAAATCCCCAAAAGATGCAAAAATGGCACGCAGAAATTAGAAAAAGAAATTGTAAAAACACATGGCATGTTTCCTACATTAAAAACGCAAAAAAAAAAAAAGACCAGAAAAAAGTAATTTATCTTTAATGCGTTATAATAGGTCTGGCTAAGAGGAAACCCTTATGCCATTACTTTGTCCGAAACGTGTAGTTTTTTTTATCCTTTTGTACAAGATGTTTTTAATGCATTTACAAAAAAGGATTGATTTTTTTAGGAGTGCTGAAGAAATTGCTTTTTTCTACATTGGAATTCCATATCAGTGCCTGTCTCCAGTTCACGAAATCTCCATGCACCCAGGTCTGAATGCTACAAGAGAATTGAGCAAATCCCTTTTTTTTTGTTATAATAATACTGTTTATGAAGGAAGCCTAACTGGAGGTATATTACGACAGCCCCAGGGAAATAAGAAGTGTAAAAAAATCATGACCACAAAGATATATTTTAAGGCACAAAAAGAATTACACACACAGATACGCAAAAATAAATATAAACAAATAGTTATAAAAATAATAATTAGTAAAAAAAAAAATCCTAATTATGTCTAGCCAAGGTGTCCAAATATATAGGGTCAAGTATTTGTAGTGCAACCATGTATATAGGCTCACTGCTGTGATTGATTTGCTTTTTGTACTTAGTATCTGTTTGATACATTTGCCGCGTTAATAGATCTAAACATAATAATTAGTATTCATTTTATTCAGCTATTTTTTCACTTTCTAAAGTAACAGTACAGTTTGATTTTCATTTTTATACTTATATATGCCTTTGGACAATGAAACACATCTTGGCAATATTCTGCTCATTCCTTCACTCCAACAGACCATTCCTTATTTGATATGGACAGTTGCTCAACTATAAAGTGTTTTGATACCAGTCAGTCACCTTAGAATAAAGTCTTTGAAATTCCTATAAAGTTTTTTTTTTTTTTTATTGTGTACGTGCTCCAATATAATAACTTGTCTTTCAAATGTTATTGCTTTGCACAACAAAAAAGGGTGTGTGTGCAGGAAAGTAACCTCAGATAGCTACAGTTAATAAAGAAGACTGTTCAATCAAAAAAGCAGCTGTTCAAGTGACATATATGTCAATTATCAGAATGTCTCCAGCTCACTTATGACTGCTTCTAAAAATTCATTTTCAATTTCTTCCTGTCTACAGATGAAAGTCTTCAAAATCGGCATTTTGTCTGAAGAAGTGTAGCATCTCGCTTGTGTTCTACCGAGAAAGTGCTTATTTAAAAACTTTATTTCTCCAACGAAATGGCAGGATTTCGAGTGAATGATTAACTCAAGTGTCTAGTTTTACTACTTGCACGACTAAATATATGAAAAATCACGGATCCCAAGCACTGAATTCAACTCCATTTCTAAAAACATTTCATGTGCTTCTTCTTATAGCTGCTTTCTTTGTCTAGGCTAAAACCAGCAACTCCTACAGAAAGTACACAGCACACAAAAGTAGCATCGAAATATAATAGTTTTATTAATATTACCATTTAAAACTAGACAAACTGTATTTAGATGGTGGACCTAACTCACTTCAAAGATGGCGGATGGCTTTTAGCATTATCAGACACACCCCATACAGTAAAGCCTCTTTCATATGTAAATTAATTTAAGAACATGTGCTGTCCGTCAACTCATGTCATGGACAGCACATGTATGCATTGACTTTAATGTCTATTCACACATCAGTGTTTTTCCACGGACTGTGTGTCTATGGTGACACCACGAAAGCTTACCTTATTTTTGTTAGTGATTATAGATGCCTCACACACATTATAGTTTTAAAAGCACAGAGATAACATGAATGGCATCCATGAGTGGTCCGTGGTTTTCACAGACCATTAGTTGGAGATGCTCTGGAAATTATCAGCCTAGCAGTAACCGTGTAAAATAGAGAACCACATAGACACATGGAGAGGGGAAAAAAAATGGACACACAAGGCAAATATGTACCCGTCATAAACATCTTCATAGATGAACCACTGACCATCATGTCACTGATGGCACCATGGACACAGATGTGAGAAAGAGGCCGAAGACACTTATATTTAATATAATTAAATACAAATTTGAGTACATTTAAAAAATATAAAGTGCCAAACAGCTTTCATAATTAAATTAAATGCCTTAAACAGACATAAGGGCAATTAGATCACACAAAAAAAATATGTCTTTTTTCAACCGTATTAACTATGTAACTATGTAACCATTCCAGCAGCCTCAACCTCAATCATACATTTCGCTCAATGGCTTCTTCAGGGTGTTTGTACCATTGACATTCAGCAAAACATATGTTGGGGCTGGGGCTGTTAGGCTAAAATAAGCAAAACTGTTTCAATGGAATTTATTAAACAATCATAATATTTGAGTATTAAAATAAGCTCTTAACAAGCTCTGTCTCTAATTCCACCAGATATAATGCAGCCAAAGACTATAAGTCAGTGTTCAACCCTTTAAATAGGTTTTGAGCCATGACTTGGATATTAAATAAGCCAGCATCCCATCTGTAGACAGTTGTTTCAGGGTGATAGTCCCTCATAAGTGCAGAACAGACAGTATTGGCTTAACTGGGTAAAAGTCCTAGGTCAGGATTTGGGATACTATATCTAAAGATGGCCTTAAGGTTTGCCGAACGGGCGAACATATGACGATGTCTGCCGGCGCCAAATTATTTTACATTGTGAAGAACTTTGACCCATTACACATCCTTCAGGTGGTACAGGACAGCCAATTGAGACATTTAAGCACATGGACATACCCCCTACCTTATGAATAAACCCGATCTGGCCACCATTTTATATTGAGTCTTTTGCCAGTGTAGGGAGAGGTTGCTGTGTGGAGCCGGGACAGACTGTTAGGGACACAAAACGCTAGCTAATATGGCCACAAAAGTCCTTTTAAGGACTGGTATAGGTGTACTATCGATGGGTGTGACTTACTGAGGGGTGTGATATATTTATAATATGCTTTCTAGCAAAGAAAGTATATTATAGTGCAATTGCATTGTGCAGCAGTTGTGTGCGTTTCTGCTGCGATACTGCAGCTACACAGAATGACAAACGCTAATGGAACAAATAATATCAACTGATGTTATATACCAGTTGCCCCCCAAAAAACTGATTGAGGCAGGGGTGTTATATACCAATAATAAACTTTCTATATAGTGCATTTGGGTAGTACAGCATTTGTTTGCGGTTTTGCTGCATTGTCGCAGCTACACAAAGTGACAAACGCTATTGGAACAAATAATTTCAGCTAGTCTGATATACCAGTTGCCCCACAAAAAACTGATTTCAGAAGAGGTGCTATATACCAATAATATACTTTCTATATAGTGCATTTGGGTAGTGCAGCATTTGATTGCGGTTTACTGCATTACTGCAGCTGCACAGAGTGACAAGCGATATGGGAACAAATGATTTCAACTGGTGTGATATACCAGTTGCCCCCCCCAAAAAAGTGATTAAGGCAGGGGTGTCATAAACCAATAATATACTTTCTATATAGTGCATTTGGGTAGTGCAGCATTTGTTTGCAGTTTTGCTGCGTTACCGCAGCTATACAGAGTGACAAACGCTATTGGAATAAATAATTTGTACTGGTGTTATATAGAAGTTGCCCCCCAAAAAAACTAATTGAGGCAGGGGTGTTATATACCAATATTATATTTTCTATATAGCGCATTTGGGTAGTGCAGCATTTGTTTGTGGTTTTGCTGCGTTACCGCAGCTGCACAGAGTGACAAGCGCTATTGGAACAAATAATTTCAACTGGTGTGATATACCAGTTGCCCCCCAAAAAAACTGATTGCAAAAGAGGTGTTATATACCAATAATATACTTTCTATATAGTGCATTTGGGTAGTACAGCATTTGTTTGCGGTTTTGCTGCGTTACCGCAGCTAAACAGAGTGACAAGCGCTATTGAAATAAATAATTTCAACTGGTGTGATATAGCAGCTGCCCCCCCAAAAAATTGATTAAGGCAGGGGTGTTATATACCAATAATATACTTTCTATATAGTGCATTTGGGTAGTGCAGCATTTGTTTGCGGTTTTCCTGCATTACCGCAGCTAAACAGAGTGACAAGCGCTATTGAAATAAATAATTTCAACTGGTGTGATATAGCAGTTGCCCCCCCCCCAAAAGTGATTAAGTTAGGGGTGTTTTATACCAATAATATACTTTCTATATAATGCATTTGGATAGTGCAGCATTTGTTTGTGGTTTTACTGCGTTACCGCAGCTGCACAGAGTGACAAGCGCTATTGGAACAAATAATTTCAACTGGTGTGATATACCAGTTGCCCCCCAAAATAAGTGATTGAGGCAGGGGTGTTATATACCAATAATATAATTTTTAGATAGTGCATTTGGGTAGTGCAGCATTTATTTGCGGTTCTCCTGCGTTACTGCAGCTACACAGAGTGTCAAACGCTATTTGAACAAATAATTTCAACTAGTGTGATATACCAGTTGCCCCCCTAAAAAACTGATTGCAGCAGAGGTGTTATTTACCAATAATATACTTTCAATATAGTGCATTTGGGTTGTGCAGCATTTGTTCGCGATTTTTCTGCGTTACCGCAGCTACACAGAGTGACAAGCGCTATTTAAACAAATACTTTCAACTGGTGTGATATACCAGTTGCCCCCCCAAAAAACTGATTGCAACAGAGGTGTTATATGCCAATAATATACTTTTTATATACTGCATTTGGGTAGTGCAGCATTTGTTTGCAGTTTTGCTGCATTACCGCAACTACACAGAGTGACAAACGCTATTGAAAGAAATAATTTCAACTGGTGTGATATACTAGTTGCCCCCCCAAAAAACTGATTGCAACAGAGGTGTTATATACCAATAATATACTTTTTATTTACTGCATTTGGGTTGTGCAGCACCCTCCCCTCTTCAGAGTTGGGGGTGCCTGGTTTAATGCTCGCATTCTCCCATTGACTTCCATTGTGCTCTACAGAGCACCCGATCATCCCAAAGTGTTCTACTTGAGCACCTGAGCACTTTGGTGCTCGATCAACACTACACAGTATCCCTTTTTACTAGATTATTTTTTCCATCGTGCCATTTTTAGTATATTCTTGACCCCAAAACACTACAGGTTTGGCAGTTTTTGAAAACTGTGTCCAGCTAGTGTAGAAATGATAACCATAACTCATTTGAAGTTACTGAGATTATTTGATCTTCCCATTCTAATGTGGTTTCACACAAAAACTCATCTATAGAAAACTTGCTCATTTGATTTATGCTGCACTCCAGGGTCAGGTTTAAAATTTTCATACTGACAAGCTACAATGGTAAAAAGGCAGGGATCTCTAATAAAGTGGCTATTCAGTGCATTCTAATAATTCTTACAAAAAGTTAGAACAGTAACCATACTAATAAGGGTACATTCACATCTATGTTTGACAACTCCATTAGTCTGTTCTAGCAGAGGAGCAGACTACCAGAGTTACCATGTCCGTCATGACCAGAGATTGTATTTCCATTCACTATAATGATATCCAGCGAGTTTCTGACATAAATGCCGGCTTTGCCTGGAAACCTGATGAATCCCATTATAGTGAAGGAGGATCCAGTGGTGTCCAGCTATGCCAATATAGTAACTCTAGTAGTCTCATCTGCTGGAACAGACTACCAGAGTTGCCAAATGCAGAAGCAAGCCTACTCTAAGTTTATATGCTCGTACTGGAAAAAAGGCAGATACATAATACAAACCGGATTCCCAAAAAGTTGGGACACTAAACAAATTGTGAATAAAAACTGAATGCAATGATGTGGAGATGGCAAATGTCAATATTTTATTTGTAATAGAACGTAGATGACAGATCAAACGTTTAATCCGAGTAAATGTATCATTTTAAAGAAAAAATGTGTTGATTCAAATTTTCACGGTGTCAACAAATCCCCAAAAAGTTTGGACAAGTAGCAATAAGAGGCTGGAAAAAGTAAATTTGAGCATAACGAAGAGCTGGAAGACCAATTAACACTTATTAGGTCAATGGGCAACATGAGTGGGTATAAAAAAAGCTTCTCAGAGTGGCAGTGTCTCTCAGAAGCCAAGATGGGTAGAGGATCACCAATTCCCACAATGTTGCGCAGAAAGATAATGGAGCAATATCAGAAAGGTGTTACCCAGCGAAAAATTGCAAAGACTTTGCATCTATCATCATCAACTGTGCATAACATCATCCGAAGATTCAGAGAATCTGGAACAATCTCTGTGCGTAAGGGTCAAGGCCGTAAAACCATACTGGATGCCTGTGATCTCCGGGCCCTTAAACGACACTGCACCACAAACAGGAATGCTACTGTAAAGGAAATCACAGAATGGGCTCAGGAATACTTCCAGAAACCATTGTCAGTGAACACAATCCACCGTGCCATCCGCCGCTGCCAGCTGAAACTCTACAGTGCAAAGAAGAAGCCATTTCTAAGCAAGATCCATGAGCTCAGGCGTTTTCACTGGGCCAGGGATCATTTAAAATGGAGTGTGGCAAAATGGAAGACTGTTCTGTGGTCAGACGAGTCACGATTCGAAGTTCTATTTGGAAATCTGGGACGCCATGTCATCCAGACCAAAGAGGACAAGGACAACCCAAGTTGTTATCAACGCTCAGTTCAGAAGCCTGCATCTCTGATGGTATGGGGTTCCATGAGTGTGTGTGGCATGGGCAGCTTGCATGTCTGGAAAGGCACCATCAATGCAGAAAAATATATTCAGGTTCTAGAACAACATATGCTCCCATCCAGACGTCATCTCTTTCAGGGAAGACCCTGCATTTTTCAACAAGATAATGCAGACCACATTCTGCATCAATCACAACATCATGGCTGCATAGGAGAAGGATCCGGGTACTGAAATGGCCAGTCTGCAGTCCAGATCTTTCACCTATAGAGAACATTTTGCGCATCATAAAGAGGAAGGTGCAACAAAGAAGGCCCAAGACGATTGAACAGTTAGAGGCCTGTATTAGACAAGAATGGGAGAGCATTCCTATTTCTAAACTTGAGAAACTGGTCTCCTCGGTCCCCAGACGTCTGTTGAGTGTTGTAAGAAGAAGGGGAGATGCCACACAGTGGTGAAAATGGCCTTGTCCCAACTTTTTGGGGATTTGTTGACACCATGAAATTCTGATTGAACATATTTTTCCCTTAAAATGGTACATTTTCTCAGTTTAAACTTTTGTTCCGTGATTTATGTTCTATTCTGAATAAAATATTAGAAGTTGGCACCTCCACATCATTGCATTCAGTTTTTATTCACGATTTGTATAGTGTCCCAACTTTTTTGGAATCCGGTTTGTATATCAAGTTCTGTCAAAATACATATTTGTAAGGCATACATTGATATATTTTTGGATAAACAGTTGCAGTTCATGTATGTTAACGTGTTTGTATAATGAGAAGCACAATATGGTTTGGCCGGTGTGAGCGGTCTCATATTTCATTTAATGCTTTAATTATGTTTATTAATGTATCATATTAGCATGAATGTTTCTTTTTTTGATTAAATGTGAACAATTGCTTCTTTAAGGTAAAGGTCTGTGGATGTGTGATTAATCAGATTGAAATGACAGTGCAGACGACTTATGCCATGCTTCGTTATCACAGTGATTGATTTTAGTCTCTGCTGCTGGGTGAAAAAATATCAGCTAATAACTGCAGTACCAAAGCTCCAGATGTCATTGATAGCACAAATCATTCTTTCACATTCCATATTATTTGCCTCATTTGCAAGGATGCGGACATAGAAAATGATCTGTTGGATTGTGAAATTATAGCATGAATATGACACCCATATTTAGCCACAGAGCACATTTTACCACTCAGGAGTTGAAAATTACTGTTCAAGGACTTCGATTTCTCTTTTTATAGAGCACTTCATTATAAGTGGACTTTTGTGCATTTTCCCACTGTTTATAAATTTTAATAAAGAGTTTAATCCATCTTTTGGATTTAGCACTGCACATTTCAAATTACATTCTTTACAAATGGCTTGAAGCACACCATCCTTAATCCTACATTTAGAATCATTTATATGAATGGTTTGGTTTATATTTTAGGATAGGTATTATGGCCTTAATATATTAAAAGTATTTGTCATCTGAATTTTTTAGAAGAACAATGCAGTCATCTAATGGTATGAGAAGAAAATAGGAAGTACAGTACAGTGATGGCTAACCTCTGGCACTGCAGCTGTGGTGAAACTACAACTTCCAGCATGCTCCATTAATTTCTATGGAGTTCTGAGTACAGCCAAGCAAGTGTACATCTTTGGAGTTGTAGTTTTAACACAGCTGGAGTGCTGAAGGTTAGCCATCACAGGGTTATGCTAATGTTTATGAATAGTATGGAGATTTATTATAGGCCCATATATTACATTTTTTATAGAAAGATTACATGTCTGATTTTTAATTTTGGACTTTGTGAGACTATTTTGTAAATACGGTAGCTATCAGACTGTCAAAACTCACAGATACTGCATTTTCAGGAGCATGGATAAATGGGAAGCATGGGAAGTGGCTCAGAAGGGGCCGGCCCAGGAGGAGGACTAAAAGATTTTATTGTCAGGGCCCCCTCAACAGTGACAAGATATGCAGGGACATGACATACAGTATATATGTGTAGGAAACAGATGGAGCAGCTGCTGGCCCTGGTCTGAGTGAGTGATTTTGACTAGTCACAGGTTGCACAGGAGGAAGAGGTTGCAAAGATGTTCCTGGGGGGAGGCCCTGTTCAAAAATTTGCTGTGGGGTCCAGTCATTTCTAGTTACACCACTGTGCATTTTATACTACAAGGTAACTAGGTAACTGTGGAGACATGTTGTTTATCACAGAAGATTTCCTTGTGTCTAAAGGTCCTACATGCACATTCTGCATGCCAAAAAATGCCATGGATCCCAAAAACACAACAATTTGATAAAAACTAAAATGCTGTGTAGGCAGATTTTTCTGTATTTTCTATAGAATCAAGTAAGTAAAAAGAAGTAAAAGATCTAAATTTGGATGCAGTAGGTTTGAACTAAAAAAGAAAGTGCAAAACACCAATGGAAAGATCAGGAACAATACAGCATAACAGGCTTTAGGGGGGATATTTATCATTTCCCTTGTGCCTGAAAATGGCAGTAAAAAGTCACAAACTGTTAGCAACTTTTTCACTGCGACCTTTTAAAAAAATTGTTGCATCTCTCAGATTTTATGCCTCCATTGCCATTTTCCCTAAAAGGGATAGGACAAGAGTGGGAAAGGGTGTGTGGTCAGCCGCCTGACAAATGTATCTTCCTTTACGCCAGTATTCTGGTGCAAATGAAGGCAGAAATCTAGAGCAGATTTGAGCTGTCAGAGATTTTTGGTTAGGAGCTCGGACTGCAGGAGGATGCGCCTAGATTATGAGGGTGTGCGCCTCGTCATAAATTAGGCACATCCTCTGGCAACGCAAGGGATATCAAGAATGTATGTGCTATGTCACAGGGTCAAACAGTAAGACATTGCTGTACCTGAGGGTTATTTCTGTGGTTGGTCGAGGTCAGACAAAAACCCTGAACCATTGAATAGCCATAATGCAGAATAAAGATAGGGCAACCTGTGTTGGACATTCATAAGCCTTTGGGAAGGGTCTGACTGATCCACCAGAGTTCCCAAGCTCTGGCTCACTAATATCTCCAAGAGGTACAGCATTAGAAAAGCCCATTTGCAGCTGACCTCAGCACCAATCATTATTGATGATATGTCAGGTGTAATGCAGGTGTTAAAATTGTCACTTAATCGAACTTTTACCTGTATAGAATGTTAAAGGGGTTTTCCAGGCTCCTGATATTGATGAATTAGCCTCAGAATAGATCATTAATACCTAATCAGTAGGGGTCCAAACCACCCACCTCCACTGATCTGCTGTTCCCTGCAGCCTACGGCATTGGAACTAGCACTTTGAATGAAACAGGATGCATGACTCTGTTCAAAGTGTACTGGCCGCACTAAGTTACCGCAGCTTAGCTCATAGTCACTTCAATGGGAGATGGACTGCAGTAACCCAATACAGCCACTGCACTTTGAATGGAGCTGTGGTTCCTGTTTCATTGAAAAGCGAGATTTGGTGCCGGAGGCTGCAGGGAGCAGCTATGAATGGAGGTGCAGGTTTTTGGACCCTCACCGATCAGCTATTAATGGCCTACTCTGAGGATAGGTAATCAATATGAGTAGCCTGGAAAATCCTTTTAAGCAGGGAACCCCTTCAATTGAAGGGTCACAGTTCTGATGAGGAACCACCATTATGATTATACAGACCATACAAACAGCTACTAACCCCCACCGAGGAAAGTTCTTTCCACAATTGAACATGATGATTATTCTTTTCCAAACTATGAAATCTGTTGACAATTTTAGTGAGATAAATGACTATTTTAGTGTTTTTTTATGCTATTTTAGAACACATTCTAGTGTACTACTGAAAACACTAATATTCACCTTATTTTTAACATTTATATTGACAGCAGTAAAAGAAGTGCTAAAAGCAATAAATAATTATTTTTGGTCTTAAGGTGTACTTTCATTTTCCTTGGTAGTTGTTATAACTTACTACACAAATTGTGACAGTTATTGAGATGGGTGCATTACATCATGAGCCATTCTGGCTCAGTGATCATTATATCAGTGAATGTGTGTCTTTTAAATATTTTAAAATTAAGTATCCATTTAGAAGAATGTTAAAACCTGGAATAATTCACGTTTTGGAAAGTCTCTGACTCATACAATTCAAAATGTATAAAAATGAAACCTTTGTTACTGTAGGAAATGCAAATAAATACTTATCTTGCATGGCAGAATATGTCATATATATTGCCAATGTTATTACACACAACCCAAACCCAAACACATTTGGTTATACCTTATTTTCTATTTATTTAAAATAATACACAACACAGAGAGTGGAGTTAAAGGCCAAGGCCTGTTTATTAACTTAATAAATAACATTATAACTCATAACATTATAACTCATAACAAAGTCCAGTCATAGACTCGGACTTACCTTCAGCAGTACAAACAAATGTACACATAAGCAAGTCCATCCCTATATCGGGGACGACTATCCTTACCACCCACAGCGCCATGACCATTTACCATATTATCATACTTGACAAAAAATTGGGAGGGCGGGCGGGGGACGAACGCTCCACTTGACACGCAGATAACTCCAAAAGGCACCGCTGCCTGCAGCTCCCCATTTTTATTTGAAAATAGCGGCCTCCAGAGACCAATCAGAGCCTATCTCCAAGTCCCCTGCAAAACTGCCCTAGCCCTAGCGTCCTCACAGGCCTACCTAAAAACCAATCATACTCCGGTTACTGGGCAAAGCACCTCTGCCCAGTAACCTTAATCAAAACGGCGGGAAAACCTCCTGCCTGAATCCTCCTAATCTGCCTAACAACCTCAACCCCAGCACCCAGGGTCAAACATAGTTCATCTGGCCTAATGCCAATTCAGCCATGGATCCCCCTCCTAATGGTCCGGGGGCTATTCATGGCAGAATATGTAATATATATATTGCCAATGTTATTACACACAACCCAAACCCAAACACATTTGGTTATACCTTATTTTCTATTTATTTAAAATAATACACAACACAGAGAGTGGAGTTAAAGGCCAAGGCCTGTTTATTAACTTAATAAATAACATTATAACTCATAACATTATAACTCATAACAAAGTCCAGTCATAGACTCGGACTTACCTTCAGCAGTACAAACAAATGTACACATAAGCAAGTCCATCCCTATATCGGGGACGACTATCCTTACCACCCATCCGGCCCGCAGCCGCTTCCCAGAAGTGGCAAGGGCCCCACCCCACCCACAGCTAATTCAATCATAGCCTGCAGGTTTAAATTAAAAATATCATAACCAATGTCCGACAAATGAACCCCGTCCCAAAAAAACAGACCAGCCTCTCCACTCTCAAGATCCACATGCCTAAAAGAAAAAAAACCAACTGACGGCATAAACTTAGCCATAACCCTATTTATCCGCTTCCTTACTTTGTCCTTAAACTGCTGCCCAGCACTTAACCTCCAGCACCTCCTTGGAATAATTTCAGAAAAAATTAACTTAGTGAGGGGAAGAAATCTGCTGAGTTCCAACATGGACTGCTTCATCCGGAAGATCAGGTGCATGGTATCTCCTCCACCGATGTCATTCCCTCCTAAATGAACGATTAAGACATCTGGCGGGGGAAGAACATCATGCAACTGCAGTACTAAATCCAACAAACCTGACCATCGAAGACCCCGCACACCGTTCCAGTGCAACTTGACAGCGTCTTCTTGCAAAGACAAATTGAGTCCGTAACATCGATCTGCGGCCCTCCTACTCGCCCAGTGTACAAAAGAGTGGCCCAGAATCCAAACCGACAAACCTGAAACTAGAATAAATTACTCAATTAATAAATGCGGTCTAACATACAATTGATAACGATTGGAAGACCAACGCCCGATCCGTTGTATTACGGATTCATGCAAACCTGCTTGCGCCGCTGACGTTGCTGCCCCAATCCGAAAGGAATGCGAAGAAAAATACCTATCATTCAACTGCAGCATCTTTAAACATTTTGACAAAACAGCCCTAAATTGAAATTGCGACAGCGGTGACAAGTCCTGATGCACAAAAAAGGATGTCCCCGCCCCATCAGGGCGATAAGCCAGATAGCGCTTCACCGCCTCTACTGGACATATACCTTTTTCCTGGATTGCCCCAATTCTCAACCTGCAACCCTTACCATCCCGATCCGTTTTTGACTTACGAATGAAAATCAATAACATTGAATCAACAACTACCACATCCCTCCGTGACAATCCCCCTCCGCTATACCTAGACCTGGGCAACAATTCCCAAATCCGCAAAGCCGCAAAAAACATTACCACAAAAGCTGCCTTAAACAACACCGATTCGAACTGATCAAAACACAACAACTCAGCCGCATCACATAACTTCAATAATATCCCTGGCGTAATAGGACACCTCCCATCCTGCAAAACACCGCCAGCCTTATACCCCTTCAACAACTGCCGCACCACGAAAACATCCGATAACGCCTTACGCCCACATGCCTTAAGAAAAAAACGAAACTCCCGCTAAAACCTTGCAAACAGACGCATAAGCTAACTTTTCTTCCAACAAGCTCAAACAGAAAGACAACGCCACCGCATCATTAACCCCCAGAAGCGACCAAGACCTACCGTTCATAAAACGCTCCCACCTCTGCCATGACGACAAATAACTCCTCCAAGTCGCACTCGCCACCGAACGTCTCAACAGCTCCCAAACTACCGCCAAATCAGCCCCCATAGGTGCTCCGGACATGGAATCCCTAAAGCATCTGCCCACGGAACCAAGCTGAAGAAACGCTGTATCTGTGAACGGGATAACGCATCAGCAATGTCATTATTAATACCCGGGATATGCACTGCTTTTATCCAAATATTCCAACGCAAACAAACAAGCACTAAATGCCTCAACAATTTCACTACTAGCGGATTCTTTGACGACAGACAATTAACCGCAAACATCACCCCTTGATTATCCGTATGCAACCTGATGCGCTTATTCCTAAAGAAACTACCCCATAAAACCAACGCCACCACCACCGGAAAAAGCTCAAGTAACACTAAATTTTTTAAAACGCCATTCCTCACCCAGGACTCGTGCCAAGCCTCTGCACACCAATGCCCCTCCCAAAATGCCCCAAAACCTACACTCCCTGCTGCGTCCGTAAATAAATTCAACTGAGGGGCATCCACAAACTCCTCCTGCCACATAGAGCGACCATTAAAACTCCCCAAAAAATCCAACCATAACTTCAGATCATCCTGTGCGTCACTGTCCAAACTCACATGAAAACTAGGATTCTTGATACCTGCAATTCTCTGTGACAGCTGCCTGCAAAACACCCGCCCCATGGGCATTACCCTACAACAAAACGCCAACAAACCTAATAAAGACTGAACCTCTTTCACAGTAACCGAACGACGCAACAAAACTCCTTGAATCAAACCCGCCACCTTCTGCACCTTCTCCCTTGGCAACCTCACCTCCCCTAAACCTGAATCTATAATAATACCCAAATACTCAATACAACAAGATGGCAAGACAGTTTTCTCAACAGCTAACGGAACACCAAACTCCCTACATACCTTAAAAAACTCCCCCAAAACCTCCGAACATGCCGAATCCCCTGGAGGCCCCACAAATAAAAAATCGTCTAAGTAATGAACTACACCTCCCTTCATAGCCCGGACTGAAACTACCCACTCTAAAAAAGACGAGAATGCCTCAAAATAAAAACAAGAAATAGAGCAGCCCATCGGCAAACATTTGTCAAAATAAAACCTATCCTTAAAATAAAAACCCAGAGAATTGAAAGCCGTCGGGTGTATTGGCAACAACCTGAAGGCGGACTTGACATCCGCCTTGGCCAAAAGAGCCCCCACACCAAACGACTTTACCAGTGACACAGCAGCATCAAAAGTAGAATAACACACTCTAGATAAAGAACTATCAATTTCATCATTCAAAGAACCACCAAACGGGTAAGATAAATGATGAATCATTCTGAATGAATTAGGTTCCTTTTTAGGAACCACCCCCAGAGGAGATAACCTCAAATCCTCAAAGGGGGGCTCCACAAAAGGACCCGCCACTCTACCTGCTAAAATTTCTGCCCTCACTTTCTCCTCTACAACATGAGGGTACTGCTCAACTGACGGCAGATTCCTCACAATCTCACAGCCCTGCCCAGAAAATGGCGGAATAATGAAACCTTCTGAAAAACCTGAAATTAACAAATCAGCTATCTGCCGGTTTGGGTACCGACCTAACCAGGGTAGCATGCTCTCCAATTTTACTGGAGTCAACGCTTTTTTGAAAAAACTCTTTTGCCGACGGCTGCGCCGGCAAACTGGCTTTCTTAAAACATCTAGACATTGGGTGGCCAGCCCCACAGAAAGCACACTCGTGCTTGTATTTACATGTGGCGGGCCACTTACAATGTGATTCATTGTACGAAAAACATACCCCACGCTTCATTACACTTGTAGAAAGAGAAGCCGTCTTTGGCACCGCAACCGGTCTCTGCGGTAATAATAAATTGAGCCATAAGCCCACATCTTTAGTACCCCAACGCAACTGCGGATATACTGCCATTTTTTGCTGAAAATTTTCATCATATTGGAACCAGCCAAAACCACCAAAGTTCTTGTATGCTTCCAATACTATATCCACATGTTGAAACAAACCTGAACACTTCTCCGGCTGCTTCTCACCCACCACACTAGCAAAAATGCAAAACGCCTGAAGCCAATTGTGAAAAGATCTAGGAATGGGACGCTTCCTCTCCTCCTCTGATTTATCATCCCTGCGCTCCATTTTAACAATAAAATCCTTAGAGGCAGGGAGGAGAGACAAAATATCAATGAAATCCCCATTCCAGATCCTTTCCCTAACTGCTGCCGACAGGTGAAAACCCAGTGGAGAGATAGAACATGGCATCACTTCTCTAAAACAGTCCTCTGCTATCCCCTTAGCACGAGCCCGCACAGGTACAGACAGAGGCTCTATCACGCTATCCCCCTCCCCCATCCCCAAACCGTCAGCTGGCAGCCAGGCAGAAGAGACATTACCCAATAAACCACCAGCCGCAGCAGGGGACGAGGGGGGCTGAACCCGGGGGTGGCCAGACACCAGCCCCTGCAAAGAAGACAGCACTAAAGACAGCGAGGATATTACTGGAGCAAGTTGCCCCGGCCACTCACCAGACTGTTGCACCGGTCCAGGTAGGGATGCCACCGCTGTCTGCGAACTGGTCCCAGGAAGTCCTCCTGCCGCACCTCCAGCCCAGCCACCAGCCGGCTGGCTTTCCACGATCCCGCTCCCAGGCCCCTCCGCACCCTGAGACTCCAAGCCAAGAGCCCCCAGGGGGGAGTTAGAAGCCTGCGTCGCCGCCACATTTCCAGGAGCCGGAAGCCGCACAATGGGTGACGTCATCTCCCGGCGCCCTCTCGCGATGCCGTCCACCAGGCTCCTGTTCCCGCGAGATCTCGGCCGCTCCTGCGCAGACGGGGAGGGAGAATATCTTCTGTTGGCCCGCCGGCTCCTCCGCAGACGCGACTCCCGGACCGCACCAGCTTCCACCGGATCCTCCGCTCGCATCGCCACAGGAATCACCCCGTCCACACTCCGGACCGCTTCAGGCACAGGTGGCAGCATGGCAAACGGTACTGCAGGCAACCCCGACGGAACCAGCTCCGGACCTCTCAGACGCAGAAGGCATTCCCCGATCCAGGCAGGAGCTCCATCCTCCACCGCACGGCTCGCCAATTCCTCTATTAACGCCTCCATCAGGTAACAGCAGCTGGGACGAACGCTCCACTTGACACGCAGATAACTCCAAAAGGCACCGCTGCCTGCAGCTCCCCATTTTTATTTGAAAATAGCGGCCTCCAGAGACCAATCAGAGCCTATCTCCAAGTCCCCTGCAAAACTGCCCTAGCCCTAGCGTCCTCACAGGCCTACCTAAAAACCAATCATACTCCGGTTACTGGGCAAAGCACCTCTGCCCAGTAACCTTAATCAAAACAGCGGGAAAACCTCCCGCCTGAATCCTCCTAATCTGCCTAACAACCTCAACCCCAGCACCCAGGGTCAAACATAGTTCATCTGGCCTAATGCCAATTCAGCCATGGATCCCCCTCCTAATGGTCCGGGGGCTATTCATTCACAATAATACTTTTAGCTGCAATATGTATTTTTGAGAAAACAATATGATTCCATTTAGTTGATGTAAGTGTTTCCATAAACAGGGGGGGAAAGAAAGCTCTCCATTTAAATTGGTGGGAGTGTATTCTTCATATTGGATCCCCGCCAAGAAAATACATATCATATAAGCAGGCCATACAGCTAGTATTGGGAGTAGAACAGAGTCAACAACCTTCGGCACTCCAGCTGCAATTTATTAGTCCACTTCAGCTAATTGTATTAGTCCAAAGAATGAAGTTGGAATATGAATTTTAGTGTGTAGGGAATGCTGTAAAATCGAAACTCATAAAACTATGGCAATTTTTTTTCCAGTTCCACCCTATTTGAACTTTCTCCAGCTTCCCCCTATACCTATGCAATGTTAAATGGTGCCATTAGAAAGTACAATTTTCCAGCCCTCATACAGCTATGTGAATGAAAAAAAACAGTTATGTTTTCAGGATGGCAGGGAGTAAAATATGGAAAATTGCTGCATCAGAAAGTCTTAATAGTTGATAGAACATAGAGGTGGATAAGGAAAGAATATCTGACGAAGATGGGGAAAAGAACAGGAAAGGAATAGGTTTAGGAATAAATCAGTAATGTTTCTATAACAGAAATTTGAAAGAAATTAGGTTATATTTTCATATCTTGGTTCATGACTGTTATGAGTTCACTCTTTAATCCAATGTGATATTTGCAAATGAAATCAGCCACACAGTATGAAGATATAGACAGTCAGCAGTATCTCTGAGCTGTATAGGATCATTATTCAGAGCAGTGATTTCCGGGTAGTTGGTTTGATTGCACTCTGGCAAATGATTGCCAAAGTTGATGAACAGATAACTTTGTTCTGTGGTTTCCATTTCTTTTTTCTTATCACAATATTTGAATTTTTCAATTACTTTGTCGCCACTTTCAAATAATTTTGTTACCACTAAATTTAGTATTCTTGGAAGCTGTAAGGGTCAAATATTCAGTGCATATCCAAAATAAAATATCAGAAATGTTTTCTATTGCAAAGGTTGAAATCACAATTGAAAATCTGATAATCCCACAACAAAATAGACATGCTATGGATTAAGAAATTCACATCATGTCTTAAATCCATCCAATTTTTTTAATGTTACATGCTCACAGTGTTTAGAAACATCTATCCACATGTATTGTCCGGTGAATTGTGACAGATAGATGTGTCATCTAAGGCTTCTTTCATATCTCAGGCATGTCTGATCTGGCAGGCTGTCCAGCATACATGTCAGCTGTCGGCCATACATATTGTACCTTCATATGTCTCTGTGTATCAACTGGGCACACATGTTATCAGTGATACATAATATTTCCCAAGTGAATGCGGCATCTGAGGGGTTCAATGACGGGGACAGCACAATCCAAGTACCCTGTCATTGTGCCTGCTACATACAAAGAAATGCGCTTTGTGACACAGTAATTCGTTATTTAATTAATTTCTATGTGAAATTCGATGGAGCAGCCAAATTAATTTTTTTTATAACTTCGCTTAACACTATTTATAACACGTCTTAGGGAACTAGGTACCATCCTACTGATAAGCAAATAAGAATAAACAATGTTAAAGTGGGAGAAGCACATAAAGTAAATGGCAAAATATCATTTTTAGCTCGTAGTTTTTAATGTGTTATTCATCTGTCTAAGATTTAATAGGTAAGTCACCTGATACATTCTTTATAAAAATGTTTATTTTTCTTTGTAGTGATTCAATTGCCAACAATTATAGCCCTGCAGCGAGAGACATCTCAACGCATTCTGTCTTCAAACTTAGCACTAGCAATGGTAAGAGCGTTTCAAGACCATACAATATACATGATATTTACTTCTTCTTCTTTGTACCTGTTTGATCAATTTCCTTAATTTATTTAAGTGCATATGTGGATATAGATATGTACATATAGCATTTTTCAGTTTAGCTTTAATCCATAGGAGGAAATAACATTGATAAAATACTACACTCAGAAAGAAAATGTTTAGTACAGCCTAGTAAAAATCAAAAACAAGCAAAGCTTTAATAGATTCATTAAACCTCTAATCTTGAAATCTTACTGATCATTTAGTTATCAATTTATGTATTGAAGGCTGCCTAGGTTGTTTTAGCATATTTATTTGTCCTGAAAATGCAGACATACTAATAATGCCTAAGATTTAGACACTACAAACTTAAGGATGTGTTACACTGGACGATTTTTTGGCCAATAATTGGCGATCATCTTGCAGTGTCATACTGCCACAGATTGCCCGGTGAACTAGTAAACGCTTGTTCATCTGGCAATTCTGATTTTTAAACATGCTTAAAAAGCAGCTCTTGCCAGCGGCAGAATGTACTAATAAAAATCTGCTGCCGGAAAACCACTAGACAGCATGGGGACGAGCGATGGCATAGCAATGTCTCCTCCCCATTCTGTGGAGGAGATCTCTGCATGTAATTGGAGCAGTCTCCATTGCCAGCTAGCGGGCGATTGCCGGGACAGAAGGCTTCCCTCCTGACAATCACTTGCTCAATTGGCGTATATAATAGAAGCATTGGACTAGACAGTCTAAAAATACACCAGATTTATCACAGTGGCTGATCTTGGGTCATAAAGTTGGTGCTCCTTTAAAATGTCTAATCTAAAATTAATTCCACCTATTAAATGGCTTACTTAGCACCAAAATTTTGAGCCAAAATCCTGCCTCAATTTTGTCACAAATTGTCACTTTCTCACTAAGTCACGTCAACTTTCCACTAAGCCAAACCCCATTGTCATATGGGCCAGAAACCAAGTCTAAACCCTTAACAAATTTGGTTTTATGAATGAGTACCAGAATTTTAGCTTGGTATGGCAGATTGACTATAGTAATTCTGTCCCATTAAGTAAAGCGGTTGCGAGCACAGCTTCTGCACAGCTTATTATATTAGTGCACTTGTCTACTGTAAAGCATAATTTCATTGGAAACCTTTTATAAGTGTATTACCATTATTCAACTTTTCCTTCAGACTTGCTTGTGAAACAATACCCTACAATATAAGCTTACATGAAGTTAGTAAAGCTACAGATACTGAAACTTTCCAAATTTATTTTTGGGAAGTTTCTGAGAATGTGATGAGTCGTAATATATTCTTGCCACTCCTCAGCTAGTTTGACAGATAACCTACAATGGAGTCATTCTCAGAAGGTATCCTATTATATTTTTATGTTCTTAAATGACCAATGGAAGTAGGATCATGTGTGTTGAAGACTAGGGGTATTCTAGTCAAATGAAAGCTCAGGTTTACAGAGGTTTTCCAAACTTTGAAATATAGGAAAGTAGCTACAGTGGGATGCAAAAGTTTTGGCAACCTTGTTAATCGTCATGATTTTCCTGTATAAATCGTTGGTTGTTACGATAAAAAATGTCAGTTAAATATATCATATAGGAGACACATACAGTGATATTTGAGAAGTAAAATGAAGTTTATTGGATTTACAGAAAGTGTGCTATAATTGTTATAACAAAATTAGGCAGGTGCATAAATTTGGGCACCACAAAAAAAGAAATGAAATCAATATTTAGTAGATCCTCCTTTTGCAGAAATTACAGCCTCTAATCGCTTCCTGTAGGTTCCAATGAGAGTCTTGATTCTGGTTGAAGGTATTTTGGACCATTCCTCTTTACAAAACATCTTTAGTTCATTCAGGTTTGATGGCTTCCGAGCATGGACAGCTCTCTTTAAGTCACACCACAGATTTTCAATTATATTCAGGTCTGGGGACTGAGATGGCCATTCCAGAACGTTGTACTTGTTCCTCTGCATAAATGCCTTAGTGGATTTTGAGCAGTGTTTAGGGTTGTTGTCTTGTTGAAAGATCCAGCCCCGGCGCAGCTTCAGCTTTGTCACTGATTCCTGGACATTGGTCTCCAGAATCTGCTGACACTGAGTGGAATCCATGCGTCCCTCAACTTTGACAAGATTCCCAGTCTCTGCACTGGCCACACAGCCCCACAGCATGATGGAACCACCATTATATTTTACTGTAGGTAGCAGATGTTTTTCTTGGAATGCTGTGTTCTCTTTCCTCCATGCATAACGCCCCTTGTTATGGCCAAATAACTCAATTTTAGTTTTATCAGTCCACAGCACCTTATTCCAAAATGAAGCTGACTTGTCCAAATGTGCTTTAGTGCTGTGGCGGAGAAAAGGCTACCTCTGCATCATTCTCGCATACAGCATCTCCTTGTGTAAACTGCGCCGAATGGTTGAACGATGCACAGTGACTCCATCTGCAGCAAGATGATGTTGTAGGTCTTTGGTGCTGGTCTGTGGGTTGACTCTGACTGTTCTCACCATTCGTCGCTTCTGTCTATCCGAGATTTTTCTTGGTCAAGCCTTAACTTGAACTGAGCCTGTGGTCTTCCATTTCCTCAATATGTTCCTAACTGTGGAAACAGACAGCTGAAATCTCTGAGACAGCTTTCTGTATCCTTCCCCTAAACCATGATGGTAAACAATCTTTGTCTTCAGGTCATTTGAGAGTTGTTTTGAGACCCCCATGTTGCTACTCTTCAGAGAAAATTAAAAGAGGAGGGAAACTTACAATTGACCCCCTTAAATACTCTTTCTCATAATTGGAGTCACCTGTGTATGTAGGTCAGGGGTCACTGAGCTTAACAAGCCAAATTGAGTTCCAATAATTAGTTCTAAAGGTTTTGGAATCAATAAAATGACAACAGTGCCCAAATTTATGCACCTGCCTAATTTTGTTTAAACAATTATAGCACACTTTCTGTAAATCCAATAAACTTCATTTCACTTCTCAAATATCACTGTGTGTGTCTCCTATATGATATATTTAACTGACATTTTTTATCGTAACAACCAACGATTTATACAGGAAAATCATGACGATTAACAAGGTTGCCCAAACTTTCGCATCCCACTGTATATGTATCTGAATGCCTTATTAGCTCAAAAATAGTACATTTTGATTTTGTTATCTTGCCCAGCCCTAGGCAAATAAGTTGTTTTTATGCCGTCAGGGCTTTCTATGGGTGGGATTACCAGTGTAAATGAACACCGTTCCCATGATCCTACTCTTTTCTCTCAGACATTGCCATTAATTAAAGTTGCCTTCAAGACCCTCTATTATAAAGCTCAATCTGCTGTGCAGCATGTTAAACATACTCTTTCAGAGACAGGGTGGAATAGGAAGAGCTTCATGATGCTTTATATATATTATTATAGGGGTGTTCTTATCATAGATATATTTGGTGGATATCAAATTGTCTGATAGATGCAAGTCCCAACTCTGGGATCCATATCTATTTTGAGAATCGTGGTGCTCCAACCGTGACCAGGAAATGGCTGGCTACATCCAAACTATAATTGAAATCAGAGATGGAAACAGCCAAGCTTTCTGTGTTATGCCATTTCTTGTAGACCACATCTATCATACATTTATGGCATACCCTGTATACTACAAATGTCTGATGAGAATACCTTGTAATATCCTGTCACATACATAAGATAACTATAATATATATATATATATATATATATATATTTTTTTTTTTTTTCTAATCTTCTCCAATATTATACCATTTTAATTATTAATTCACTACATGCACAACCTAATTTGCAATATATACAACTAATAGGAGATTCCAACTATTCCTACTGTTGGGTGGTTCTAAGTGGCTGCTGTACCCATTTATATGGTGTGAACTGATATAAAGATTTAATGTCTTTTAGAGCATTCAGAGCTATGCAGGCTAGAAAATCCAACAGGATTGTTATGTCAGAAACCTCCTTATCAGGAGCTTCGAATTGACAAGAAAAAGAATGCATTACATAAAATGAGCAAGAGAAAGTAAGTATTATCAAGTCGTCATGTTTTTTTTTTAAGATATCCTATGCATTTAATGAAAGATGATTCCTAAGATACTGCTTTCAAATGTAATGTACCCTATTCCATTGCCTGGTCCATAAAATGGAAATTATATTGTACTTGCTTCAAGCACAAGAGAGATAAACTATGGTAAGAAATTAGATGTGGCATGGATTGGACGCCTTTGAGATAAAGGTGGCACTCAACAGAGATACTATGCAGAGATGTGACCCAATAGAAAGCCTTTTTTCCCAAATGATTTAACAGGGATTTCCTCTTGAATAAAAAGCATTAGAATGTGTTATTCATTGTATGCTATACCTCTTCATTTTAGCTATCAGGAAGGACAAATTAATTTTACACAAAGCATGTAATGGTCTGGTAATACTGTATGATATTTGAGAATCATTTTTTTGGTCTTGTACATTGTGCTGGTCCTGAGGCTGGATGCATGGCAATCTAATCTTACCTTTCTTTTATAAAAAATATATAATATTTTTCATTATGGCAATTCTTTACCATAGAATACACAAGTTATACAGTTTGCACTGCTGCAGTTTTTTTTTTTTTTTCGTTTTTAAAAACTAAATAAATTAAATAAATTGTGTGAAGATGGCTGGGTGACAGGTGTTAACTTCATGAGCGTGCCTTTACTGATTTGATTGACAGATATAATTCAACAATAACAGTGCAGTGAGTTTTCCACATAACTTACACATGACTGGAACAATCTCAATATTATTAAAGGCAGCAGGCTCTTGAACTAAGCTAAGAACAAAACTGACCAGGAAACCTACCCATGTGCCGGCCTCTTGTGCATGAGATACTCTTTTTACCTGTATAACCATGGTGAGTGGGCACTATTCCCTTCATGAACTCACTCTGGCTCTGCTTTTTTTCGAGATCTCTAGTATCCGTCCAACTTTAGTGGTAGCACTCTTGTTCTTGGCAGTTTCCTGCAGATATGTGTTGGGACCACAAGGCCATAGTCTATTCTCTGGTGTCTCCAGTATCACCACCAGGATGCTCCAGGGAGTAGGTCCTGATAGGACTCTTAAAGAGGTTGTCTCAACTCCCTCTTTGTTTGATTCTCTGCTGGTCCCTGGGTGCTGTTTCAGAGCTGGAGGGAGCAGGGCCTCTTCCCTTGGCTGATTGCATAGGCATGCCCAGTCCCCTGGTCCCAAGGCTACAAGTCCATTACTATACCAGCCTCAGCACAGCAGACATTTTGCCCTGAAGCTTTCACAAGATGAAAGCAGGGCTCTGTAATACAGGTCTGGGGCTATTGATGCAAGCCCCAAACCAATAATACTTTATTCTCTAGTGGCATAGCTGTATAGAACAGCTCCAAGGCTGTAGCCCATGCCCTGTAGATGTTCTGAAGGAGAATGAAGTCGAGTACACGAGATAAGGCAAAAAGAAATACAAGGTGGCCAGGAACAGGAGATAATGAGCGAGCACTGGCCCATATGTGCTCTCACTCCCATGATTCCCAGTTAACAGAAAAGCTGGCCATTTTACTTGTAGTACGCAAGAGCGGCAACCGATGCAGCATTGCAATGGTGTCCATAACCCCTAGAGACGGGCAGTGTATAAAAGCATGAAAAATAGAAGGCGATGGGTACCACAAGCATTGGAAACTGATCTACATTAGTAAGCGACTTAAAATAACTGCTCACTTGTGCACTTACCTGCTGCACTTCACACTCACCAATTTCCACTTCAGTGTTGGTTTGTGTTGTAATTAAATACATTACAAAATTTGCAGACATAATTATAGGTTTTTTCATGTCCATTGAGTTTCAGTAGGACATATGTGATCAGGGCAGTAAATATATATATATATATATATATATATTCATGCATATCTGCAACAAGCTTTACATATATCTGAGACACCTGTCATTGAACACTTGTTCGGCCAGCATTTATCCCCCTCCCCCAACTTCCCCAGAGTTATGTATTTCTGGCTATGCCAGTGGCTTATCTCTAAGCAAAAAACAGTTGGTCGCCCAAATACAAATTATATTGTCAGTGGATTCCTCCGCTTTTGGCAGGGGCTGCCACAATTAAACAAATATGTATGGACAGTTTTGACAATTAACTTACCCCCTTTACTCCTATGAGGTCAATGTTCTTCTGTTTTTTGAGAAAGACAGAAAACAGAAACACTGATTGGGGCCGGCACATAGGAACCAGAAAAAAAATTGTCTATGGAGTTTCCCATTATCTAGTTTTAAATACTTATTTTTCTATATAGTTATTGACAGTTATTCTTATCAGTATTCTTAATGATCAATAAAGGATCAATGAATAACTATTTCAACCTTGAAAGCAAAACTATTGAATTAAGCAGTATCTGCTTTGCTTGCTTATTCATCATATTAGTATGGATTCCAAATATGCACAGAATATAGTTACGCACAGAATACATAGCAATAACTATGGAGGAAATTTATGAAACTGTCTAAAAGAAACAGTATCATTTTGCTGCCCATAGCAACCAATCAGTGCACAGCTTTAATTTCATATTCTGTCATTGAAAAATAACCTGTGCTGTGATTGCTTGCTATGGGAAAAAAAGACCAGCCCAGTTGTTTTTGGCTTCCACAATTACTTTTACAAGCTACCATTCAGAATTTTAGCCTCAAATTGTGATTTTAACAATGTTAATAGAAGTGCTAGACTTTTCTTTGCATAACATACTACATTTAGGCCTCTTTCATACGGCCGTTGTGCGGGTGCGTTGCGGGAACACCCGCGATTTTTCCGCGCGAGTGCAAAACATTGTCATGCGTTTTGCACTCACGTGAGAAAAATCGCGCATGTTTGATACCCAAACCTGAACTTCTTCACAGAAGTTCAGGCGTGGGATCGTTATTCTGTAGATTTTATTATTTTCACAGAAAAAACTAAGATAAAAACATCCTGCACGATATGATACAAATTTGCGGATGTCCCTGGCCGTCTGCGCTCCTGAACATAGAAGCCCAACGGCTTAGGTAGGTTTAGCGTAGGACCCGCCTGACCTGAGACCACCTTGACGTTCGGTAGGCGGGCTTAGATGTGTTTTGATCAAAATATATTGACTAAGTGTCTCAGACATTATCATATCAGAGTGGGGACTTAGTCCATATATAGTGCTTGCATCTGCTTTAATAAGTGCATTATTATCTTATTTCTGTGGTTTTCTTCGATTTTATTATTTTCCCTTATAACATAGTTTTAAGGGAAAATAATAGCATTCTGAATACAGAATGCATAGTAAAATAGCGCTGGAGGGGTTAAAAAAAAATATTAAAAAATTTAACTCACCTTAGTCCACTTGTTCGCGTAGCCGGCATCTCCTTCTGTCTTCATCTTAGCTTTTTGTAGCAACAAGGACCTTTGGTGACGTCACAGCCATCACATGATCCATCACCATGGTAAAAGATCATTTGATGGATCATATGATGACTGTGACGTCACCAAAGGTCCTTGTTGCTACAAAAAGCTAAGATGAAGACGGAAGGAGATGCCGGCCACGCGAATAAGTGGACTAAGGTGAGTTGAATTTTTTTTAATTTTTTTTTAACCCCTCCAGCGCTATTTTACTATGCATTCTGTATTCAGAATGCTATTATTTTCCCTTATAACCATGATCGTCTCCTAGCAACTGTGTGTGAAAATCGCACCGCATCCGCACTTGCTTGTGGATGCTTGCGATTTTCACGCAACCCCATTCATTTCTATGGGGCCTGCGTTATGTGAAAAAAGCAGAATATAGAGCATGCTGCGATTTTCACCCAACGCACAAGTGATGCGTGAAAATCACCGCTCATGTGAACAGCCCCAAAGAAATGAATGGGTCGGTATTCAGTGCGGGTGCAATAC
The DNA here is from genome assembly GCF_014858855.1 of Bufo gargarizans. Classification (NCBI taxonomy): domain Eukaryota; kingdom Metazoa; phylum Chordata; class Amphibia; order Anura; family Bufonidae; genus Bufo; species Bufo gargarizans. Next base: position 334,869,503 of record NC_058081.1, on the reverse strand, counting down.
ATTCAACTCACGCATCGCATCCGCGCGGAATACTCGCCTGTGTGAAAGGGGCCTTAAAGGCTATGAAGACCTTCAGAGGAATTTTTTGTTTAACATTGTACTTTACTCATTTTGGGCTAAAAATTATTTTTTTATTGGCCTTTGTTAAGAATTAGCCCTTTTGGAGAAACCAAACTCTCACTCATTCTTAACTTAAAGGGGTTCTCTGGGAATGATTTAAAATGGCCCACAGCAACCTGTCCTACAATATGAGAAGAATTGGTTTCCATTACTTTGCAGAGCTGTCTAGAGAGTGAGGGGGTTAGGCCTCTACATACTACTCTCTGGTACTCTGGAATATAATGCACATCGGTGCGTTTTCCTGTCAGGCTGCTCAGCCATGATGGCACATCATAAGTAGGATCACATTATTGCCCTTTATTGTAGAGCAGTGCAGTGAGTAGTAAAGCCCCATCCCCTCATCCCTTTAGGCAGCTCTATAAGTGGTGGCAGCTAGTCCTGTTCACATTCTGGGAAAGGGACCATTTTAAACAATTCCCAGAGAACCCATTTAATTCAGGGGCTTAGCTTGGGGGGTGGGGTGGCTAGTGGGGCACTAGTTTTTGGAGGATAAATGGCAGTTGGGGGCTATAATCAATTTTGCCTGGGCCAGAGAATTTAGATTGAAATAAAATTGAAGGAGATTGAGTTTATAATGGAATATTGCTGTAATTTTTTATAAGATTCTGATTGATGGAGGACCGCCCACATTAATTTTTAAAATGAAGGAACACAGATGTCTTCAGTATTTATTTAGCAGTGATGTATGTAACCTGTAGACAGACCTTGTGATTACTATGAAAAGCACTGAATTGCCTCTCCTGTTCCCAACATAGATTTATAGCATTTTCCTAAAAGCAAACACTAGGGGATTTTATTGCATATATATTTTATAGTTTCCATTGAGTGCAATGGTAGCTATAAATTCCTGTGCACTGTGCTCCACCTAGTGGTGTCTGTAGGCGGCCAGTTTTGAAATATATTATGCAGAGCATTTAGAGTTATATGCATGAGATCAAGCTGTATATTTATGTCAGTTGTCTGTTATAAACACATTGAGAAATATAGTGTTCAGAATGAGTATTTAACCCTTTCATGACCAAGGGTCATTGATGCCCCAGTGTCCAGGTCAAAATTCACAAATCTGACATAGCTTTGGAACACTTTTACTTATCCACGCCATTCTGAGATTGTTTTCTCATGATACATTGTACTTCATGATAGTCATATATTTGAGTGAATATATTTCACCTTTATTTATGAAAAAATCCCAAATTTAACAAAAATTTGGAAAAATTTACAATTTTCCAAATTTCTATTTCTCTGCTTCTAAAACAGAAAGTCATACCTAATAAAATATTTATTACTTAACATTCCCCATATGTCTACTTTATGTTGGCATCATTTTGGAAATGCCATTTTATTTTTTTAGGACGTTTAGAAGCAATTCTTACAATTTTTAAGAAAATTTCCAAAACCCACTTTTTAAGGACCAGTTCAGGTCTGAAGTCACTTTGTGGGGCTTACATAGTGGAAACCCCCATGAATGACCCCATTATAGAAACCAGACAATTCAATAATCCGCAGCACTCACCGGTAAATGATGAAAATAGTGGTGATTTATTCACTCAAGCAGCCAGTATACAGCGACGTTTGAACCTCAGTTGGTCTTTATCAAGCACTGCTTGATAAAGACCAACTGAGGTCGAAACGTTGCTGTATACTGGCTGCTTGAGTGAATAAATCACCACTATTTTCATCATTTACCGGCGAGTGCTGCGGATTATTGAATTGTCTGGATGAGTTGGGACCCCCAGCCAGGATCCCTATCTGCGCGCACCATTTAGCTTGTAAGCCATTTCCTGGTCAGTACCCAAATGAGTGGGATGAGTAGTGCTGCCAACCCCTGAATTTTCCCCATTTTAGAAACTACACCCCTCAAGTTACTCAAAACTGATTTTACAAACTTTGTTAACCCTTTAGGCGTTCCACAAGAATTAAAGGAAAATGGAGATGAAATTTCAAAATTTCACTTTTTTGGCAGATTTTCCATTTTATAATGTTTTTTTCTTTAACACATTGAGAGTTAACAGCCAAACAAAACTCAATATTTATTACCCTGATTCCGCGGTTTACATAAACACCCCACATGTGGTCGTAAACTGCTGTACGGGCACACGGCGGGGTGCAGAAGGAAAGGAATGCCATACGGTTTTTGGAAGGCAGATTGTGCTAGATTGGTTTTCTGAACGCCATATGTTTTTTATTTTTCTGCCGATCGTCTTGTGCAGGGGCTTGTTTTTTGCAGAAAGTGTTGAGGTTTGTATTGGTACCATTTTTGGGTACATAGGATTTTTTGATCATTCATTATTACACTTTATGGGGCAAGGTGACCCAAAAATGGGCTGTTTTGGAACAGTTTTCATTTATTTATTTTTACAGCGTTCATCTGAGGAGTTAGGTCATGTGATAGTTTTATAGAGAAGATCGTTACGGACGTGGCAATACCTAATATGTATACTTTTTCTTATTTATTTAAGTTTTACACAATAATAGCATTTCTGAAACCAAAAAAATGATGTTTTAGTGTCTCTATAGTCTGATTGTCTTAAATAGGGTATAATTGGTACTATTTTGGGGGTCATAAGCCTTTTTTATCGCTTGCTGTTGCACTTTTTGTGATGTAAGGTGACAAAAATAGCTTTTTTGGCACTGTTTTTTTTATTTTATTTTTATGGTGTTTATCGGACGGGGTCTATCATGTGATATATTTATAGAGACGGTTGTTACTGACGCGGTGACACCTAATGTGTGTATTTTATTTTATTTTTTCATTTTTTTATAGGAAAAGGCAATTTCTTTTTTTAATTTACATTTTTATTTACTTATTTATTTTTACTTTTATTATTTTCAATTTTTTTATCAGTTCCCTCTTGGATCTTGAAGATCCAGTGGGGCTGATAGTTGTACTATACTTTGCAATGCTCTTGCATTCCAAAGTATAATACTTCCAGATTGCCTGTAGGTGGCAGCACTGGACGCCTTTGCCATGGCAACCGGACGCTTTTGCAAAGCGTCCGGTTGCTATGGCAACCATCGGGGGCTGCAATCACAGTGCTGCAGCCCGATGGTGGAGAGAGGGAGCTCCCTCCCTCTGTTAACCCCATGGATGCCGCAACCGCGGCATCTATGGGGTTACAGGAGAGTGTCAGCATAGAGCTGACACTCTCTGATGATGGCGGCGGCTCAGTAATGGAGCCGCCGCCATCACACACTGAAGGGGGATCGTGGGCAGCGCTAGAAGGGGGGGGTTGGGAGGCTGCCTACAATATTGAGGGAGGATGGGGTAGGAGGGTCGGCTAAAAAAATTAATGCATGGGGCGGGGAGGGGGCGGACCGCATCAGGGCAGGAGATGAGCGCAGGAGGCAGGAGAGGGGCGCAGATGGGGGGGCACAGATCGGGGGGGCACAGAGGGGCACTAAGGGCTTGGAGGGGCACAGATCAGGGAGCATGAGGAACACTATCTGCTTTCAGGCTCTGATCTGCAGAGCGCAGATCAGAGTCTGAAACCGGCATTTTTTCACTGCCGTGATCCGATTGGTTAGTCTGCACAGACTAACCAATCGGATCGATTGCCGGCAAGGGGCAACTCTGATTGGTCCCTTGCCGGCATTACTGCACTGTATGCTGTCCGTGACAGCATACAGGGCAGAGGCAGAAGCTTTAATCCAAGCGCTTTGCAGCGCTTGGATTAAAGAGCTGCCAGAACGTTTATATACGTGGTAGCTGCAAAGGGTATGTGCAGCTCTCACGTATATATACAGATTGTGGTCGGGAAGCGGTTAAGTACCTGTTTTACTTCTGACAGAAGTGGGTAACATGGAACAAGATTAGTTCTATAAAAAAGGGGGATTAGTACCACAGCTCAAAATCCTTACAACTAAAAAATCTGAGCCCCTTTTTCTGATTCACTGGTGTCCTGACACCTGTCCCCCACCAATCAGACTGAAGGAACACTGAGGAAGTGATGACATATCCTGGTTATATGCGATCACCAGGAAAACCTCTTAAAACCTGGGACAGGAGGACCTAGCACCATGATGGCTAACCTCCGACACTACAGCTGTGGTAAAACTACAACTCCCAAGATGCACACTTGCTTGGCTGTTCTCAGAACTCCACAGAAATGAATGGAGCATTCTGGGAGTAGTAGTTTTACCACAGTTCGAGTGCCGGAGGTTAGTCATTGCTGACCTAGCACAACAAAAGTAGCATGAACCTTAATTCTATTTCTTTATTCCTTGTTGTTATTTCTAAGCCATTTTGAGCCACAACTGTTTCTATAGGCCCCGTAGGTCCATTTCTTCCTGTATATTGGGTATATCTTACTACTTACTTACTACTTACTTACTACTATTTAGGCTCTCTACAATGCCATTGTAAATGCATTGACTCAGTGGCCACATGTTCCTAGAAATGATGCCTGACTATACTGCAGTACTGTATATTATGCAGCAATGCTAATCTATCATATATTTAAGTAAGTTATGTTAATTTAGCAGTAAGTGGTCCATATTAAATGTCTGGGTAGAGGGAGATGTCAGAGGAGTAAGAATAAATTACAGCAACATTATGCTCCAAAATATATTAATAAAGGTAAAAAAAATGGGCTTTATCATGATATTAATGGATGTATTTCAATTTTATGATCTCTGCATAAAATCTTCGCAATAATGTAAATGTATTTCTAAATTGTTTTTGATCCTTTTATGTGCTTGGTGTGTCTCTCTATTTTCCTTATATATCTTGCTTTACATTATTCAGTTTTTACAGTTATTCTTAGATACTTCATCCCACATTAACGTAGATTTTATTCAGTGCGCCAGATAATAGGACAAAGCTCATCAATAATAGATGCAGTTAATGACTAGGGCAATATTTGCAGACACAAATAATTGCAAGCTGAGGAGTACTAAAGCGTATTGCTGTACATAGATGTTAAAATTTCAAAGTCGTCTGAGGAGAAATCATAAATTAAACTCATAAATCTTCCCAGTCTTTAGCAGAGTCAAGCATTAGTTCAGTATGTTCTATACTAAAAAGAAAGTTGGAAAAAGTTTATTGATGTTCCTTGTGGCAAAACTTCCTTGTATCTGAAGATCTGTACAATCTGCTTTACAGTACAAAATGCTTAGTAACAATGGTTACGAATCACACTCATTGTGTTTTAAAAATATGACAGTGCAAAGTGGAGAGGAGGATGAGAAGCAATGTTATACTATAGATAGATACATAGAAATAATAAAAAGCAACACTACTTGTCATGGAACAGTAGGTAAGTTATGAATTATTTACTGGCAGGAATAAAAAGTTTATAAGGTGGGTGTGGGTGGGTGCACCTAGTATAGAAATGTGTGTTCCTCAACAACATATATGTTGTCTAAGGGGGTACTCTTTTTCATTATGGAGAGCCCATGGTAGGCCAAGTATGTGTGTCCAATATTGTATGCAAGGAGATGCCCCTGTAGGTTGCTGGAAAAGATATTCAAATTAGCTTTCTTGAACCTATTTGACGCCAGCAGATGTTAGACATGATAATTCATATATATTTTACCCAGAAATCCAGAGACGTGTTGTGTAGCCTACAACTCTTGTCATGTGTATCAACTGGACTCCGTAACAGAAACAGTAATCACCCAGAGGTCTCCCCCTAAAGTCGTGAAATTCAAAAAGGTTGTTATTGACTGCTTTATTTATTTTTATGATTAAGAGCTTTTACCTACGTGCTGTGTTGTGGCAAGTAAGGTTATAGTTTTCTTCTATTCATCTGAACATATATCAACTATATAGCAATAGCAACACTTTTAGCAATTTTATTTCACCATTTTGATTCAGTGTCATATGAACTAGAGAGACCTCTGAAGTAATATTCAACTGAAAGTGAGACAAGAGAATCACAACATCATACAAAATGTAAACATCTCTTAGGGTGGATTCACAGCATGTTTTATGTCTCCGTTTGATATATACAGTACAGACCAAAAGTTTGGACACACCTTCTCATTCAAAGAGTTTTCTTTATTTTCATGACTATGAAAATTGTAGATTCACACTGAAGGCATCAAAACTATGAATTAACACATGTGGAATTATATACATAACAAAAAAGTGTGAAACAACTGAAAATATGTCATATTCTAGGTTCTTCAAAGTAGCCACCTTTTGCTTTGATTACTGCTTTGCACACTCTTGGCATTCTCTTGATGAGCTTCAAGAGGTAGTCACCTGAAATCAGTTGTTTCACACTTTTTTGTTATGTATATAATTCCACATGTGTTAATTCATAGTTTTGATGCCTTCAGTGTGAATCTACATTTTTCATAGTCATGAAAATAAAGAAAACTCTTTGAATGAGAAGGTGTGTCCAAACTTTTGGTCTGTCCTGTACATTAGTAAAAAAAAAAAAAAAAATTAAAATTCAACACATCACATTTTTGTATCCTGCAAAGTCTGATTTAAATTAAAAAAAAAAGTATAATTTTTTTTTACAATTAAACTTTATGGATGCCACTGTTTGAGGCATTCATTTAGCATATGTTTTTGTATACATTAAACAAATGGGGAAAAAACATGACGCAAACCCACTCTAAATGAAACATACAAGCTAGTTCTCTTTCTAGAAGAACAACAGAACCAAAATACCTTCCAAACAACTTGTTTTGTGTGGTTGACTTCCCTTGTGGGGTTCTCTTTGGGGTGTTATCTATCATTAGGGAGACAAAAAAATATGCATTAGTATGGTATACCTTGCAACACTACTCTTGGGTTCTAGTGAGAGTATATCACAAATTTCATATCTAAATTAATCTGGCATTACATAGGATATCCCCTCTTTTCTTGGTAGGAAAAGTTATTTGCATACCTTTGGCTTTCTGGGAAAGATATTTAAATTAGCTTTTCTTCCCAAACAGAAAAGAATGATAATCTTCTCTCATGCCAGTCAAATTAAGATATGTGGTTTGCATGTACTATTCCTAGAAACCAAGAGTAGTGTTTCCTGGCATACAATAATTATGCTTATTTTTTTCATCTCCCTAATGAAAAAGAGCATCCCAAAAAGTACTCCACAAGGCAAGTCAACCATGTAAGACAAGTCTTTCTTGAAATATTTTAGTTTTCTGTTGTCCTTTTTGATGTTGTACATTTTGAATGATTTTTTAATTCTCTTCAATCCGAAATAGTACAATAAAGTTGCTGAAGGCGTTGTGTGTCTTTGCTATACTGTTGCTCTATTCTCAGGTGAATAGGAAGGAGCTATAATTGTACTTATTTGCTGCTTCATAGCAGGTTTGTATACAGTAACGAGAACACAGTGGATTGGCAAAGGTGCTTTCCTTCTTTTTAAATATGCTTATGCAGTAAAGCTAGAAAAATAGCTGAGCCAGCTTTTTATCTGCAACTAGCTCTTTGAAGACAAAAGCCTTTAATGAGACTCAAGCAGATAATTACAACTTTTCTAGTTGCATCTGCCAGCATCCAATAGGGTTATGAAAGCCAATTTGAATATCTTTCCTAGCAACCTAGAGAGGCATCACCTGGCCTACAGTACAGCGCACACATACTCAACATACCAGGCGCATTGCCCTGCCTACAATACTATGCACCTGTATTTGTGATAGTAGGGGCATTGCATGGCCTACAATATTGCATATTTTGTACTTGGCGTACCATCAGCTCTCAAAAATGAAAAGGAGTACTCCTTTGGCCGGCATTAAGGATGTTAGACCATTGCTGATCAGATCTTGATGTTATGTCCTGCAAATAGGCAATCAATTATAGGGTAGTGGTCATGTGCCTTTTTTATTTGGGGGGTGTTGCCATTCAACTTATGCAAAACTGTAATAGGAACTATAAGCAACCAAAAATGCTGCTGGGAGGACATGTAAATACAGTACAATAAGTATTGTACAGGACACCGGGGGTGGGTCCTGGACGGGTGCTATACGGCACCACTGTTTGGACTATGGTCCATTTAAATAGAGGTAGAAGGTTCAGGGGGTCACCCAAAAGTGGGTGAAAAGTTCCAGGCAGGTGCTAATTCAGAGAGGACTGGCTCGCAGTCTTCTCTATCTTAGTAAAGGAGTTTGGGGCCTGGAATTTTGGAGGCTCCAAAGTGTTATTTGGGTGGGATGAAGCCTCCACTCCTAAACCCTGGAAGCCAGCGCACAAGGGGTTAAGATCTCACAGACAACCACCCATTAAAGCAGGAAGTGATGCTGGAGGGTGTGGGTTGGGAGAGTGCACCTGTGAGGATAAGATGGAAGTCTGCTAGCTGCTCAGAGAGGACTTTTGAGTCGTTTGGAAGGGAAGCTGTGTCTGCAGGGAAGGTCTGAAGGACCTCTACTAAAAACGTATGTGCCTTTCTTTTGGTTGTTTTTCTGAAGAAAGACTGTTTTCCTAATTTATGCTGGAAACAAGCAGGACTTTTGTTGTGACGGTTTGGATGCTGAAGAAAAGCTTTATTTTGTTTTGTTTGGTCACCAATAAAGACCCTTTGCTTTACTGACACGGTTTTTCGCACTTGTCTCGCGGAGCTTAAAGACCCCAAAGCTTACAACTGGTGGAGGATGCGGGCAAAGTGCATTTGCAGGCGCAAAAAAAACGTTTAAAACTGACATTTAAAGAGACAGTATACTTATGGCATGTCGTGGGTAAAGTCAGCCCAGGCGTTACAAACAGCAGACAAAGGCATGGAGGAGGTCGTTAAGGCTTTGGCACAAGCCACTGTGGCCCAGCAGCAAGCGTCAGCAGAGTCAAACCGTCGCCATGAGGAAGCAATGGCTCAGCAGCAGCAGGCCCTGGCACAGGCTATAGCTGCGCAGCAGGAAAATACACGGCTGCTATCCGCCCAGTTTACGGCCCAGCAGGAGTCCACTCAAGCACAGGTGGCTGCCTTGCAGGAGGCCGTACAGCAGCTGGCTCAGGGACAAGCGCAAGCGGTCATTGCCGTTAGAAACCCAGTGTCTGTTAGAGCCAGCCATTTTTTGCAGAAACTAACACCCAGCGATGACGTGGAAGCCTTTCTTACCACCTTTGAAAGGATAGCAGAGAGAGAAGCGTGGCCCCGGGACCAATGGGCCGGCATTATATCGCCTTTTCTCACTGGTGACCCGCAAAAGGCCTATTTTGACCTCCCAGCTGAGCACATCAAAGACTATGAACGTCTAAAAGCTGAAATCCTGGCCCGCCTGGGAGTGACCACAGCTGTCCGGGCTCAGAGGGTGCATCGCTGGCGGTACAAATCAGACCAACCACCCAGGTCCCAGATGCATGAACTAATTCAGTTAGTTAAAAAATGGCTGCAGCCAGAAAAGTTGTCAGGTCCACAAATGGTGGAACGAGTGGTGATGGACCGGTACCTACGGTCCCTACAAGATGACCTACAGCGCAGGGTAAGCCATGGAAACCCTACTAATGCTGACCAGCTGATCGAGCTGGTTGAACGGTATACCGTGGTGGAAGACCTGCTTGGGCCTGCCAAGCGTCGAGAACCCACGCCAAGGACACCCAGACCAGCCACCAACCTGAGGAGAGAAGCCTTGCCAGATGTTGGCGTCCGCAGGTTTACACCATCTGCCCTGGAACCACGGAGGTCGGTTCCTGTACCAAAGATGGGAGACATACAATGTTGGCGATGTCGGTCCTGGGGGCATACCCGGGCACAATGCCCACTGCAGGAGGAGCCTATGGAGTGCGGAACCGGTCGGAGAAGCTCCTTCTATGTGCGAAGTGTGTGTACCACTCATCTTGACCTGGCTGCAGGACGGTTTGAGTGTGAAGTGTGGGTGAACCACCTTCCTGCCAGGGCCCTCCTGGACTCCGGTAGCATGGTAACATTAGTACATGCCAGGGTACTTGGGAGGCTTAGACCAGTGACTAAAACTCTTCGGGTGGTATGCATTCATGGGGATACCAAGGAGTACCCCTTGGTTCCGGTGACTGTCTCTTATGGCCGTGCCTCAGTTACACAGGAGGTCGGGGTGGTAAATAGTTTAATTCATGACATCATAGTGGGGCGGGACTGTCCACTATTTCTGGAACTATGGAACGAGGTGCAAATGGCACCACCGGGGGAACTGGGGGCACTGGGCCTGGAAGGGACAGGGTTCGAGTGGTCCGGAGCTGAAATACACCCCTCTGATATAGAAATACCTACCATTGATAATGAAGTCGCAGGGAATGCTGATGTGGAGGATAATGCCCCTGACCCAGGTCTTAAACCCGGGTTGATCTCTGAGAGGGGGGAGGTCTTCCCATTACAAGTCATGCTGGGGGAGGATGACGAGGAGCTCTCCCCAGTTGAGGAGGATGAAGGGGAAACATCCTCAAGGCCAGTACATCCAGATCTAGACGTGTCCAGAGGTGCATTTGGTACCGCCCAATTACGGGACCCTGCCTTGGTCAATGCTCGAGAGCAGGTTTCGGTTGTTGATGGGGTCCCACAAATGCCAGATGCAGATCAGAGGTTCCCTCACTTTGCGTTGAAGGGGGACTTACTGTATCGAGTGGCTGAGAGCCGAGGGGAAACTATAGAGCAGTTGCTGGTTCCCCAACCGTATAGGCGGATGCTCCTCGATCTAGCCCACAACGATGCACTGGGAGGACACCTGGGGGCGGAGAAAACAGAGGCCAGGATAAACGACCGGTTTTACTGGCCAGGGTTGAAGGCCGAGGTTAAAAGATACTGTGCGTCTTGTCCCATTTGCCAGTTAACCGCCCCAGCGCCACACTATAGAAACCCTCTGGTGCCCTTGCCGATTATCGAAGTCCCGTTTGAACGGATCGCTATGGATCTGGTGGGACCCCTGGTAAAGTCGGCACGGGGCCACCAATATATATTGGTCATCCTAGACTACGCAACTAGGTATCCAGAAGCTGTCCCTTTGAGGAAAGCCTCCTCTAAGGCCATCGCCAGGGAGTTGTTTCAAATGTTCTCACGAACTGGGTTCCCCAAAGAGATCCTGACAGACCAGGGTACCCCTTTTATGTCAAAGGTAATGGCGGACTTATGCAAATTGTTCCAAATTAAGCAGTTGCGGACGTCGGTCTACCACCCACAGACCGATGGCCTAGTCGAAAGATTCAATAAAACCCTAAAGTCCATGTTGAGAAGAGTAGTCCAGAAAGATGGGAAGGATTGGGATATGTTACTCCCTGCCCTGTTATTTGCTATCCGGGAGGTCCCACAAGCATCCACAGGTTTTTCGCCATTTGAATTAGTGTATGGACGAAGGCCCCGGGGGTTACTCGATCTGGTAAAAGAGACATGGGAAAGTGAGTCCTCACCACACAAAACGGTGGTAGAACATATCTCTCAAATGCGAGAAAGGGTGGCTAAGGTGATGCCACTGGTGAAGGAGCACATGCAGAAGGCCCAGGATGCCCAAAGAAGAGTGTATAACAGGTCGGCTAAAATTAGACAGTTCCAAGTAGGAGACCGGGTGGCTGTTCTAATACCCACGGTAGAGAGCAAATTCTTGGCCAAATGGCAGGGCCCATTTGAGGTAGTAGAGAAATTCGGTGAGGTGGACTACAAGGTACACCAGCCAGGGAAAAGAAAACCATACCAGATCTATCACATCAATTTGTTGAAACCCTGGAGATACAGAGAACAAGTGTCAGCGGTAGTAGGGGTACAGTCAGGGGACCATGCAGGGATCGACTTGGTGCAGGTTGCTTCTACCCTGACTAGACCTCAAACCCAGCAAACAAAAGAGTTTCTACAAAAAAATAGAGATATGTTTTCAGAGTTGCCCGGTCGCACCAACGTCATCGAGCATGACATTGTGACCGAGCCCAAGGTAAAAGTCAGGTTAAAGCCTTACCGTATCCCAGAAGCTCATAGGGTGGCAGTGTCCGAAGAGGTTAGAAGAATGTTCGAGCTTGGAGTCATTGAGGAGTCGCAGAGCGAATGGTCAAGTCCAATTGTGTTGGTACCCAAGCCCAACGGCGCCCTCCGCTTCTGCAACGACTTCAGAAAGCTTAATGAAGTCTCCAAGTTCGACGCATATCCCATGCCACGAGTAGATGAGCTAATTGAAAGGTTGGGGCCTGCCAGGTACATTACCACGCTAGACCTCACAAAAGGGTACTGGCAGATTCCCCTGACTAAGGAAGCCAGGGAGAAGACAGCCTTCTCTACCCCAGAAGGCCACTTCCAATATAAGAGGATGCCATTTGGTCTACACTCAGCCCCGGCCACGTTCCAAAGGGCCATGGACAAAACTCTGCGTCCACACCAACGGTACGCTTCTGTCTACCTAGATGACATAGTCATCTTCAGCACTGATTGGGAGTCCCACCTTCCCCGGGTTCAGGCAGTCGTAGACTCCTTAAGAAGAGCAGGGTTCACCATCAACCCCGAGAAGTGTGCCATTGGGATGGAGGAAGTAAAATACCTAGGGTATATTGTGGGTAGAGGGCTGGTGAAGCCCCAAATGAGTAAGGTGGAGGCCATACAGGACTGGCCCCGTCCCCTAACCAAGAAGCAGGTCAGAGCGTTTTTGGGCATAGTTGGCTATTATAGGAGGTTTGTCCCCAACTTTGCCACTGTTGCTGCACCACTGACCGACCTGACCAGAGGCAGAAAGTCAGTGATGATAAAGTGGAACGCCGAGGCCGAGACGGCTTTTCAAATGCTTAAGACAGCTTTGTGCCAAGATCCGGTGCTTGTAGCTCCAGATTTTTCAAAAGATTTTGTAGTACAGACAGATGCTTCAAGCGAAGGGTTAGGAGCGGTCCTGTCTCAGGAAATCAATGGGGAGGAGCACCCTGTGGTCTTTCTTAGTAGGAAGCTGACGGCAGCTGAAAGAAACTATGCGGTGGTAGAGCGGGAGTGTCTGGCCATCAAGTGGGCTCTAGACTCCCTGCGATATTTCCTCCTGGGCAGAAAGTTCTGCTTGGTGTCAGACCATGCTCCGCTTACCTGGATGAGACAGAATAAACACACCAATGCCAGGGTAACAAGGTGGTTCCTTTCTCTCCAGGAGTTCAATTTCATGGTAGAGCACAGACCCGGGAGACAGCATCAGAATGCCGATGCCCTCTCCCGAGTCCATTGTATGGTGTCTACTGTTGCCTCCAACACCTCCGCGTTGAGGCAGAGGGGGGGGGATATGTACAGGACACCGGGGGTGGGTCCTGGACGGGTGCTATACGGCACCACTGTTTGCACTATTGTTTATTTAAATAGAGGTAGAAGGTTCAGGGGGTCACCCAAAAGTGGGTGAAAAGTTCCAGGCAGGCGCTAATTCAGAGAGGACTGGCTCGCAGTCTTCTCTATCTTAGTAAAGGAGTTTGGGGCCTGGAATTTTGGAGGCTCCAAAGTGTTATTTGGGTGGGATGAAGCCTCCACTCCTAAGATCTCACAGACAACCACCCATTAAAGCAGGAAGTGATGCTGGAGGGTGTGGGTTGGGAGAGTGCACCTGTGAGGATAAGATGGAAGTCTGCTAGCTGCTCAGAGAGGACTTTTGAGTCATTTGGCAGGGAAGCTGTGTCTGCAGGGAAGGTCTGAAGGACCTCTACTAAAAACGTATGTGCCTTTCTTTTGGTTGTTTTTCTGAAGAAAGACTGTTTTCCTAATTTATGCTGGAAACAAGCAGGACTTTTGTTGTGACGGTTTGGATGCTGAAGAAAAGCTTTATTTTGTTTTGTTTGGTCACCAATAAAGACCCTTTGCTTTACTGACACGGTTTTTCACACTTGTCTCGCGGAGCTTAAAGACCCCAAAGCTTACAGTATATAGCATTTAAATATGATTAAGAAATGAATCAAGCGTCTATTATAGAGTGCATTTAAAGCAATGATGAATTAGAAACTATACTGCTAAACCGCATTGCATATGATTGTTACTTGCTTTTTTATGCAATTATGGGCATAATTGATTTTTATAAGTGGTTATTATGAATTTATCACATACCTATGCTATATTATTTGTTTAATACTCATATTAAAGTCACATATTCTTGGCTTTCCTATGAACTGCAGCTCTCACACTGCAAAAATTCTAGATTTTATCCTTGAATGATACCATAACAAACTTGGCATTCATGTGCGAACCCACCTGTTTGGCTTTTTTTTAGGTTGCTATTCCCAAATGCTGAATGCTATAGTGTTGCACTATTGTTTTCTAAACTAAAGACTGCTGTAATGATTGTGTATAACCAGTAGTTTAACAGGTGTGTGATGTCAAGTGTACCCGTAAGTACACTTAGGCTATTATGTCTTATTTCAATAAAAAGTAAGCAGTCTAATTTACCAACTTGCTAATTTATGTAAAGATAGCATTTGGCACTTCTGCTACAAATTACCCATGTGCGTGTCTCCTAAGGCAGATTGCATTTGAAAACTGAAAAGCAATTCTCAGTTGTGGCTTGTACCACCAGATTTGGCATAGTATAAAATAAATTGCCATATTTTGTTTATCTTCGTATCTCATAATCATGCATAATTTTAAACACACCCTTATCCAGCTCAGTACCTCAATATTTTTAGTCTCTTGTGGATATATACACACACACATACATAATAAAACCAGTCTTCCTCGAATAATGTTGTCTAAATAGGGAGATACGTAACAATTACTATTACAGAATAAATGGAAGCTCTCATATGAGAAATATTACACACAATGCCTTACAGATCATTAATTTTCTGAGGATTGTTCCACTAGGAATATCAAAAATGTTGTACTAATTGTGACATAAAAATGATATGAAATGCCTCACTCCAGGCACTGCTTTTGGAATATATTATCAGATATTATATTGAAACATTATAACTATAGTATTTTGAAGATCATATGCACATATTTTAAATGTGGCATTTTGTTTTTACAATGTATTTGGTGAACAGTATGGTTAGTACAAAAATATTCTGGAAATATGGGTAACATTTCAGAGGAATAACAAATCTAGAATGTGAATCAGGTGTATGCTCCAAGACACTATGTGTCACGCTCATGTGTGGGAGGAAAAAACCACACCGAGCATAGGAGGGAAAAGGGGATACCGGAATAAGGCCTGGAAACTAGGGAAGGAAAATGGACACCTCCTGGAGAAAACCCTAACTCCAGTCCTGACCGATTACTAGTATGAACAGGCCCTAAAGGTAGGCAAGTTCATACATCGGATACCTAGAATCCTATCTCACCCTATAGGACCCTGGAACTAATGTCATGATTGAGTCTACCTGTTCCTCCAAAGGGAAGGATGAATAGGAGTCTCCCTCAGGCCTAATGACAAACAACAGGGAAAGGCAACACATATATATATATATATATATATATATATATATATATTTACAAAATACAAAAGGGAAAGGAAACACTTATCTTTAATGAATCTTTGGTAGCACCAGGAACTCAGCCGAGAACCAAACGCAAGCTAACCACAAGTCCAACAGAAGCTATAAACTGCATAGCATAGTGGGAGAAACAACAATAAATAGAGAAGGTAAAATGACCACAATAGCCACACCAGGGGAAAAAGTTGTGGCAAGCCAGAAACAACAAAGACGTAATTTGATCCAAAAGGAAAACATATCAGATCAAACCACGTGTTACCAGTCTCACAGATCTCCTGCTACCTGTCACGGGAATGTCCGTATGTCTCAGTACGTCCATGACACTATGGCACTGGTTGAATTTTCTCCTTGGATATTTTCTGATGAAGCAAACATAAAATTGTATGTAGTCATTTAAGATTGTTGACCCTATAATTAAGCAATTTGTGCCAAGAAAGAAGTGATTGTTATATTCATTTTCTGATAATACTACCCAGTACAATATAATATCTCTCAACATGACTATTTTGTAGACAGTCACATAGTGACTTTTGCATTTGAATATTTTGTTTAATATGATGAAGAATCTCAAATACTGTGAATTTAAAAAATAAATAAATTGAGAGATTGTCCAGTTGACTAGGGAACGATGTTCTTATTTAGTCATTTGCATATGCACTAAGTGAACACAAATATTGGAACATATATTTTAATCAAATTCAGGGGTTTTATTTAGTCCATTGCAGCACCCAGTCATGCAGTCTGCTTTTACAAACATTCATGAAAGAATAGATTATTCTAAAGAGCTCACTGAATTCCAGTGTGGTATTGTATTACATACCACCACTACAATAAGTCAGTTTGTGAAATTTCTCCCTTTCTGGATAGAGTTGAGCGGACAACTGGATGTTCGGGTTCGGCAGTTTTCGGCCGTACATGAAAAAAAAGTACGGGTTCGGGACCCGAACTTGACCCGAACTTGACCCCGAACCTGAACTTTTGGACACTAAAATGGCTCTAAAATAGTCCTGGAAAGGTCTAGAGGGCTGCAAAAGGCATGAAAATGTGCTTAAGAGCATGACAACTGTTCTGCAAACAAATGTAGATAGGGAAATGACTTAAAATAACATAAAAAACAGAAAAATTAAAAATAACAATCTGGATCTAGGAGTAGAGGTTGAGGAGGCGGTGGATGTGGTGGTGTAGGTTGACGTGGCGGTGTAGGTGGAAGCGGCGGTAATAGGTAGCCAACACTGATTTGTGTTATTTTTTATTTTTAAATTGGGCTATCCCCCAAAATATTGGGACATATAACAAATAAAACTAAGAATAAGTGCACTTGAGTACGAAAATGGATGGTTGAGGCTGGTATAAATGTCTATAATGCACAAGGTACGGACAAGTCCTGCGGGATCCATGCCTGGTTCATTTTAATAAACATAAGCTTGTCCACATTGGCTGCGGCCTGTGATAATGCTCTCTGCCGTGCTAAACACACGTTCACACTATACACTGGCTGCAGGGCAGGTCAGCACCTCCATGGCTGAAAAAGCTTTTCCACATATTGGCCATGCTAACCCTGCCTTCTCAGGTGCTGGTGGTCCCCCAGCTGCGTTGGCGACCTCTTCCTCCTCCTCTGCCTTTGCCTTGTGCTTCCACTGTGCCCCCGGTGTCAGGTTGGAATGCTATCATCAGCGTGTGCTTGTAGTCGGTCATCTTCCGATCAGTAACAAATGTTTTCAATAAATTTAGTTCCCTGTCAGCAATGCAGAGCAGGGGTTCATTCACGGCAAAGGGGGTTCATGTCACTCAGCAATAGAACAGAGGATTTTGAGAGATTTAGGCCCCTGTCACCCAGGCACAGCAGGGGTTTATTCAAGGCAAAAGGGGGTCCATGTCACCCAGCAATACAACAGAGGATTTTGAGAGATTTAGGCCCCTGTCAGCAATGCAGAGAAGGGGTTCATTCACAGCAAAAGGGGTTCATGTCACCCAGCAATAGAACAGAGGATTTTTAGAGATTTAGGCCCCTGTCAGCATTGCAGAGCAGGGTTTCTTTCATGGCAAAAGGGGGTTCATGTCACCCAGCAATAAAACAGAGGATTTTGAGAGATTTAGGCCCCTGTCAGCAATGCAGAGCAGGGGTACATTCACGGCAAAAGGGGGTTCATGTCACCCAGCAATACAACAGAGGGTTTTGAGAGATTTAGGCCCCTGTCAGCAATGCAGAACAATGGTTCATTCACAGCAAAAGGGGATTCATGTAACCCAGCAATAGAACAGAGGATTTTGAGAGATTTAGGCCCCTGTCACTCAGACAAAGCAGGGGTTCATTCACGGCAAAAGGGGGTTGTTTTCACCCAGCAATACAACAGAGGATTTTGAGAGATTTAGGCCCTTCTCAGCAATGCAGAGCAGGGGTTCATTTGCGGCAAAAGGGGGTTCATGTCACCCAGCAATAGAACAGAGGCTTTTGAGAGATTTAGGCCCCTGTCAGCCATGCAGAGCAGGGGTTCATTCACGGCAAAAGGGGGTTCATGTCACTCAGCAATACAACAGAGGATTTTGAGAGATTTAAACCCCTGTCAGCAATGCAGAGCAGGGGTACATTCATGGCAAAAAGGGGTTCGTGTCACCCAGCAATACAACAGATGATTTTGAGAGATTTAGGCCCCTGTCAGCAATGCAGAGCCGGGGTTAATTCACGGCAAAAGGGGGTTCTTCTCATTCAGCAATAGAACAAAGGATTTTGAGAGATTTAGGCCCCTGTCACCCAGTCCCAGCAGGGTTTCATTCACAGCAAAAAAGGGTTCATGTGACCCAGCAATACAAGAGAGGATTTTAAGAGATTTAGGCCACTGTCAGCAATGCAGAGCAGGGGGGTTTTCACGGTAAAAGGAAGTTCATGTCACCCAGCAATACAACAGAGGATTTTGAGAGATTTAGGCCCCTGTCAGCAATGCAGAGCAGGGGTTCATTCTCAGCAAAAGGGATTTCATGTCACCCAGCAATAAAACAGAGGATTTTGATAGATTTAGGCCCCTTTCAGCAATCAAGAGCAGGGGTTAATTCGCGGCAAAAGGGGGGTTCATGTAACCCAGCAATAGAACAGAGGATTTTGAAAGATTTAGGCCCCTGTCACCCAGTCACAGCAGAGGTTCATTCACGGCAAAAGGGGGTTCATGTCACCCAGCAATACAACAGAGGATTTCGAGAGATTTATGCCCCTGTCAGCAATGCAGAGCAGGGGTTTATTCACGACAAAAGGGGGTTCATGTCACCCAGCCATAGAACAAAGGATTTTGAGAGATTAAGGCCCCTGTCACCCAGTCCCAGCAGGGTTTTATTCACAGCAAAAAAGGGTTCATGTGACCCAGCAATACAAGAGAGGATTTTAAGAGATTTAGGCCACTGTCAGCAATGCAGAGCAGGGGGTTTTTCACGGTAAAAAGAAGATCATGTCACCCAGCAATACAACAGAGGATTTTGAGAGATTTAGGCCCCTGTCAGCAATGCAGAGCAGGGGTTCATTCTCAGCAAAAGGGGGTTCATGTCACCCAGCAATAAAACAGAGGATTTTGATAGATTTAGGCCCCTGTCAGCAATCAAGAGCAGGGGTTAATTCGCGGCAAAAGGGGGGTTCATGTAACCCAGCAATAGAACAGAGAATTTTAAAAGATTTAGGCCCCTGTTAACCAGTCACAGCAGAGGTTCATTCACGGCAAAAGGGGGTTCATGTCACCCAGCAATACAACAGAGGATTTCGAGAGATTTATGCCCCTGTCAGCAATGCAGAGCAGGGGTTTATTCACGACAAAAGGGGGTTCATGTCACCCAGCCATAGAACAAAGGATTTTGAGAGATTAAGGCCCCTGTCACCCAGTCCCAGCAGGGTTTTATTCACAGCAAAAAAGGGTTCATGTGACCCAGCAATACAAGAGAGGATTTTAAGAGATTTAGGCCACTGTCAGCAATGCAGAGCAGGGGGTTTTTCACGGTAAAAGGAAGTTCATGTCACCCAGCAATACAACAGAGGATTTTGAGAGATTTAGGCCCCTGTCAGCAATGCAGAGCAGGGGTTCATTCTCAGCAAAAGGGGGTTCATGTCACCCAGCAATAAAACAGAGGATTTTGATAGATTTAGGCCCCTGTCAGCAATCAAGAGCAGGGGTTCATTTGCGACAAAAGGGGGGTTCATGTAACCCAGCAATAGAACAGAGGATTTTGAAAGATTTAGGCCCCTGTCACCCAGTCACAGCAGAGGTTCATTCACGGCAAAAGGGGGTTCATGTCACCCAGCAATACAACAGAGGATTTTGAGAGATTATGCCACTGTCAGCAATGCAGAGCAGGGGTTTATCCACGGCAAACGGGGATTCATGTCACCCAGCAATACAAAAGAGGTTTTTGAGAGATTTAGGCCCCTGTCAGCAATGCAAAGGAGGCGTTCATTCACAGCAAAAGGGGATCATGTCACCCAGCAATAGGACAGAGGATTTTTAGAGATTTAGGCCCCTGTCAGCAATGCAAAGAAGGGGTTCATTCACAGCAAAAGGGGATCATGTCACCCAGCAATACAACAGAGGATTTTGAGAGATTGAGGCCCCTGTCACCCAGGCACAGCAGGGGTACATTCACGGCAAAAGGGGGTTCATGTCACCCAGCAATACAACAGAGGATTTTGATAGATTTAGGCCCCTGTCACCAATGCAGAGCAGGGGTTTATTCACGGCAAAAGGTGGTTCATGTCACCCAGCAATAGAACAGAGGATTTTGAGAGATTTAGGCCCCTGTCAGCAATGCAGAGAAGGGATTCATCACGGCAAAAGGGGGTTCATGTCACTTAGCAATACAACAGAGGATTTTGAGAGATATAGGCCCCTGTCAGCATTGCAGAGCAGGGGTTCATTCACAACAAAAGGGGGTTCATATCACCCAGCAATACAACAGAGGATTTTGAGAGATATAGGCCCCTGTCAGCAATGAGGAGCATGGGTTCTTTCATAGCAAAAGGGGGGTTCATGTCACCCAGCAATACAACAGAGAATTTTGACAGATTTAGGCCCCTGTCAGCAATGCAGAGCAGGGGTTTATTCACGGCAAAAGGGGGTTCATGTCATCCAGCAATACAACAGAGAATTTTGAGAGATTTAGGCCCCTGTCAGCAATGCAGAGCAGGGGTACATTCATGGCAAAAAGGGGTTCGTGTCACCCAGCAATACAACATAGTATTTTGAGAGATTTAGGCCCCTGTCAGCAATGCAGGGCAGGGGTTCATTCTCAGCAAAAGGGGCTTCATGTCACCCAGCAATAGAACAGTGGATTTTGAGAGATTTAGGCCCCTGTCAACCAGGCACAGCAGGGGTTTATTCACGGCAAAAGGGGGTTCATGTCACCCAACAATACAACAGATGATTTTGAGAGATTTAGGCCCCTGTCAGCAATGCAGAGCCGGGGTTAATTCACGGCAAAAGAGGGTTCTTCTCATTCAGCAATAGAACAAAGGATTTTGAGAGATTTAGGCCCTTGTCACCCAGTCCCAGCAGGGCTTCATTCACAGCAAAAAAGGGTTCATGTGACCCAGCAATACAAGAGAGGATTTTAAGAGATTTAGGCCACTGTCAGCAATGCAGAGCAGGGGGTTTTTCACGGTAAAAGGAAGTTCATGTCACCCAGCAATACAACAGAGGATTTTGAGAGATTTAGGCCCCTGTCAGCAATGCAGAGCAGGGGTTCATTCTCAGCAAAAGGGGGTTCATGTCACCCAGCAATAAAACAGAGGATTTTGATAGATTTAGGCCCCTGTCAGCAATCAAGAGCAGGGGTTAATTCGCGGCAAAAGGGGGGTTCATGTAACCCAGCAATAGAACAGAGGATTTTGAAAGATTTAGGCCCCTGTCACCCAGTCACAGCAGAGGTTCATTCACGGCAAAAGGGGGTTCATGTCACCCAGCAATACAACAGAGGATTTTGAGAGATTTATGCCCCTGTCAGCAATGCAGAGCAGGGGTTTATTCACGGCAAAAGGGGGTTCATGTCACCCAGCCATAGAACAGAGGATTTTGAGAGATTAAGGCCCCTGTCAGCAATGCAAAGAAGGCGTTCATTCACAGCAAAAGGGGATCATGTCACCCAGCAATAGGACAGAGGATTTTTTAGAGATATAGGCCCCTGTCAGCAATGCAAAGAAGGGGTTCATTCACAGCAAAAGGGGATCATGTCACCCAGCAATACAACAGAGGATTTTGAGACATTGAGGCCCCTGTCACCCAGGCACAGCAGGGGTTCATTCATGGCAAAAGGGGGTTCATGTCACCCAGTAATAGAACAGAGGATTTTGAGAGAATTAGACCCCTGTCATCAATGCAGAGCAGTGGTTCAGTCACGGCAAAAGGGGGTTCATGTCACCCAGCAATAGAACAGAGGGTTTTAAAAGAATTAGGCCCCTGTCAGCAATGCAGAACAGGGGTTAATTCACGGCAAAAGGGGGTTCTTGTCATCCAGCAATAGAACAGAGGATTTTGAGAGATTTAGGCCCCTGTCACCCAGTCACATCAGGGGTTCATTCACGGCAAAAAGAGGTTCATGTCACCCAGCAATACAACAGAGGATTTTGAGAGATTTAGGCCCTTGTCAGCATTGCAGAGTAGGGGTTCATTCATGGCAAAAGGGGGTTCATGTTACCCAGCAATAGAACAGAGGATTTTGAGAGAATAGACCCCTTTCAGCAATGCAGAGCAGTGGTTCATTCACGGCAAAAGGGGATTCATGTAATTCAGCAATAGAACAGAGGAATTTGAGAGATTTAGGCCCCTGTCACTCAGGCAAATCAGGGGTTCATTCACGGCAAAAGGGGGTTGTTTTCACCCAGCAATACAACAGAGAATTTTGAGAGATTTAGGCCCCTCTCAGCAATGCAGAGCAGGGGTTCATTTACGGCAAAAGGGGGTTTATGTCACCCAGCAATACAACAGAGCATTTTGAGAGATTTAGGCCCCTGTCAGCAATGCAGAGCAGGGGTTCATTTACGGCAAAAGGGGGTTTATGTCACTCAGCAATACAACAGAGCATTTTGAGAGATTTAGGCCCCTGTCAGCAATGCAGAGCAGGGATTCATTCACGGTAAAAGGGGGTTCATGTCACCTAGCAATACAACAGAGGATTTTGAGAGATATAGGCCCCTGTCAGCATTGCAAAGAAGGGGTTTATTCACAGCAAAAGGGGTTCATGTCACCCAGCAATAGAACAGAGGATTTTGAAAGATTTAGGCCCCTGTAACCCAGGCACAGCAGGGGTTCGTTCATGGCAAAAGGCGGTTCATGTCACCCAGCAATACAACACAGGATTTTCAGAGATTTAGGCCCCTGTCAGCAATGCAGAGCAGGGGTTTATTCACGGCAAAAGGGGGTTCATGTCGCCCAGCAATACAACAGAGGATTTTGAGAGATTTAGCCACCTGTCAGCAATGCAGAGAAGGGGTTCATTCACAGCAAAGGGGGTTCATGTCATCCAGCAATAGAACAGAGGATTTTAGAGATTTAGGCCCCTGTCAGCAATGCAGAGCCGGGATTCATTCATGGCAAAAGGGGGTTCATGTCACCTAGCAATACAACAGAGGATTTTGAGAGATATAGGCCCCTGTCAGCAATGAGGAGCATGGGTTCTTTCATAGCAAAAGGGGGGTTCATGTCACCCAGCAATACAACACAGGATTTTGAGAGATTTAGGCCCCTGTCAGCAATGCAGAGCAGGGATTCATTCACGGCAAAAGGGGGTTCATGTCACCTAGCAATACAACAGAGGATTTTGAGAGATATAGGCCCCTGTCAGCATTGCAGAGCAGGGGTTCATTCACAACAAAAGGGGGTTCATGTCACCCAGCAATACAACAGAGGATTTTGAGAGATATAGGCCCCTGTCAGCAATGAGGAGCATGGGTTCTTTCATAGCAAAAGGGGGGTTCATGTCACCCAGCAATACAACAGACAATTTTGACAGATTTAGTCCCCTGTCAGCAATGCAGAGCAGGGGTTTATTCACGCCAAAAGGGGGTTCATGTCACCCAGCAATACAACAGAGAATTTTGAGAGATTTAGGCCCCTGTCAGCATTGCAGAGCAGGGGATCATTCACGGCAAAAGGGGGTTTATGTCACCCAGCAATAGAACAGAGGATTTTGAGAGAATTTGGCCCCTGTCAGCAATGCAGAGCAGGGATTCATTCACGGCAAAAGGGGGTTCATGTCACCCAGCAATACAACAGAGGATTTTGAGAGAATTAGGTCCCTTTCAGCAATGCAGAACAGGGGTTTATCCGCAGGAAAAGGGGATTAATGTCACCCAGCAATAGAACAGAGGATTTTGAGAGATTTAGGCACCTGTCACCTAGTCACAGCAGGGGTTTATTTATGGCAAAAGGGGGTTGATGTCACCTAGCAATGCAACAGATGATTTTGAGAGATTTAGGCCCCCTTGTCAGCAATGCAGAGCAGGGGTTAATTCATGGCAAAAGGGGGTTCTTGTCATCCAGCAATAGAACAAAGGATTTTGAGAGATTTAGGCCCCTGTCACCCAGTCACAGCAGGGGTTCTATCACGGCAAAAAGGGGTTCATGTAACCCAGCAATAGAACAGAGGACTTTGAGAGATTTAGGCCCCTGCCAGCATTGCAGAGTAGGGGTTCATTCACGGCAAAAGGGGGTTCATGTCACCCAGTAATAGAACAGAGGATTTTGAGAGAATTAGACCCCTGTCATCAATGCAGAGCAGTGGTTCAGTAACGGCAAAAGGGGGTTCATGTCACCCAGCAATAGAACAGAGGATTTTGAGAGAATTAGGCCCCTGTCAGCAATGCAGAACAGGGGTTAATTCACGGCAAAAGGGGGTTCTTGTCATCCAGCAATAGAACAGAGAATTTTGAGAGATTTAGGCCCCTGTCACCCAGTCACAGCAGGGGTTCATTATCGGCAAAAAGAGGTTCATGTCACCCAGCAATAGAACAGAGGATTTTGAGAGATTTAGGCCATTGTCAGCATTGCAGAGTAGGGATTCATTCATGGCAAAAGGGGGTTCATGTCACCCAGCAATAGAACAGAGGATTTTGAGAGAAAAGACCCCTTTCAGCAATGCAGAGCAGTGGTTCATTCACGGCAAAAGGGGATTCATGTAACCCAGCAATAGAACAGAGAAATTTGAGAGATTTAGGCCCCTGTCACTCAGGCAAATCAGGGGTTCATTCACGGCAAAAGGGGGTTGTTTTCACCCAGCAATACAACAGAGAATTTTGAGAGATTTAGGCCCCTCTCAGCAATGCAGAGCAGGGGTTCATTTACGGCAAAAGGGGGTTTATGTCACCCAGCAATACAACAGAGCATTTTGAGAGATTTAGGCCCCTGTCAGCAATGCAGAGCAGGGGTTCATTTACGGCAAAAGGGGGTTTATGTCACTCAGCAATACAACAGAGCATTTTGAGAGATTTAGGCCCCTGTCAGCAATGCAGAGCAGGGATTCATTCACGGTAAAAGGGGGTTCATGTCACCTAGCAATACAACAGAGGATTTTGAGAGATTTAGGCCCCTGTCAGCATTGCAAAGAAGGGGTTTATTCACAGCAAAAGGGGTTCATGTCACCCAGCAATAGAACAGAGGATTTTTTGATATTTATGCCCCTGTCAGCAATGCAGAGCAGTGATTCATTCACGGTAAAAGGGGGTTCATGTCACCCAGCAATAGAACAGAGGATTTTGAAAGATTTAGGCCCCTGTAACCCAGGCACAGCAGGGGTTCGTTCATGGCAAAAGGCGGTTCATGTCACCCAGCAATACAACACAGGATTTTCAGAGATTTAGGCCCCTGTCAGCAATGCAGAGCAGGGGTTTATTCACGGCAAAAGGGGGTTCATGTCGCCCAGCAATACAACAGAGGATTTTGAGAGATTTAGCCACCTGTCAGCAATGCAGAGAAGGGGTTCATTCACAGCAAAGGGGGTTCATGTCATCCAGCAATAGAACAGAGGATTTTAGAGATTTAGGCCCCTGTCAGCAATGCAGAGCCGGGATTCATTCATGGCAAAAGGGGGTTCATGTCACCTAGCAATACAACAGAGGATTTTGAGAGATATAGGCCCCTGTCAGCAATGAGGAGCATGGGTTCTTTCATAGCAAAAGGGGGGTTCATGTCACCCAGCAATACAACACAGGATTTTGAGAGATTTAGGCCCCTGTCAGCAATGCAGAGCAGGGATTCATTCACGGCAAAAGGGGGTTCATGTCACCTAGCAATACAACAGAGGATTTTGAGAGATATAGGCCCCTGTCAGCATTGCAGAGCAGGGGTTCATTCACAACAAAAGGGGGTTCATGTCACCCAGCAATACAACAGAGGATTTTGAGAGATATAGGCCCCTGTCAGCAATGAGGAGCATGGGTTCTTTCATAGCAAAAGGGGGGTTCATGTCACCCAGCAATACAACAGACAATTTTGACAGATTTAGTCCCCTGTCAGCAATGCAGAGCAGGGGTTTATTCACGCCAAAAGGGGGTTCATGTCACCCAGCAATACAACAGAGAATTTTGAGAGATTTAGGCCCCTGTCAGCATTGCAGAGCAGGGGATCATTCACGGCAAAAGGGGGTTTATGTCACCCAGCAATAGAACAGAGGATTTTGAGAGAATTTGGCCCCTGTCAGCAATGCAGAGCAGGGATTCATTCACGGCAAAAGGGGGTTCATGTCACCCAGCAATACAACAGAGGATTTTGAGAGAATTAGGTCCCTTTCAGCAATGCAGAACAGGGGTTTATCCGCAGGAAAAGGGGATTAATGTCACCCAGCAATAGAACAGAGGATTTTGAGAGATTTAGGCACCTGTCACCTAGTCACAGCAGGGGTTTATTTATGGCAAAAGGGGGTTGATGTCACCTAGCAATGCAACAGATGATTTTGAGAGATTTAGGCCCCCTTGTCAGCAATGCAGAGCAGGGGTTAATTCATGGCAAAAGGGGGTTCTTGTCATCCAGCAATAGAACAAAGGATTTTGAGAGATTTAGGCCCCTGTCACCCAGTCACAGCAGGGGTTCTATCACGGCAAAAAGGGGTTCATGTAACCCAGCAATAGAACAGAGGACTTTGAGAGATTTAGGCCCCTGCCAGCATTGCAGAGTAGGGGTTCATTCACGGCAAAAGGGGGTTCATGTCACCCAGTAATAGAACAGAGGATTTTGAGAGAATTAGACCCCTGTCATCAATGCAGAGCAGTGGTTCAGTAACGGCAAAAGGGGGTTCATGTCACCCAGCAATAGAACAGAGGATTTTGAGAGAATTAGGCCCCTGTCAGCAATGCAGAACAGGGGTTAATTCACGGCAAAAGGGGGTTCTTGTCATCCAGCAATAGAACAGAGAATTTTGAGAGATTTAGGCCCCTGTCACCCAGTCACAGCAGGGGTTCATTATCGGCAAAAAGAGGTTCATGTCACCCAGCAATAGAACAGAGGATTTTGAGAGATTTAGGCCATTGTCAGCATTGCAGAGTAGGGATTCATTCATGGCAAAAGGGGGTTCATGTCACCCAGCAATAGAACAGAGGATTTTGAGAGAAAAGACCCCTTTCAGCAATGCAGAGCAGTGGTTCATTCACGGCAAAAGGGGATTCATGTAACCCAGCAATAGAACAGAGAAATTTGAGAGATTTAGGCCCCTGTCACTCAGGCAAATCAGGGGTTCATTCACGGCAAAAGGGGGTTGTTTTCACCCAGCAATACAACAGAGGATTTTGAGAGATTTAGGCCCCTCTCAGCAATGCAGAGCAGGGGTTCATTTACGGCAAAAGGGGGTTTATGTCACCCAGCAATACAACAGAGCATTTTGAGAGATTTAGGCCCCTGTCAGCAATGCAGAGCAGGGATTCATTCACGGCAAAGGGGGGTTCATGTCACCCAGCAATACAACAGAGGATTTTGAGAGATTTAGGCCCCTGTCAGCATTGCAAAGAAGGGGTTTATTCACAGCAAAAGGGGATCATGTCACCCAGCAATAGAACAGAGGATTTTTTGATATTTAGGCCCCTGTCAGCAATGCAGAGCAGTGATTCATTCACGGTAAAAGGGGGTTCATGTCACCCAGCAATAGAACAGAGGATTTTGAAAGATTTAGGCCCCTGTAACCCAGGCACAGCAGGGGTTCGTTCATGGCAAAAGGCGGTTCATGTCACCCAGCAATACAACACAGGATTTTCAGAGATTTAGGCCCCTGTCAGCAATGCAGAGCAGGGGTTTATTCACGGCAAAAGGGGGTTCATGTCGCCCAGCAATACAACAGAGGATTTTGAGAGATTTAGGCCCCTGTCAGCAATGCAGAGCAGGGGTTCATTTACTGCAAAAGGGGGTTTATGTCACCCAGCAATACAACAGAGCATTTTGAGAGATTTAGGCCCCTGTCAGCAATGCAGAGCAGGGATTCATTCACGGCAAAGGGGGGTTCATGTCACCCAGCAATACAACAGAGGATTTTGAGAGATTTAGGCCCCTGTCAGCATTGCAAAGAAGGGGTTTATTCACAGCAAAAGGGGATCATGTCACCCAGCAATAGAACAGAGGATTTTTTGATATTTAGGCCCCTGTCAGCAATGCAGAGCAGTGATTCATTCACGGTAAAAGGGGGTTCATGTCACCCAGCAATAGAACAGAGGATTTTGAAAGATTTAGGCCCCTGTAACCCAGGCACAGCAGGGGTTCGTTCATGGCAAAAGGCGGTTCATGTCACCCAGCAATACAACACAGGATTTTCAGAGATTTAGGCCCCTGTCAGCAATGCAGAGCAGGGGTTTATTCACGGCAAAAGGGGGTTCATGTCGCCCAGCAATACAACAGAGGATTTTGAGAGATTTAGCCACCTGTCAGCAATGCAGAGAAGGGGTTCATTCACAGCAAAGGGGGTTCATGTCATCCAGCAATAGAACAGAGGATTTTAGAGATTTAGGCCCCTGTCAGCAATGCAGAGCAGGGGTTCATTTATGGCAAAAGGGGGTTTATGTCACCCAGCAATACAACAGAGCATTTTGAGAGATTTAGGCCCCTGTCAGCAATGCAGAGCAGGGATTCATTCACGGCAAAGGGGGGTTCATGTCACCCAGCAATACAACAGAGGATTTTGAGAGATTTAGGCCCCTGTCAGCATTGCAAAGAAGGGGTTTATTCACAGCAAAAGGGGATCATGTCACCCAGCAATAGAACAGAGGATTTTTTGATATTTAGGCCCCTGTCAGCAATGCAGAGCAGTGATTCAATCACGGTAAAAGGGGGTTCATGTCACCCAGCAATAGAACAGAGGATTTTGAAAGATTTAGGCCCCTGTAACCCAGGCACAGCAGGGGTTCATTTATGGCAAAAGGGGGTTTATGTCACCCAGCAATACAACAGAGCATTTTGAGAGATTTAGGCCCCTGTCAGCAATGCAGAGCAGGGGTTCATTTACTGCAAAAGGGGGTTTATGTCACCCAGCAATACAACAGAGCATTTTGAGAGATTTAGGCCCCTGTCAGCAATGCAGAGCAGGGATTCATTCACGGCAAAGGGGGGTTCATGTCACCCAGCAATACAACAGAGGATTTTGAGAGATTTAGGCCCCTGTCAGCATTGCAAAGAAGGGGTTTATTCACAGCAAAAGGGGATCATGTCACCCAGCAATAGAACAGAGGATTTTTTGATATTTAGGCCCCTGTCAGCAATGCAGAGCAGTGATTCATTCACGGTAAAAGGGGGTTCATGTCACCCAGCAATAGAACAGAGGATTTTGAAAGATTTAGGCCCCTGTAACCCAGGCACAGCAGGGGTTCGTTCATGGCAAAAGGCGGTTCATGTCACCCAGCAATACAACACAGGATTTTCAGAGATTTAGGCCCCTGTCAGCAATGCAGAGCAGGGGTTTATTCACGGCAAAAGGGGGTTCATGTCGCCCAGCAATACAACAGAGGATTTTGAGAGATTTAGCCACCTGTCAGCAATGCAGAGAAGGGGTTCATTCACAGCAAAGGGGGTTCATGTCATCCAGCAATAGAACAGAGGATTTTAGAGATTTAGGCCCCTGTCAGCAATGCAGAGCAGGGGTTCATTTATGGCAAAAGGGGGTTTATGTCACCCAGCAATACAACAGAGCATTTTGAGAGATTTAGGCCCCTGTCAGCAATGCAGAGCAGGGATTCATTCACGGCAAAGGGGGGTTCATGTCACCCAGCAATACAACAGAGGATTTTGAGAGATTTAGGCCCCTGTCAGCATTGCAAAGAAGGGGTTTATTCACAGCAAAAGGGGATCATGTCACCCAGCAATAGAACAGAGGATTTTTTGATATTTAGGCCCCTGTCAGCAATGCAGAGCAGTGATTCATTCACGGTAAAAGGGGGTTCATGTCACCCAGCAATAGAACAGAGGATTTTGAAAGATTTAGGCCCCTGTAACCCAGGCACAGCAGGGGTTCGTTCATGGCAAAAGGCGGTTCATGTCACCCAGCAATACAACACAGGATTTTCAGAGATTTAGGCCCCTGTCAGCAATGCAGAGCAGGGGTTTATTCACGGCAAAAGGGGGTTCATGTCGCCCAGCAATACAACAGAGGATTTTGAGAGATTTAGCCACCTGTCAGCAATGCAGAGAAGGGGTTCATTCACAGCAAAGGGGGTTCATGTCATCCAGCAATAGAACAGAGGATTTTAGAGATTTAGGCCCCTGTCAGCAATGCAGAGCAGGGATTCATTCATGGCAAAAGGGGGTTCATGTCACCTTGCAATACAACAGAGGATTTTGAGAGATATAGGCCCCTGTCTGCATTGCAGAGCAGGGGTTCATTTATGGCAAAAGGGGGTTCATGTCACCCAGAAATACAACAGAGGATTTT
Source organism: Bufo gargarizans (assembly GCF_014858855.1). Lineage (NCBI taxonomy): Eukaryota > Metazoa > Chordata > Amphibia > Anura > Bufonidae > Bufo > Bufo gargarizans. Next base: position 334,839,235 of record NC_058081.1, on the reverse strand, counting down.
GAAAGATTTTGGCCCCTGTCAGCAATGCAGAGCAGGGGTTCATTCACGGCAAAAGGGGGTTCATGTCACCCAGCAATACAACCAAGGATTTTGAGAGATTTAGGCCCCTGTCAGCAATGCAGAGCAGGGGTTCATTTACGGCAAAAGGGGGTTCATGTCACCCAGCAATATAACAGAGAATTTTGAGAGATTTAGGCCCCTGTCACCCAGGCAGAGCAGCTGTTTGTATACGAAAAAAAATGTTAAATGTCACCTGACAATTGAAAATAAGATTTGCTTCAATTTATGGCTCTAAAATTTGTACTTTTTAAAAATTTAAATGGCTCTAAAATAGTCCTTGAAAAGGCTAGAGGGATGTAATAGGCAGTAACATGTGCTTAAGGCCATAGCAACTGCTCTGCAAACAAATGTGGATAGGGAAATAACTTAAAATGAAATAAAATAACTAAAAATTACAAATTATTATTCTGCAACTCAGAGATGGAGGTGGATATGGAGTCGGAGGTTGAGGAGGCGGTGAATGTGGTGTTGTAGGGGGAGGCAGCAATAAAGGAGAAACAGGTAGCCAACAATGTTTATTTTTATTTTTTATTGGGTAGGAAGCCCCCAAAATATTGGGACAAATAAAAAAATTAATAAATAAAGAATCATTTCACTTGACTTAAGTACAAGAATGTATGTTTGATGGTGGTATAAATGTCTATTCTGCACAAGGTACAGACAAGTCTTGTGGGATCCAAGCCTGGTTCATTTTAATGACGCCTCCTGACGTTCTAAATACACGTTCATAGAGTACACTGGTTGCACGGCAGGCCAGCACCTCTAAGGCATACAGGGCAAGCTCTGGCCATGTGGACAATTTGAAGACCCAGGAGTTGAATGGGGCAGAACCATCAGTCAGTACATGTAGTCTTGTGCACAGGTACTGTTCCACTGTGTTGTTTAAATGCTGCCTCCTGCTAACATGCTACATATTGGCAGTTGGGGCCGGTTGTTGCGGCGAGGTGACAAAGCTTTTCCACATGTCGGCCATGCTTACCCTGTCTTCTGAGGTGCTGGCGCTGACACAGCTGTGTTGGTGACCTCTTCATCCTCCCCTGCCTTCGCCTTGTGCTTCCACTTGTCCCCCGGCGTCATTCGGGCATGCTCTCAGGAGTGTGTCTACCAGCGTGCGCCTGTAGTCGCGCATCTTCCGATCACGCTCCAGTGAGGGAATTAAGGACGGCACATTGTCTTTGTAAAGGAGATCCAGCAGGGTGGCTACCCAGTAGTCAGCAACACGTTAAAATGTGGGCAACTCTGCAGTCGTTGCGCAGACACTGCAGCATGTAGTTGCTCATGTGTGCCAGGCTGCCCAGAGGTAAGGACAAGCTGTCCTCTGTGAGAGGCATATCATCTGCATCCTCCGTATCCCCCCAGCCACGCACCAGTGATGGGCCCGAGCTGCGTTGGATGCCACCCCGCTGTGAACATGCTTCATCCCCATCCTCCTCATCATCCTCCTCATCCTCCAGTAGTGGGCCCTGGCTGGGCAAATTTGTACCTGGCCTCTGCTGTTGCAAAAATCCTCTTTCTGAGCCACGTCTAAAAGACTGGCCTGAAAGTATTAGAGATGACCCCTCTTCCTCCTCCTCGTCCTGAGCCACATCCTCTTCCATCATCGCCCAAAGTGTTTTCTCAAGGAGACATAAAAGTGTTATTGTAACGCTGATAATGGCGTCATCGCCACTGGCCATGTTGGTGGAGTACTCGAAACAGCGCAACAGGGCACACAGGTCTTGCATGGAGGCCCAGTCATTGGTGGTGAAGTGGTGCTGTTCCGCAGTGCGACTTACCCGTGTGTGCTGCAGCTGAAACTCCACTATGGCTCGCTGCTGCTCGCACAGTCTCTTCACATGTGCAAGGTGGAATTCAACCTGGTGGGCACGTTGCATATGAGGCGGTGAGCGGGAAGGCCGAAGTTACGCTGTAGAGCAGACAGCCGAGCGGCGGCAGGATGAGAACGCCGGAAGCGCGCAGAGACGGCCTGCACTTTATGCAGCAGCTCTGACATGTCGGGGTAGTTGTGAATGAATTTCTGCACCACCAAATTCAGCACATGTGCCAGGCAAGGAATGTGCGTCAAAACAGCTAGTCCCAGAGCTGCAACGAGATTTCGCCCATTATCGCACACCACAAGGCCGGGCTTGAGGCTCACTGGCAGCAACCACTCGTCGGTCTGTTGTTCTATACCCCGCCACAACTCCTGCGCAGTGTGGGGCCTGTCCCCCAAACACATCAGTTTCAGAACGGCCTGCTGACGTTTACCCCTGGCTGTGCTGAAGTTGGTGGTGAAGAGGGTTTTTTCACCCCAGTAACCAAAAAGCCGTATTTATGGCCTAAATTTGACAGTCATTGATGCTTGTCTAATCCCAGATGTGCAGTATATTAAAGGTTTTTTTCACCCTAACCAAAAAGCTGTATTTCTGTCCTAAATGTGACAGTGACTTATGCACGTGTAATCACAGATGTGCAGTATATTAGAGGCTTTTTTCACCCCAGTATGCCAAAGCCGTATTTATGGCCTAAATGTGACACTCACTTATGCATGTGTAATCTCAGATGTGCAGTATATTAGAGTTATTTTTCACCCTAACCAAAAAGCTGTATTTCTGTCCTAAATGTGACAGTGACTTATGCACATGTAATCACAGATTTGCAGTATATTAGAGGCTTTTTTTCACCCCAGTATGCCAAAGCCGTATTTCTGGCCTAAATGTGACAGTGACTTATGCACGTGTAATCCCAGATGTGCAGTATATTAGAGGCTTTTTTCACCCCAGTATGCCAAAGCCGTATTTATGGCCTAAATGTGACAGTCACTTATGCATGTGTAATCACAGATGTGCAGTATATTAGAGGGTTTTTTCAACCCAGTATGCTAAAGCTGCATTTCTGAACTTGCAGATAGCCTATGCTAGTGCACTATCGTTGCATAAAATGGCTGCCAATCATGTATTCATATTGACTAACTGAAGAAGAAAAAGTTTGCTTTCAGCAGTAGTTGGCTCAGGACAGGCTTTAAAAAAATGGTGCACTGCACCCACAAAACACTTTTTCTGTAGATCGCTGAGTACATAAACCAGTTCTTGATAAGATTTCTCCCTAAGCTCTCCCTCACAGCAGCTGGAGCCTCCTCCTACACTAATCCGAGCAGATTGACGGGCGGCGCTACGTGACTCCAGCTTATATAGAGGCTGGGTCACATGCTGCAGTTGGCAAATCAGAGCCATGCCAATAGTAGGCATGGCTGTTATGGCCTTTTGGGGCAAGTAGTATGACACTTGATGATTGGCTGCTTTGCAGCCTTTCAAAAATCGCCGAACACCGAACCCGAACCCAAACTTTTACGTAAATGTTCGGGTTCGGGTCCGTGTGCCGAAAACCCTAAAGTTTGGTACGAACCCGAACTTTACAGTTCGGGTTCGCTCAACTCTACTCCTGGATATTCCACAAATGACTTTTAGTGATATTATTACAAAATAGAAGTATTTAGAAACCAAATCAAGAGAGCCATGGAGTGGTAAACCACGTAAAGTTACAGAATACGGTCACCAAGTGCTGAGGAGGTTCCAATCCTCCTCTGGAATTAACATTAACAAACAAAAACTATGGGAACTTCATGGCATGGTTTTCTATGGATGAGCAGCTGCGCACGGGCCCCATATCACTAAGCACAATGCCAAGCTTCAAATGGAGTGATGTAAAGTACTTATTATCCTGCACTCTGGAGTAGCAGAAATTTGTTTTGGGAAGTGACAAATTACACTTCTCTATCTGGCAGTCTGATGAATGAGTCTGGGTTTAGTAAATGCCAGGAGAATGTAACCTGCCTGACTGTATGGTACCAACTATATAGTTTGGCGAAGAAGGGGTAAAGAGTCTAGGGATGTATTCAGGGGTTTCCTAGGCCACTTAGTTCCACGGCAAGGGCGTTTTAAAGCTTCAGTATATGAAGACACTTTAGACTAGTGCATACTTCCAACTTTGCGGAAACAGATTGGGGAAGGTGCTTTTCTGTTCTACCCTATTAAATCTTAAAATACAAAATAACACCAGAATTGCTGTTTTTGACCTCCTTGTCTCCCCAACAAATGTAACAAAAAGCAATCTGTATCAAAATGGTACCAATAAAAACTATTGTGTTCATTTATCAAACTAGTGTAAAGTGGAACTGGCTTAGTTGCCCATAGCAACCAATCAGATTCCACCTTTCATTTTTGACAGCTCCTTTAGAAAATTAAAGGTAGAATCTGATTGGCTGCTATAGGCAACTGAGCCAGTTCTACTTTACACCAGTTTGATTAATGACTCCATTTGACTCATACTGCAAAAAACAACACAGCTCCATTGACAGAAAAATAAAAGTTATAGCTCTTAGTAATAAGAATACTTTGTAGTGATGGCTCAGACAATATTTTATATGCAATTTGTATATTTTAAAATGTAATATTGTGATTGTGACATTTATCTTTGATTTGTGTTTTCTCTATTTAGTTTATTATAGTATCTAGTTATTGTTTGCGTATGTGTTCAGTTAAATATATCACATTTTCCTTGAGAATTATTGTTCACTTCAAACCCACAGTCCATGGTTACCATTATTAGTTAATCTAGCCTGGATCTTTATATTTACAAGTTTATCTAGTTTATCTTTAATTGGTATTTGTATGTGCGACACTACAAAAAATCATTTGTTTCAGTGGTAAATTAGCAATCTAATTAATTCACTTAAAGGGATACTTTCATCAAAAACTGACATTTTAAACTCTATATTCAATATGAAAACATTAACATTTTTGACTATTTCTTTTTCATTTTAGCAATACTATTATCAGTGAAAATTAAGTATAAAATATTCTTTCATAGCAATCAATACAAATGATGAGAGCGCCTGTATAGGTAGGTAATCTATGGTTAGTTTAATGCTGCCTTGAGGAGAAGATGTACCTGAAGGGTAATTCTCATGATATAAGTAGATATAGAATTTGGATAACAGCATGATAGCTATTTTGTTCTCTTGAGAGGTATAGATAAAAATATCCACAGAAGAAAATTGCACTTATCAGTAGTGATGGACGAACATCCCTCTCAAACCCTGCTCTTCTTGCTCCTCCTCCTGCTCCCCCAGCTACCATCCTTCTCTGACTCCTTTTCTGACTCCTGCTGACTTGTCTCGGATGGAGTTGCCCCCTTGGGAATTCATTCAGCATTGCGACTTCCTCGTCTTCCAGCTCCTGCTCCTTGACAGCTTAATCAATGACACGACGCAATGCACACTCCAGAAAATAGGCGCAAGGTACGATGTCAATGATAGCTCCCTGGCTGTGACTGACCAGTTTGATGATCTCATCAAATGGCCGCAGAAGTCTGCATGCATCGTGCCTGAGCAACCACTGGCATGCTGAAAAGAAACCCAGCTCCTCAGAAACTGTACTGCTGCAGAGTTCGTACACGTTGCTGCTGGAGCAGCCTATTAAGCATATAGAAGGTGGAGTTTCAGCGCAACGGGCTAGCACAAATCAGACGTCTGACGGCCAAGTGGTGTCGCCGCTGAACATCAGCAAGGCGAGCCATGGCCGTGTAGGATCTTCTAAAAGGAACCGACCCTCCAATAACAGGGAGCTGTGATTGCACCTGCCCCCATTATTGTACCCCTTAGATGCCGCTGATCATAGCTGATTGTGACATCTGACTGCAATATTGCAGTGTAACATAATAAAGAAATAAAATTATACCTACCTCATCCATTTTGGCCCCCACCATCTTGATAGAAGATTTAACGCAAAAGGATTTTTTCAATTTTTTTACCGCCATTCAGGGAAAATCGATTCGCTACCACAAAGCACGAGGAAATTCGGCTTCTCTCTGCAAAAATAATTTTTCCTGAAATTTGGATCGAATTCCACCTTGTGGAGTTCGATTCACGGGACACTACTCGGGACCTTAGATCAGAAACAGAAACACTTATAGGAAGTAAAATATCTATCTATACATTTTTCAAATTCTAGCTATTAGACGAATATAGAAGGGTCATTGACCCAAGGGGGTTATTCTGATTGCCACATTTGGAGTTTGAAGTAATTTTACCCATAAGATGACAAAATGTAGCTTCTACCTCATGAGGGTTTTTGCCTCCTATGGATCAATTTGCATAGACCTTTGGCTTCTTTCAGCCTTACAAAGTGTATTACTCATTTGCAGCTAATCATTCATTTGGCAGTCCTTGCTTTGAACAATAGTCTTATTTGCTATTGTTTATTACTGATGGACAGTTTTTGACTTAGGAAATATCTTAGTAGGTCATATTCCTTATGTGACCATGTGTAGTGAACTGTAGAATTGGAGGTTAACGAATTGGCAGCAGAGTACAGACATAGTACAAGGTAATCAAATGGTTGGGTGGTCAACAAGCAACAATTAGGTAGTCAGTAGAGAAAGGTCAGAGTACAGATAATAAGGTGATGCATTTATCTATAAATAATCATGAGTAATGACTCCTTAATATGAAGCTGTGATCAGAGCATTTCACTGACCAATGGACAATCATTTGTATCTTGAACACATAAAGAACTAATTACCTCAACTCTACCTAACAGTATTGGTATTCTTGGTCTAGTTAGTAGGTTATTCAATCTCTGCTTTTTCATACAGAACAGATGCAATAGTGTTAAATATCTGGGGAGAACTGGAGCGTTTCATGGCTTATCAGAATAGTGCATTTAAATATCAAATCGATATATGTGCCTTTCAGTAAAGACTGTCTGATAAGCAAGACTCTGGACGCATGGGTAGAACATAACAATATCAGCAGTCTCTGAACTACATTACAGACAGATACAGGTGGTCTTTTGGTAAAAGTTTTATTTGGATTAAAGTGGTTGTGTATTCAGTATATATTGATGACCTATCCTCAGAATAGGTCATCAATATCTGATCGGTGAGGGTCTGACTCCAGGCATCCCTGCCGATCAGCCACTTGAAGAGGAGGCAGTTCTCGTGTGACTTTCTCTTCGCATGAGCACAGCCTCCGCTTCAAACAGCTGATAGTGGGGGTGTTTGGCGTTGGACCCCGCCAATCAGATATTGAAAACCTATCCTGAGGATAGCTCATCAATATGTACTGACTGCACAACCCCTTGTATGTTTTGAAAGGGTATTTTAGTCTTACTGTACCTTTTAAAACCTACAATTTACTAAACTCAAATAGAATTCTTTTTTCTCAGAGCTTTAGAAGTATTACTTAAGGTGTTGAATGGTAAAGCGCATATATTTACATAGATGTTGGTCAAGATATAGACATATCCTATTTTCTTTATTTCTTAAAGGGGTTCTGCGCTTTCATTTAACTGATGATTTATCCTCTGGATAGATCATCAGCTTCTGATCGGCGGGGGTCCGACACCCGGGACCCCCGCCGATCAGCTGTTTCAGAAGGCAGCGGCGCTCCAGCAGCGCCGCGGCCTTCTCACTGTTTACCGCCAGGCAGCCTGCCCATTGACGTCACGACTAGTATCAACTAGCGTGGGCAGGGCTAAGCTCTGTTCACTTGAATGGAGCTTAGCCGCGCCCATGCTAGTTGATACTAGTCGTGGCGTCAGTGGGCGGGTGGCCCGGTAAACAGTGAGAAGGCCACGGCGCTGCTGGAGCGCTGCTGCCTTCTCAACCAGCTGATCAGCGGGGGTCCCAGGTGTCAGACCCCCGCTGATCAGAAGCTGATGATCTATCCAGAGGATAGATCATCAGTGAAATGAAAGTGCAGAACCCCTTTAAGTATGAATATCATTGTGATGTTACTTTCACTTTGGCAAGAATAAAAGTGAGGGTTCCATACTGAGGACAATGACTGAGCATATGTGTCCACCAGCACTCAACTCAGAAGGTGAACATGTAAAGTGATGTATATTTTGAATACCTGGTGTTGCTATGCTATATAATCAATTATGGTAACATTTTAGAGGATCTTTTAAATTCATGTAAATGTAAAATATTGTTAATTTTCATAATCTGTATAGCAAGTATGATATTTACCTGTGGGTCAACCCCTCTACTGATAAGATGAAAAAGCCTTAAGAAATTTAGATTCTCTAAAAAGGAACTGAATCTAATTTTTGATTTAAATAAATCTAGTTGGTGAATCAGTTCCACCCATGCTATTATTAATATGTAGTATATGGAAAGAGATAGATATTGCCTTATTCTAGGGTCCAACAAGATATTAGTGTAGGGATGAGTGAATCCGTGGAAGTTCAGGTTCGCCGGGTTCGGCTGAACTCCGGGTCAAAGTTCGGGTTAGGGACCCGAACTTGACCCTGAACCCGGACCCCATTAAACTTCACTTATGTTATAATGGAAAAAAATAGCATTTTTAGAATGCTAAATAAAATGTCCATTTAGGGGTTAAAATTCATTTAAAAAACCTCACCTCATCCACTTGATCGCGCAGCCGGTATCCTCTTCTTTCTTCTTTTTGCAGTATCTGCAAAAGGACCTGCGATGACGTCACCGTACTCACCACATTGCAGTTCGGGTTTGTTCAACCCTAAGTGTGCTTCTCAGAATGAAGGAACCCATTCAGTGCCGTACACACATTCCATGGGGCCCCGGTACGAAATTGATCAATGGGCCCCCCCCACCCGCCCCCACTACCGCCCCCACTACCGCCCCTACCATTCACCCAACATGCCTCCAGTCCCAATAGTACCACTTTGTGCGGTAAAGTCTGATTTTGAATGCCAATCTTGCTGTCCTGCCAAGCTCTACCTCTGAGCGAATTGCCAGGGGTAAGAGTCGGGAGGTATGTACATTATATGTCATAAGCATGCAGAATGAAAAAAAAAATGATGCATACTGTACTTATTCCACCAAAAACAAACTTTATTTAGGGGCATTAACAGTTTGGTGTTTTCAAAAAACTATCCTCATCCTTCTTGAAAAGAGACATACCTACAAAATAAGAAAAAGGCAGACACATTAATACAGGAAATTTAATTCTGTTGTGCTAAACTAGTCTATGAAGCTAATTTTCATTCACCAATTTAAAAGACATTTTTATTTACTATCCTTTTGCCTTTGCCTCTATTGTGACAATTATTGTACAATTGGACCAAGAAAAAAAAAAAATAACTCAACTTACTCAAATTCTCCGCTGGTTCCAAACCGTATTTTATTTGCTACAGCAAGCTGGATGAAGTCTGAACCTGCAGAAATAAGAAACAGCAATAACTTACCACTTTATACTATTTCCACTGTAGTTCAGACACATAATAGAAGTAACTTACTCAAATCTTCCATAACGAGGAATCTTATTCATGAAACAGGATTGCAAGACAAACAATGGTAACTTCCAACTTGGTAAATTCAAACGTGATGCCTTCCAGCTCCGTAACATTAAAATCTTCTTTAACAGAACTTTTCAACAAACATCCACAACACAACGAGAAGATCGATCTGCAGAAAGTAACCAAAGAAGAACCATGTATTAGCACCTTTTAGTAACAATAAAGAATAAACTGTTAAATAACTTGGTTAGTACAACAATTTAAAACCATGCAACAAAGGTTAGTATAAACTCAAAACTGCAAGCCAAACTAAGGGCCAAAACGAGGCCCGAACTGAGGGCCGAACATCAAGGCCGAACACAAGGCAGAACTGAGGGCCGAACACTAGGCAGAACTGAGGGCCGAACATCAAGGCCGAACACAAGGCAGAACTGAGGGCCGAACATCAAGGCCGAATACAAGGCAGAACTGAGGGCCGAACATCAAGGCCGAACTGAAAACTTACGAATCTCTTTAAAACGGACGCTGCCGTGCTTTCATTTCAGCAAAGTTGTCCACAATGGCTTCAATGTTAAGTCTTCTAGCTCTCTGATTTTCAATACTTAACAGAGCCAGGCCAGAAAGTCTCTGTTGGGACATGGTGCTTCTCAAGTAATTTTTTATAAACTTTAATTTTGAAAAGGACCTTTCTGCACTTGCAACTGTAACTGGAATGGTGAGGAACAGCAGCAACGCTATGCACACATCTTGTAGATTGGATGACAAGGCACACATTTCAACAATTAGAAGGCGAGAAAGGTCCTTTACAGTGGAGCATCTACGAATCTCTTCCTGAAATGTTGATCGGAAGCTCAGAAGCTGTTCTGGGAAAGCTGGTGACATGTCCTCTGGGTAGCATTCCTGTAGCTGTGAAGCAGCTTTGAACAAATCATCATCGGTTTCAGAGGCAAGTACTGTAGGCTGTAGTATATGAAATCGCTGCATGACATTGCTCATTCCAGCAAATCGGTTAGACAGCTGGTTGGTCACAATGTCTAAACACCTATAAAACACACCGGTTTTAAAGTAATGTTCTGGATCCTGCAACCTTTCATCTATTGAAAGTTCATCAAAGTGACGCTTCACTTTTCTTGCTCTCTTGTTTTCAAACTGCGGCTGGATGTTCCACTTTTCTGCCAGTTCTACCGCTGTTTGCTTTGCTCCATCAAAGTTATCCCTATATTTTGAAAGGACTTGAGCTGCCTTTTGTATAAGATGTGATGCACTGGATAAATCTATATTTTTTGACTGCAACAATTTTGAAACCACATTTATGGTGTCAAAAATCTTGCTTTGCAGGACAACGAGACAAACAAATTGAAAAGATCCAAAAAAATTTCTAAGGCGAGCAGCATCATCCCTTTCTTTTGGCTTGGATGACATCAAGTTTATTTTTGTTAAAGCTTGCATAATGTCCACAAAACGAAAGCGTAGAGCAAGCAGTGAATCATGACGAGATGACCATCGAGTGGGGCAAAGTTTTTTTAATGTAATTGAGGACTCTGTAGAGAATGATGAAAGAATGTTCCATCTGCGTATGCTTTCCCCAAAAAAAACATACAATTCCTGGACCACTTCAAAAAAACTCGAAATTTCTGGTATGTTCCCAACAGCATCCTGAAGTACCAGGTTGAGATTGTGAGCTGCACAATGTACATACAAGGCATTTTTTTCTCTTTGTGCAATTCGAGCCTGAACACCAGAATACACCCCACTCATTGTCGCTGCCCCATCATACCCCTGGCCACGACATTTTGTTATATTGAGGCCATTGCTCTCTATGCACGAGACAATGTCATGTTCAAGGCCTGCAGCACTCCGGTCCCCAACGGCATGAAACCCTAGGAAAACCTCTTTGATCTCCACACTAGTTGCTCTCTGGCTTTCATCTCTTTCCACAGAAACATATCTTATTATTTGACTCATTTGGTCCACTTTTGATATATCCTGTGTAGTATCCATTATAATAGAAAAAAAAGGCGCCTGTTTTATTTCAGACACAATGATGTTCCGGACCTTATTTAAAATTATGTCTATAATTTCATTATGGATTCTAGGACTCAAGTATCTTACAGATTTTTGGGGTAACTGGAGGAGTTGCTTTAGAACAGGGTCATACTCCGCGAGCAGCTCTATAATGGAGAGAAAATTCCCATTGTTTACCTCGCCAAGTTTTTCTCTATGACCACGGAAGGAAAGATTAGCCATTGACATTGTCAACGTTACGTTGACAATCCTATGTAATACTTGTCTCCAGTAGTTTTTTTCCTGTCTAATTTGCTTTTCATTTTCCTCATCTATTGTTTTGTTCTTCCTCCACTGTTCATACACTACACAGGCTTCTATATGAGTTTTGGAAGACTCATGAACCTGAATTCTTGCCAAAGTATTCCTTTGGCCCATGCAGGTTCAAATCCTGTCTTTTTGCGGTCCCCAAACAGCCAGCATGGTTCACAGTAGGCTATGTTAAGTTTAGGTGAGTAGCATAGCCACATCACAGGGATCTTAAGGCCTGTTTTTGTAACTTGTACATAATAGCTTTCATAAAAGCACCTTCTCTCATCATCTCGTGGAAAAGGTCCTGGAGGTCGGCACGGGCCACGAGCTATTATAAATCTTTTTATATTGGAATCCATTATTGTAATAGGGTAATGTCCCCTATCAGTAACATGTTTCTCTCCCACAATACTTTCTATAGAAACCTCTGTAGATTTCAACAATTCAAAATCATCACCTGATTTGGTGCTTTCTGTTGACTCTACTATTTCTTTAGTTGGTAGACTTGTGCTACTACCTTCATCGGGATTCTCGTCACCTGCTAAATCTAAAGAACTAGAGTAAGTGCACTCGCTGATTTCCACCTCTCGGACATCAACAGCACTTTCCACCTCTCGGACATCAACAGCACTTTCCACAGACATTTCACTTTCAGTGTTACTCTGTACAGGAGGAACACTAGCAGGTGTAGGAGTGGAAAAGTAGCTGCTTATTTTTGGAAGTTTGGAAGTTCTCAAACTGTTTTCCCTTTTCTGTTTACGTTTCTGAGCACCACTCTTATGTTGATAGGATGCCATACTTTGAAGAATTAGTTTTCTGTAAATAAAGTAAAAAAAAAAACCTTAACCTAATTATTCTTATAATTCCACCATAAACTGCAGCCCTGATTATGCGTCCCCAACTCCTCCATGTGTCTCTCCAATATGGACCATGCTGGTATAACCTGTGCATCTCCTGTATATAATTATATATGTACAGCTGGTATAGGTTATACATCATCTTGTATATAGTGATATGGAGCATGCTGGTATAACCTGGGTATCTCCTGTATATAATTATATATGTACAGCTGGTATAAGTTATACATCTTCTTGTATATAGTGATATGGAGCATGCTGGTATAACCTGTGCATCTCCTGTATATAATTATATATGTACAGCTGGTATAGGTTATACATCTTCTTGTATATAGTGATACGGACCATGCTGGTATAACCTCGGCATCTCCTATATATAATTATATATGTACAGCTGGTATAAGTTATACATCTTCTTGAATATAGTGATACGGACCATGCTGGTATAACCTGTGCATCTCCTGTATATAATTATATATGTACAGCTGGTATAAGTTATACATCTTCTTGTATATAGTGATATGGACCATGCTGGTATAACCTGGGCATCTCCTGTATATAATTATATATGTACAGCTGGTATAAGTTATACATCTTCTTGTATATAGTGATATGAAGCATGCTGGTATAACCTGGACATCTCCTGTATGTAATTATATATGTACAGCTGGTATAAGTTATACATCTCCTTGTATATAGTGATATGGACCATGCTGGTATAACCTGGGCATCTCCTGTATATAATTATATATGTACAGCTGGTATAAGTTATACATCTTCTTGTATATAGTGATATGGACCATGCTGGTATAACCTGGGAATCTCCTGTATATAATTATATATGTACAGCTGGTATAAGTTATACATCTTCTTGTATATAGTGATATGGACCATGCTGGTATAACCTGGACATCTCCTATATATAATTATATATGTACAGCTGGTATAAGTTATACATCTTCTTGAATATAGTGATACGGACCATGCTGGTATAACCTGGGTATCTCCTGTATATAATTATATATGTACAGCTGGTATAAGTTATACATCTTCTTGTATATAGTGATATGGACCATGCTGGTATAACCTGGGCATCTCCTGTATAACCTGTGCATCTCATGTATATAATTATATATGTACAGCTGGTATAGGTTATACATCTTCTTGTATATAGTGATACGGACCATGCTGGTATAACCTGAGCATCTCCTATATATAAATGTACAGCTGGGCTGGTATAAGTTATACATCTTCTTGAATATAGTGATACGGACCATGCTGGTATAACCTGGACATCTCCTGTTATGTATATAATTATATTTGTACAGTTGGTATAACTTATAAATCTTAACCTGGACATCTCCTGTTATGTATATAATTATATATGTACAGTTGGTATAAGTTATACATCTTCCTGTATATAGTGATATGGACCATGCTGGTATAACCTGGGCATCTCCTATATATAATTATATATGTACAGCTGGTATAAGTTATACATCTTCTTGTATATAGTGATATGGACCATGCTGGTATAACCTGGACATCTCCTGTATATAATTATATATGTACAGCTGGTATAAGTTATACATCTTCTTGAATATAGTGATACGGACCATGCTGGTATAACCTGGGCATCTCCTGTATATAATTATATATGTACAGCTGGGCTGGTATAAGTTATACATCTTCTTGAATATAGTGATACGGACCATGCTGGTATAACCTGGACATCTCCTGTTATGTATATAATTATATTTGTACAGTTGGTATAACTTATAAATCTTAACCTGGACATCTCCTGTTATGTATATAATTATATATGTACAGTTGGTATAAGTTATACATCTTCCTGTATATAGTGATATGGACCATGCTGGTATAACCTGGTATCTCCTTATACGATTATATATGTACAGCTGGTATAAGTTATACATGTTAATATACCAAAAGATGTATACCTTATACCAGGCCAGCTCACATATAATAATATACAGAACATTCCAAGGCCAGATAGTAACTCTTACCTGAGCTTGCTCCGGCTGAAAGCTGCTTAATCGACCTGCGGAAAGTCAGTGGCAATTGGCAAGGCTAAATGCTGGATGGGCTCAGTGTGTGCTCTGGCTGGCTGAATGAGCGCTGCTCCTGGTTTCAGGCTGGCAGAAATGTCTGGCAGAGAGAGAGAATGAGGTGGGGTGAGTGACTGTAGTATAGAGTCAGGCAAGGGGGCAGTGGCAGACGAGCAGTGACTATGCCTAAGCCAGACCCGCCGTCCCATCATCTTTAACAACAAAAAAAGGGGGACTTATTATGGCCGTCCGTCCTGGCCTTGCGTCAGACCAGGAGTCTAAAAACCAGACTGTCAGGCCTAAAACCGGACGTCTGGCCACCCTAAAAGCAACAGTGGCAGAGAGACTGAATACAGCAGCAGCCATTACAGTCAGATTAGAGACAAAGCTGCAGAGTAGCTGTAATCTGACTAAAATGGCTGCTGCTGGCCTCAGTGAGTCTCTCTGCAAATAGACCTCATATCAGCTACCTCAATCCCCATCAGACCTCAGATCAGCCCAGGCCCCAATCTGGCAATCCCATCAATAAATTCAGGCTGCCCCCAGGGCCCACTGCTGCAGGCCATTGTTCTCAGCAGCAGTAGGGGGCCCTGGCCTGCTGCTGAGAACAATGACCTGCAGCAGTGGGGCCCTGGGGGGCAGCCTGAATTTATTGATGGGATTGCCAGATTGGGGCCTGGGCTGACCTGATCATCCGAGGGGGTCTTTGAAAGCAAAGACCCCCTCAGATGATCAGGTCAGCCCAGGCCCCAATCTGGCAATCCCATCAAAGCAAGGCAGATGACCAGGGGGGGGGGGGGGTTACAGTCACTGGCCCTCCTCTCTGGCAGAAAAAGCCTGCAGCAACAAGGCACACTGAGGTCCCCAGGCATCCCCCCTGGCAGATGACCAGGGGAGGGTTTACAGTCAGACTCAGTGTGCCCTGTTGCGGGCTTTTCCTGCCAGAGACGAGTACCAGTGACTGTAAACCCTCTGTGTGCCTGCGCCCCCCCCCCCGGTTATCTGCCAGGGGGGATGCCTGGGGGCTTTTCCTGCTGCCAAAGAGTTGCCCCCCCCAGTTATCTGCCAGGGGGGGATGCCTGGGGGCTTTTCCTGCTGCCAAAGAGTTGCCCCCCCCCCAGTTATCTGACAGGGGGGATGCCTGGGGGCTTTTCCTGCTGCCAAAGAGTTGCGCCCCCCCCCCCAGTCTCTGGGGATGAGTTGCGCCCAAGCCAGGGGTGGATGCCTGGGGGTGGGGGCCCCAGCCTCTGTCTGTGCTGTTGCGGGCTGCCAGGGACAGGTGGTCTAATGCGGGCTAGCAGGGGCCGGTCCGTGCTGCCAGGGTCTGGTGGCGTGAGGGTCCGGTGGCGTGAGGGTCCGGGTCCGCTCCTCTCTCCCCCCCCCCCTTTTACTCACTTACCTCGGGTTACCGGCTGGCAGCAGGGCAGGGGAACTGTCTTCAGTTCTTCTTCTTCTGGTGTTGGTCGGTCAGCTCTTGACTCACGGTCACGGTCCTCTCTCACTCCTTCCGGATCCCGTCTGAGTCCTGTAAGTTCCTCCCGCGAGACCTGTGCGAACTCCTGTGCAGGTCTCGCACAGGTCTCGCGGGAGTTCACGGGCCGGCAGCGCTGACCGCAAGGCAGGGAGGAGGGAGGAGGGCGGAGGGAAAAGGCAACTACTTAATTATGAATCGGACAGGCAGGGGGCGGGGCCAGATGTCCGCAGGCGGCCGGGCCCCCCTGGAGTGCCGGGCCCGGTCGCAACTGCGACCCCTGCGACCTCTATATGTACGCCACTGAACCCATTGATCAACCCAATATCCCTAAAAAAGAAAACTAGTCTATGTGGGGTATGTTCATCATAAAGCATCATGCCAATAACTTAAACTTGCTGTGTGTGGAAACGGTTAAAATAACTGTAAAACAAATAGGTCTTCATATTAGGTAGACCAATTTCTTTCCTTTATTTTGCAGCACCTCGAGCGACAGCTATAGACTGTTTGATGAACAGTAGTACGTGCTTCTTGTTAGAAACTGAACTCATTTTTTTGCTTCTTAATGATAGTCATCCTGTCAAGGTTTCTTTCTCTCGCATAACCATAGCAAGACAGATTTGTAACATAGCTGTTATCTCTAGACTGGTCCATTCTTCAAGCAAACAACTGTTACCTTCATATCATCAACTTCATTTGCTGGCAGCCCTCAAGAGGGCAAAACAATAATTAGTACTTGGCAAATAGTTGTCAAACCATCACCATGTACACTTGCTCATGCTATCTGCTTATCGGATTGGAGACGTTTGCATCGGCATATTGTTATATATTTCAAATCAGATGTAATTTGTGTACCCTGGAAACTTAGAAACTGCAAGTCCTATATTTATTAACACTTCCCTGCTCATGTGTTAATATGCAAACATGCTACACACAGTTGCATAGTAACAATGTGTAAGGCTGAAAAAAGATATACGCTCATGCAGTTCAGCCTATTATTCTAGAAAGTTGATAAAGAAGAAGGCAAAAATAAAATCTTCAATCTGGTAATCAGAATAACTCCTTGGATAAATAACCCTTATCCAGAAATCTGATAACTACAACCTATAATATTATTACAATTCAGAAATGTATCCAGGCTACTCTGGAACTTTTTTTAGTGAGTTTATTGCAGCCTGCTTTGGACGATTGTTCTTACAGTAAAGAATCCCCTTCCATGTTGATGTAGAAACCTTGTTTCCTCTAGGTATAGAACTGGGGACTCAAACTGAATAATTGTCTATGGTCTGCGATCAGCAGGGCCGCTTCTTATCTCAGGTGGCAGCCGACCTGCCTCTGAGAGACGGCAGTTTATGGTGGGCCATGGAAGTCTATGTTTTCCAACCCCCGATGTTCAGTCCCATAGGTCGCAGGCTACTAGGCCTGAAGTCTATCAGAAAGTAAATGGTGCAGGCGGTTGCAATAAACATCATCTCAATCTCCTGTACAGGTCTTAGGAGGTGCAATGATGTGGTCCTGGTACAGACATTTGTGATCACTTCATCACACCACCAGAGACTCATAACATGAGGTCACCATGATGTCATCACTACCACCCAAGGCAACTTAAGTAGCAGGCCGGTAGAGACCTGGGGTCTGCTTCACAGGCAGTAGCAGGGAACGGAATTCAGGAGAATATATATATATTTTTAAAGGTCACCATATAGGGTGGGCTCATTAATACAGACTGGAGCTCTACATGGTGGGCATTATGTTAAGATTTTTCATGTCCCCCCAGATCCCTTTATAGGGGTTAAAGGGGGAAGACCCGGGGGGCTACTTAGGTAACACCCTTAGCAGTAGCCCTAAGTCAAATTCATTCAGTGACAATGTCACAAATCCATTGCATTACAATTAGTATAGGCTTTTTAATGTGGAAAGAAACATAAACACATAAACATGGGGAATAGTGATGCGCGGCAGGTGCAATATTCGAATTCACAATATTTTGCAAATATTTTCTAGAATATTCGTCGTATATTCGTGAATTCGAATATTCGTTATATTCTACATTCTTTTTTTTTACTCAAAAATCGGCAAGGTAATGATTGCGTAATATGCAAATATTACGTCATCAATACAGGCATGGGTCAATATAGTGCTATATATTCATTTTTCGAATATTCGTAATTTTTTACATCTGAACACATGATTGCTCTCTGCTTCTTGCTTGTAGGCCAACGAATATATAACACTATATTTTAAACATTCTCAAATGCTCGAAGTTGCGATATTCGAGATAAAAATTAGCATTTTGAACATTCACTCTTAACACTAATGGGAAAACATGCAATCTCCATACAGATGTTGCTCTTGCTCACCACTGAGCCACCAAGCAATTTATGTATTATAAGATGCTTTCTTGTATTTTTAATTGTGAATCTACACCAGAAAAGAATGTTAGGAAACATTCATCATGGTGAGAGAAAGGATGATCAGGGTGAGGATTTTGTTGACCAGACTCTTGGCTGCTGAGACTGGACTTTGTGGAAGGCAGGGTGGTGCTTAACCGACTGGAAACATTATCTGCTGCAATCCAACCGACCACCTGGTTGCACTGATGTGACTTTGATAGTGGTGTCCTGCGCCGCCCTGCAAACTGGGACATGAATCTACGTATCGTGGATGAGTGTGTTTGTCCTGTATATTTACTTGTATATAAAGTGCAAGTGCTGCCAAAAATTACAAGGAAGAGGCCCTCTGATGCAACCTGTATATCACATATTGTTGGGTGCTGGCGGGGTGTCACAAAACTGTCCCAGGCCTTGGAGAGTGTTGCCCTGTCTCTGTTGGAACTGCTGTGTGTTCCCCTTTTTCAGCTGAAAGTTCTTGGAGCAATTTTTCCACAAGGACCTTCTGGTAATGTACCATTTTGCTCATCCTCTCCACCACAGGAATGAGAGATGAAAAGTTCTCTTTGTAGCGGGGATCGAGAAGGGTGAACAACCAGTAATCAGTTTTGGCCAAAATGCGTACAAAGCGAAGGTCATGGGAAAGGCAGCCTAACATAAAGTCAGCCATGTGTGCCAGAATCCCAACAGACAAGACTTCGCTGTCCTCATCAGGAGGATGACTCTCAATCTCCTCATCCCTTTTCCTCCGTTTTATACCCAGCCATGCTATAACAGATGGAATAAAACTTCCATGGGCACTACCTTCTGTAGCAGAGGCAACCATCTCCTTCTTCTCCTCCTCCTCCTCATCATCCAATTTGCGCTGAGAAGACGAATCTGGCTATCACCCTGTGTACTGTCTTCCCCCATTTCCACCTCTTCCACATGCTAAGCGTCCGCCTTCATTGTAAGCAGCGAGCGTTTTAGTAGACACGGAAGTAGGATGGTTACGGTAATAATAGCAGCATCGCCACTCACCATCTGTGTTGATTCCTCAAAGTTGCGTAAAACCTCACAGAGGTCAGACATCAATGCCCACTCTTCGCTAGTGAAGAGCGGAAGCTGACTGGAAAGATGACAACCATGTTGCAGCTGGTATTCCACTACTGCCCTCTGCTGCTCACAAAGCTTGGCCAACATGTGGAACATGGAATGCCAGCGCCAGTCGGTGAGCTGGCAATTGCAAGTGCTGCTGCAGCGTTGCCAGACTGGCAGAAGCTGTAGATGACTTGCAGAAATGGGCAGACACGTGGCGTATCTTCACCAGTAGCTCAGGCAAATTGCGGTAGGTTTTGATAAATCGCTGAACCACTAGGTTGAACACGTGGGCTAGGCATGGTATGTGTGTGAGCTTGCCGAGCTCCAAAGCCGCCACCAAGTTAAGGCCATTATCAGATACAACCATGCCTGGTTGTAGATTGAGTGGAGAGAGCCACAGCTCAGTCTAGTCCCTTATCCCCTGCCATAGCTCTGCCACGGTGTGCTGTTTGTCACCTAAGCAGATCAGTTTAAGCACAACCTGTTGTCGCTTCCCCACTGAAGTGCAGCTACTGATTGATGCCTGACTGGTGCGGCAAGATGAGAATTCAGAGGTGGAAATGGAGGAGGAGACGGAGGAGGAGAAGGGGGGGGGGGGGTTGCAGCCACTAACGTAGGTGGCGGCAGAAACCCTGATGGAAGTAGGATCCGCAATTTTTGGCGTCGGTACCAACTGTGCCATCCCAGGGTACGACTCGCTCCGGGCCTCCACAACATTCACCCAGTGTGCTGTCAGGGAAATATATCATCCCTGGCCAAAAGCACTTGTCCATGTATCAGTCGTTAAGTCGACCTTCCTAATAACTGTGTTGGTCAGTGCACAGGTGATGTTACAGGACACATGCTGGTGTAAGGCTCGGACTGCACACGGTGAAAAATATTGGCAGCTGGGGACAGAGTACCAGGGGACAGCTGCCGCCAACAGGCTACGGAAAGCCTTAGTGTCCACCAGCCTAAATGGTAACATTTCCAGGGCCAGCAATTTCGAAAGGTGCACATTTAGTGCTATGGTCTGTGGGTAGGTGGCTGGGTATTTGCACTTTTGTTCAAAGGCCTGGGGTATAGACATCTGTACACTGCGTTGGGACACAAAAGTGTATGTGCTAGTTGATGGTGCTTGCAAAAGCCCAGGTGCATGGCGGGAGGCATCTGGGCACGTGTTCTGGACAGGGGATTGGCCAGCACATAACACGGGGAAGAGGAGGCAGAGGTGAGACCCGCAGACACTGACTGTGGAGCCAGGCATTCGGCCCACCGATTAGGGTGCTTTGATGCCATGTGGCGGATCATGCTGATGGTGGTGAGGTTGCTAGTGTTCACTCCCCTGCTCATTTTGGTACGGCACAGGTTGAAAATGACAATTATTTTATTGTCCTCACTTTCCTCAAAATATTGCCAGACTGCAGAATACCTTCCCCTTGGCAAGGGAGATTGCCGCAAGGGGTTGCTCCAGGTTTGGTGCGGCCCCGACTTCTCCCTTTTGCCACCCACTGCCCTTTGCAGCCTGTTGCGGTGCTGCAGATCTCTCCCCCTCTGTTTTGCTGTCCTCACTCTGCTTGCCACCTTCCCAGGTTGGGTCAGTGACTTCATCGTCCAGCACCTCCTCTTCCACTTCCTCTCTCTGGTCATCCTTCTGACTTATTAAGCTAATAACAACCTCAGTTATTGACAACTGTGTCTCATCCTCATCATCAACCTCGTGTAACACTAATTGCCGTTCCCCACCGTCATCTTCTTCTGGCTGTGGATGCTCCTGAGTTTGGGAATCAGGGCACAAGATCTCCCCATGTCCCTCTTCAAGCGTGCTTGACAAGAGAGACAAATTAAGGAATGGTGATGAAAAGAGATCCTTGGAATATCTGATTGTGGGATCAATTGTTTGCCAAGACTCTTCATGGTGAGAGGAAGGATGATCAGGGTGAGGATTTTGTTGACCAGACTCTTGGCTGCTGAGACTGGACTTTGTGGAAAGCAGGGTGGTGCTTAACCGACTGGAAGCATTATCTGCTGCAATCCAACCGACCACCTGGTTGCACTGATGTGACTTTGATAGTGGTGTCCTGCGCCGCCCTGCAAACTGGGACATGAATCTACGTATCGTGAATGAGTGTGTTTCTTGTGCTCTGGCAGCAGTCACAGTTTCATTGTGCCTGTGCCACGGCCTCTGCGTGCACCATCAGCAGCACGATCACTTCCCCTGTCCCTTACGGCTTGCCTTCAGCATATTAAATGGTATATATGCTTGCAAGTATGTCACACGTACAGTAGCGCAGGTTTTGTAAGTGTATGCGCTAATAAAGTACATAGAATGTCACAGATATTTTTAGGATGCACACACGTTAAGCAGGAGATATAGTGCAAGTAATGTCGCTGTCACCTTTGGCTAATAAAAAATTACACTGAATGAATGTCACTGATATTTAGGATGCGCAAACGTTATACAGGAGGTCTAGCACAAGTGATGTCACTGTCACAGCGGCAAATAAAAAATTACACTGAATTAATGTCACTGATATTTAGGATGGGCAATTGTTATACAGGAGATGTAGCGCAGGTAATGTCGCTACCACCAGCAGCAAAAACATTTGACTGAATATAACGGATATTTCGGATACGCAAACGTTATACAGGGAACGAAGCGCAGGTAATGTAACTGTCCGCAGCAGACACTGTCTACAGAGAAAGTACACTGGACGTCACAGATATTTTTAGGCTGCGCACACGTTACTCAGGAGATGTAGCGCAGTTAATGTCGCTGTCACCCGTGCGAAAGAAATAACACTGAATGTTGCAGATATTTTGGATGCGCTAACTTTATGCTGGAGATATAGCACAGGTAATGTCGCTGCCACCAGCAGCAAATAAATTAGACTGAATGTCACTAATATTTCGGATACGCAAACGTTATGCAGGAGATGTAGCTCAGGTAAGGTAACTGTCTGCAGCGGACACCATCTACGGAAAAAGTACATAGATATTTTTAGGCTGCTCACACGTTAGACAGGAGATGTAGTGTAGATAAATTAGCTGTCTGTAGCGGCCAAACAATTGCAAGCTATTTAGCGCAGGTTGCGCTAAAAATATATATTGCTGCCAGATACAACTATAGTTCTTAAAAAGACTATTGGGTCTCTAACAAGTACTAGCAATTTAGTGCAGGTTGCACTAAAAATATATATTGCTGCCACACACACAATAGTCCTTAAAAGGACTTTTGGGTCTCTAACAAGTTTTAACAATTTAGTTCAGGTTGCGCTAAAAATATATATTGCTGCTATACACAACAATAGTCCTTAAAAGGAATTTTGGGTCTATAACAAGTATAAAAGCTAAAATATTCCTATTTCACTCCCTACACTATCTCTCCCTTCTGCTCTCCATCTCTCCCTGACTAAGACTGAGCCGAACATGTGTCATCGGGTGCTATATAGCACTCGATGACGCGTTCCGGCCAACCAATCACTGTAATACCAGTAGCCAACATGGACACTTTTTTCTGGTCAAAGCGTATGGGTCATATCTCAGTCCAACAAGAAAAATATATTCCCAGTTCACTTCTGCAGTTATTGCTGTTGATAGCATATAGGGGTGTATTTTAGTACTACAAGAAAAATATATTCTCAGTTCACTTCTGCTATTATTTTTTGCTGAAAGCATATAGTGGTCTATTTCAGTCCAACAAGAAAAATATATTCTCACTTCACTTCTGCTATTATCTTTTGGTGAAAGCGTATAGTGGCCTATTTCAGTCCAACAAGAAAAATATATTCTCAGTTCACATGTGCTGTTATTTCTGTTGAAAGCGTATAGTGGTGTATTTCAGTAAAAAAAGAAAAATATATACTCACTACACTGTTGCAGTTTTTTCTGGTGAAAGTGTATAGGGGAGTATTTCAGTACTACAAGAAAAATATATACACACTTCAATCTTACATTTTTTTCTGGTCAAAGCATATAGTGGTGTATTTTAGTCCAACCAGAAAAATATATTCTCAGTTCACTTCTGCAGTTAATTGTGGTAAAAGCATTTAGTGGACTATTTAAGTGCAAAAAGAAAATTATATTTGTCGCTTTTAGGGGTGTTTTAATTCTCGTTTAATTTGTTTAGGCAGCTACAAGTTTATCAGGCAGAGAAGTGCCAGGCCATGCACAGAGTAGTGGCAGAGGCCTAAATGTTTCTGGCGCAAGCAGAGGTCGCAGCAGAGTAAGGGGGCGTGGCAGGAGGAGTTGCAGCGAGAGGCCTAAGCTCCTGGTGTCATCCAGTAGTCATGTCTTGACCAGTAACCCAGCAGTTCTTGATTGGTTAACGTGGTCATCCACGTCATCCCAAGTGACATCAGATACCCCAAGCCAGCAGTCGGTGTGTTTGTTAGATACAACCCTTAGTTGGCATGGCCCGGGAGCATGCTCTGCGCCCTCACATGTCCTCAACCTACCTGTGTCCTCTATGTCCTTTTCTGTTCCCTCACCGCGAGAAGTACTATATGCCGTGAGCTCAGCTCCACTATACAGCAAGGAAGAGCTACTAGAGGACAGTCAGCAGCTACTGCCCAGCCAAGATCTGGAGGAGACAACCGCTGCTTCCTTCACTAATAGTGATGAGAGTGGCGCAGGAGCTTGTGTTGCAAGCGGTTAGGCTCCTCACCCAGAGACCGCTGAGGAGGTCATCAGTGATGTGCAGACACTACTCGATAATGATGAATCCGATCGCACTTGGGGGAGCCGGGTAAAGAAGGGGCTTCGTCATCATCAAGAGAAGAGGGTGGTATCTTGCCCGTCAGGCAGCGGCTGAGCCAACAAGTCGCTAGCGTGGCTGGGAGTCAGCAGGGTGGCAGCAGTGGGAGATCAGGAGCCAAATAAGCACAAGGTAGACCACCCACTTTGCAGCAGCCTACCTGCCCGGAAATAACAGAATAACCCTCCATATGTTGGACTGAGTGTACGAACAGAGAAAGGTCATAAACGATTTCTTGATGATTTAAGTGGATAAGAGTACTCCACTGTATAACTTCGATGTCAGCCAGTGGCAGTTCATGCGTGACACCTGCCGTTTGCTCAGGCCTTTTGAGGACGCCACTTTATTTGTCATTTGCCAGGACTACGGGATGAACAACGTCATTCCACTGCTTCATGTCCTGGAACAGATTCTGGTAACAATGACTGGTCAGAGGACAGGAGACGTGGCGCCTAGATCTCACGGCCACATGACCCCTGTGGGGGCTGAACTCGAAGAAGAGGGGGAGGAGTACATTGGAGCACAGACAATGTGTAGAGAAATGGGTGGATTTTCTACAGGACAGGAGGAGAAGGAGCAGCCAGAGGAGCTACAGGGCGATGAAGAAGACGAGACAGAAGACTCGGACACACGGTGGCAGTATTCAGTGGAGATGAAGGCAGGGAGTCCTTCCGAGTCACTTTCACAAATGGCCCGATGCATACTCACTTGCTTGGCTAGTCATCACCTTGTTGGACCCTTGCTACTGGTCCAGAATGGACCTGTCAGAAGGAAGGAAAAATGAGATGCACAACAGGTCCTGTCTGTGCAACAGCTATAAGGCCTGTATGGTCCCATCAGAATTGGCTCATGATTTGGTAGCCAAAAGCAGGAGTGGGTATAAAACACAGATGACATGCAAATATTCTATTCATGTGTCATCTCTGTTTTAGATCCACTCCTGTTTTTTTGGCATTAGCAATACTGATGGATTATTGAGCAAATGCTGACCGAGTGATGGCGTATGCTCCACAGAGAGGATCTGTTTTTTGTGGGTTATTGTTCTGACAGATTAGAAGAAAGGCAAATTAATCAGTGATGTCAACACAAACTTACTGCTGACACCCTCTCCACTCTGTCAGGGAAGCTCTACTTGTATAAGTGTTTAATAGAACAGTTTCTGTAGACATCTATGTGGAATAAGCTGACGAGGGTGTAAAGGGAGTGCCCTTCTTCTTGATGCTAACATCGACCTGTAAAGCTGAGTTGATACTTCAGTTATTTGTCAGTTTTGGCCCTGTGACTGCCCAAATAAGTGAAGTATGCAGTAATTCTAAGAGCGACCCCTGTCACCTGCATGTGATACTGACTCGCAGTATTATTTCACTACCATAGAACACTCCCTATGCATGTTACTGCAAGGCACAGTGTTCTACGCCACTGTAAAGCCTGGAAATAGCAGTTTTTAACATAACAAATTAATTTGGATCTGAAAAAAAATCAAAAAAATTTGCTGAACTGGCGAATCAAATTTTGGAAATGTAAAAAAAAAAATTACTTATCTTTAGTCCTGACATTAGTTCCAGGGTCCTATAGGGGGAGATAGGATTCTAGGTATCCTGTGTTTCAACTTGCCTAACTTTGGGGCCTGTTCATACTGGTAGTCTGTCAAGACTGGAGTTAGGGTTTTCTCTAGGAGGTGTCTATTTTCCTTCCCTAGTTTCCGGGCCTTATTCTTGTATCCCCTTTCCTCTTATGCTTGGTGTTGTGTTTTCCTCCCACACACGAGCGTGACAGAAAGTTAAAGAGACAGATTAGGAAGTAGAATACATGGAGCATTATATCCAGAACCCACACACACACACACTCACAAAAGTATAAAAGTACATTCAAACATAGGCTGCTATTTTTATGGGTTTAACTTTGGCTGTTCCTGTTAAACATTCAGGTATATCAGTGATGCTTACGATGGTTCTCCAGAATATTTCTTGACTAGTAAGGTCACAAGAAAGACAATACAGGCCCTCATTTCTTAAATAAAGGAACATCATATAATATTATGGAGAATATATAAAACTGTTTTGAAGTGTGAATTCATACGTACAGTACAATAGCAACTTTCAGCTGATATTCCCTTTGTATTTAAAGACTTCACATCATTTTAGAGTATTGTTTGTCGCCTCTCATAAAGTAGCAATCAATAAGAAACAGCAATTGTTATTGATCATGTGTCTAGGTATGAGAAAGGTTGAGAATACTGTTCCACTGTTAATTAAGTTGACAGACATTAATGATTTCAATCTTCTAATTTCACATTCTGTAGAGAATAATTTTGTTTCTTATCTCTGGAAGTGAAATGACACTGCTCTGTAAGCCTAACAAGGTATTTCTAAAGAGGTTATGCCATGATGGATGTAAAACATCATATAGTATATAATAATCTTTTTCTAATGAAGTTAAAACCAGCACTGTACCTCACACGGATCCAGAGATCTCTCCCTATTCATTGCTCTAATTGCTTTTCTAGATATTCTTCAGGCTGGAAGCTCAGGAGGCTCAGGCTGGAACTGAGCATGGGTGACCACCTCAGTAGGTGGTTGTGAACATTACTGGAGCTTTTTAGTAACAGAAAGTAAATTACAAAAGTGACTACTTTTTGGGTTGCATTATATTAAACTACATTTAATAGTGGCATAGCCCCTTTAAATAGAGATACATTCTGTTCTTATTCTTATATTAAGTTTATGTAATCATATTTTCAAGTGATTTCTATTAACTCATTCAAGACCCTGTGATTTTCCATTTTTGAATTTTCATTTTTTACTCCTTGCCTATTTCTCCACTCACATAGCTGTATTAAGGCTTGTTTTTTGTGGGACAAGTAGTACTTTCTAATGACACCACTAAGGGCCCTTTCACACCTGCGTTATAGTCTTCCGGCATAGAGTTCCGTCGTCGGGGCTCTATGCCGGAAGAATACTGATCAGGATTATCCTAATGCATTCTGAATGGACAGTCCGTCCTTCAGGATGCATCAGGATGTCTTCCATTCCGGAACGGAACGTTTTTTGGCCGCAGCAAATAGCGCAGCATGCTGCGCTTTTTGCTCCGGCCAAAAATCCGGAACACTTGCCGCAAGGCCGGATCCGGAATGAATGCCCATTGAAAGGCATTGATCCGGATCCGGCCTTAAGCTAAACGTCGTTTCGGCGCATTGCCGGATGCGACGTTTAGCTTTTTCTCAATGGTTACCATGGCTGCCGGGACGCTAAAGTCCTGGCAGCCATGGTAAACTGTAGTGGGGAGCGGGGAGCAGCATACTTACCATCCGTGCGGCTCCCGGGGCGCTCCAGAGTGACGTCAGGGCGCCCCAGGCGCATGGATGACGTGATCGCATGGATCACATGATCCATGCGCATGGGGCGCTCTGACGTCATTCTGGAGCGCCCCGGGAGCCGCACGGACTGTAAGTATGCCGCTCCCCCGCTCCCCACTACTACTATGGCAACCAGGACTTTAATAGCGTCCTGGGTGCCATAGTAACACTGAAAGCATTTTGAAGACGGATCCGTCTTCAAATGCTTTCAGTACACTTGCGTTTTTCCGGATCCGGCGTGTAATTCCGGCAAGTGGAGTACACGCCGGATCCGGACAACGCAAGTGTGAAAGAGGCCTTAATACTCTATGAGATGTAGTTGAAAGGTGAAAGAAAAAAATCACCATGTTTAGCATACAGGATAAATAATGCATTCATGTTTTAATAGTTTGAGTATTTTGGGAGGTAGAGCAGCAAATTATGTTTATTTTTAATATGGGGAAAGGGGGATCATTTGAATGTTTATACACACTTTTTAAAGTCACCTTAGGGGACTTGAGTCATCTAAGATCTAGTGCCAACTGCTGTACAGGGTGTGAGAACTACTGTAGTGGCACTTACTGTGCACACCACTTCCTCATACATTTGGTCTAAGGGTTGTACTTAGCTGTAGGGAAACAGTTAACCAGTGTATGCATATACTTGTATTTCCACAACAACAGAGAAGTTACCAACTGTGACTGCAAGTTACAGGTCATATGGCTAAATATAAATTAACTGAAAGGCTAGGTTCTAGCCAATGCTAGTATCTGTTGGTAATTGTAGTTGCACAAGAGCTTCAGGATGCAGAACACATATGTGCCATAAATCTGCATACAATGAAGTGATATTATATGTCTCCAGTTATATTTTCATAGGAGTTAGACATATATGATATCTGGAGGCCCGAGTATGCCACAGCAACTGAGTGGCATCCTTGATCTCAATGTGGGGGAGCCATTCGGGCCATGGAGATACAGAGCTCTTGGGAAAAGATCTCTCAGATGCCATGGTTGCAATGCTGTTATCTCCACTGGTATACCTGGTGACTATGATGCCCACTCAGTTACTGAGCAGGAGCCATGTTTAAAGACTCAACTTCTACTATACATGTATGGTGGAGTTCAGGGAGAGGTTATCAACAATTTCACAGTATGCAAAACTTAATCATAGATCTGTAAGTTTTAGCACAGTAGTGACTAAACTGTATATGTAATGTACACCAACTTTCAAAGTTTTGACTTTGGCATATATATTTGGAATTGCAGGTGACATTTTTGAACATAGTCAAATGATTTTTATAGCTTATCTTAGGTCATTTTCCTGATGCTACAGTAAAGCTCAGACTACAATTATTCTATAGGCTTGAATTCAGTTGTTTTTGTGTTTGTTCTGCTGCTACACACTGATATTTATGTTAATTACATCCTGATCATATTGTAAGGTATGGAAAATAGAATAGTCACCAATCTGGTTCATTATTCCACTTATTTTACATACATCTCCACTAAAAGAGCTTTATCCATCACACATGACACAATAAAGGGGCATTTAATAAATTGTTTGCACCACTATTGTGTGCTATATAGCGTGATCTGTATAGCAAATGCTACACTGCCTAAAAAAAAAGTCGCCACCAAAAAAAAGTCACACACTCTAATATTTTGTTGGACGGCCTTTAGCTTTGATTACGGCACGCAAGATTTATGTCACAAGATTTATTTCCATCCAGTGTTGCATTAATTTTTCACCAAGATCTTGCATTGATGATGGTAGAGTCTGACTGCTGCGCAAAGCCCTCTCCAGCATATCCCAAAGATTCTCAATGGGGTTAAGGTCTGGACTCTGTGGTGGCCAATCCATGTGTGAAAATGATGTCTCATGATCCCTGAACCACTCTTTCACAATTTGTGCCCAATGAATCCTGGCATTGTCATCTTGGAATATGCCTGTGCCATCAGGTAAGAAAAAATTCATTGATGGATTAACCTGGACATTCAGTATGTTCAGGTAGTCAGCTGACCTCATTATTGGAGAACATACTGTTGCTGAACCTAGACCTGACCAACTGTAGCAACCCCAGATCATAGCACTGCCCCCAGAGGCTTTTACAGTAGGCACTAGGCATGATGGGTGCATCACTTCATCTGCCTCTCCTCTTACCCTGATTCGCCCATCACTCTTGGATAGAGTTGAGTGGACACCTGGATGTTCGGGTTCGAGAAGTTCGGCCGAACTTCCCGGAAATGTTCGGGTTCGGGATCCGAACCCGATCCGAACTTCGTCCCGAACCCGAACCCCATTGAAGTCAATGGGGACCCGAACTTTTCGGCACTAAAAAGGCAGCCCAGGAAAGAGCTAGAAGGCTGCAAAAGGCAGCAACATGTAGGTAAATCCCCTGCAAACAAATATGGATAGGGAAATGAATAAAAATAAAAATAAAATAAATACAAATTAACCAATATCAATTGGAGAGAGGTCCCAGAGAATCAGTCTGCATGTCATAGAAGAGAATCAGGCTTCACGTCAGTCACCACTGCAACAGTCCATTGGCATATATTTAGGCACAGGCACCCAGGCAGAGGAGAGAGGTCCCATAACAGAGAATCTGGCTTCATGTCAGCAGAGAATCAGTCTGCATGTCATAGCAGAGAATCAGGCTTCACGTCACCCAACATTGGAACAGTCCATTGCCATATATTTAGGCCCAGGCACCCAGGCAGAGGAGAGAGGTCCCGTAACAGAGAATCTGGCTTCATGTCAGCAGAGAATCAGTCTGCATGTCATAGAAGAGAATCAGGCTTCATGTCAGCCACCACTGCAACAGTCCATTGGCATATATTTAGGCCCAGGCACCCAGGCAGAGGAGAGAGGTCCCGTAACAGAGAAACTGGCTTCATGTCAGCAGAGAATCAGTCTGCATGTCATAGCAGAGAATCAGGCTTCACGTCACCCAACATTGGAAAAGTCCATTGGCATATATTTAGGCCCAGGCACCCAGGCAGAGGAGAGAGGTCCCGTAACAGAGAATCTGGCTTCATGTCAGCAGAGAATCAGTCTGCATGTCATAGAAGAGAATCAGGCTTCACGTCAGCCACCACTGCAACAGTCCATTGGCATATATTTAGGCCCAGGCACCCAGACAGAGGAGATGGTCATTCAACTTTGGGTTGCCCCGCAATATAATGGTAAAATGAAAATAAAAAGAGGATTGAATGAGGAAGTACCGTGGAGTACAATAATATATGGTTAAGGGGAGGTAGTTAATGTCTAATCTGGACAAGGGATGGACAGGTCCTGTGGGATCCATGCCTGGTTCATTTTTATGAACGTCAGCTTGTCCACATTGGCTGTAGACAGGCGGCTGCGTTTGTCTGTAATGACGCCTCCTGCCGTGCTGAATACACGTTCAGACAAAACGCTGGCCGCCGGGCAGGCCAGCACCTCCAAGGCATAAAAGGCTAGCTCTGGCCACGTGGACAATTTAGAGACCCAGAAGTTGAATGGGGCCGAACCATCAGTCAGTACGTGGAGGGGTGTGCACACGTACTGTTCCACCATGTTAGTGAAACGTTGACCCCTGCTAACACGTTGCGTATCAGGTGGTGGTGCAGTTAGCTGTGGCGTGTTGACAAAACTTTTCCACATCTCTGCCATGCTAACCCTGCCCTCAGAGGAGCTGGCCGTGACACAGCTGCCTTGGCGACCTCTTGCTCCTCCTCTGCCTTGCCCTTGGGCTTCCACTTGTTCCCCTGTGACATTTGGGAATGCTCTCAGTAGCGCGTCTACCAACGTGCGCTTGTACTCGCGCATCTTCCTATCACGCTCCAGTGCAGGAAGTAAGGTGGGCACATTGTCTTTGTAGCGTGGATCCAGCAGGGTGGCAACCCAGTAGTCACACGTTAAAATGTGGGCAACTCTGCTGTCGTTGCGCAGGCACTGCAGCATGTAGTCGCTCATGTGTGCCAGGCTGCCCAGAGGTAAGGACAAGCTGTCCTCTGTGGGAGGCGTATCGTCATCGTCCTGCCTTTCCCCCCAGCCACGCACCAGTGATGGGCCCGAGCTGCGTTGGGTGCCACCCCGCTGTGACCATGCTTCATCCTCATCCTCCTCCACCTCCTCCTCATCCTCGTCCTCCTCGTCCTCCAGTAGTGGGCCCTGGCTGGCCACATTTGTACCTGGCCTCTGCTGTTGCAAAAAACCTCCCTCTGAGTCACTTCGAAGAGACTGGCCTGAAAGTGCTAAAAATGACCCCTCTTCCTCCTCCTCCTCCTCCTCCTCCTGGGCCACCTCCTCTTCCATCATCGCCCTAAGTGTTTTCTCAAGGAGACATAGAAGTGGTATTGTAACACTGATAACGGCGTCATCGCCACTGACCATGCTGGTGGAGTACTCGAAACAGCGCAACAGGACACACAGGTCTCGCATGGAGGCCCAGTCATTGGTGGTGAAGTGGTGCTGTTCCGTAGTGCGACTGACCCGTGCGTGCTGCAGCTGAAACTCCACTATGGCCTGCTGCTGCTCGCACAGTCTGTCCAGCATGTGCAAGGTGGAGTTCCACCTGGTGGGCACGTCGCATATGAGGCAGTGAGCAGGAAGGCCGAAGTTACGCTGTAGCGCAGACAGGCGAGCAGCGGCAGGATGAGAACACCGGAAGCGCGAACAGACGGCCCGCACTTTATGCAGCAGCTCTGACATGTCGGGATAGTTGTGAATGAACTTCTGCACCACCAAATTCAGCACATGCGCAAAGCAAGGGATGTGCGTCAAACCGGCTAGTCCCAGAGCTGCAACGAGATTTCGCCCATTATCTCACACCACCAGGCCGGGCTTGAGGCTCACCGGCAGCAACCACTCGTCGGTCTGTTGTTCTATACCCCGCCACAACTCCTGTGCGGTGTGGGGCCTGTCCCCCAAACATATGAGTTTCAGAATGGCCTGCTGACATTTACCCCGGGCTGTGCTGAAGTTGGTGGTGAAGGTGTGTGGCTGACTGGATGAGCAGGTGGAAGAAGAGGAGGAGGAAGCTGAGTAGGAGGAGGTGGCAACAGGAGGCAAAGAATCTTGCCCTGCGATCCTTGGCGGCGGAAGGACGTGCGCTAAACAGCTCTCCGCCTGGCGCCCAGCTGCCACTACATTTACCCAGTGTGCAGTTAGGGAGATATAGCGTCCATGGCCGTGCTTACTGGTCCACGTATCTGTGGTTAGGTGGACCTTGCCACAGATGGCGTTGCGCAGTGCACACTTGATTTTATCGGATACTTGGTTGTGCAGGGAAGGCACGGCTCTCTTGGAGAAGTAGTGCCGGCTAGGAACAACATACTGTGGGACAGCAAGCGACATGAGCTGTTTGAAGCTGTCTGTGCCCACCAGCCTAAATGACAGCATTTCATAGGCCAGTAGTTTAGAAATGCTGGCATTCAGGGCCAGGGATCGAGGGTGGCTAGGTGGGAATTTACGCTTTCTCTCAAATGTTTGTGAGATGGAGAGCTGAACGCTGCAGAGTGACATGGTTGAGATGCTTGGTGACGGAGGGGTCTAGGACCTCATCGTCCCCTGCATCGTCTTCCACCCAGTCTGGATCCCTGACCTCCTGTTCAGTCTGCACACTGCAGAAAGATGCAGCAGTTGGCACCTGTGTTTCGTCATCATCAGAGACATGCTGAGGTGGTATTCCCATGTCCTCATCATCAGGAAACATAAGTGGTTGTGCGTCAGTGCATTCTATGTCTTCCACCGCTGGGGAAGGGCTGGGTGGATGCCCTTGGGAAACCCTGCCAGCGGAGTCTTCAAACAGCATAAGAGACTGCTGCATAACTTGAGGCTCAGACAGTTTCCCTGATATGCATGGGGGTGATGTGACAGACTGATGGGTTTGGTTTTCAGGCGCCATCTGTGCGCTTTCTGCAGAAGACTGGGTGGGAGATAATGTGAACGTGCTGGATCCACTATCGGCCACCCAATTGACTAATGCCTGTACCTGCTCAGGCCTTACCATCCTTAGAACGGCATTGGGCCCCACCAAATATCGCTGTAAATTATGGCGGCTACTGAGACCTGAGGTAGTTGGTACACTAGGACGTGTGGCTGTGGCAGAACGGCCACATCCTCTCCCAGCACCAGAGGGTCCACTAACACCACCACGACCATGTCCGCGTCCGCGTCCCTTACTAGATGTTTTCCTCATTGTTACCGTTCACCACAATAAGAAAAATATTATTTGGCCCAATGTATTGAATTCAAATTCAGGCCTTTTTTTACAGACACCTAACACTATCTGGCTATCTATTTAGGTACCGTATTACACTAATACAGGCACAGCAGTAACGACAGATTTAGCTGGATATAAATTTGAGGCCTATTATTTAGGCGCTGGGTGACAGGTATACATTTACTGACAGAATTAGACTTGGAAATGCACAGTAGCGTGTGTGTGAAGTTATTCAGAATGACCCTATGTGCACCTTGAATCTTATATACCCTTTTAGGGATAGATTTAAAATAGCTCTGATACAGCAGAAACCACTAAATTAGGAAATTGCTAAATTGGGAATTGTATTTCAACCCAGAACAAAAACTGTGCTTTGACGGACACTAAATAACTTGACCAGCCACAGCAGTACAGCATTAACGACGATTTAGCTGGGCTGTGCTGAAGTTGGTGGTGAAGGTGTGTGGCTGACTGGATGAGCAGGTGGAAGAAGAGGAGGAGGAAGCTGAGTAGGAGGAGGTGGCAACAGGAGGCAAAGAATCTTGCCCTGCGATCCTTGGCGGCGGAAGGACGTGCGCCAAACAGCTCTCCGCCTGGGGCCCAGCTGCCACTACATTTACCCAGTGTGCAGTTAGGGAGATATAGCGTCCCTGGCCGTGCTTACTGGTCCACGTATCTGTGGTTAGGTGGACCTTGCCACAGATGGCGTTGCGCAGTGCACACTTGATTTTATCGGATACTTGGTTGTGCAGGGAAGGCACGGCTCTCTTGGAGAAGTAGTGCCGGCTAGGAACAACATACTGTGGGACAGCAAGCAACATGAGCTGTTTGAAGCTGTCTGTGTACACCAGCCTAAATGACAGCATTTCATAGGCCAGTAGTTTAGAAATGCTGGCATTCAGGGCCAGGGATCGAGGGTGGCTAGGTGGGAATTTACGCTTTCTCTCAAATGTTTGTGAGATGGAGAGCTGAACGCTGCCGTGTGACATGGTTGAGATGCTTGGTGACGGAGGTGGTGGTGTTGGTGGTACATCCCCTGTTTGCTGGGCGGCAGGTGCCAACGTTCCTCCAGAGGCTGAGGAAGAGGCCGAGGCGGCAGCAGCAGAAGAGGCCGAGGCGGCAGCAGCAGAAGAGGCCGAGGCGGCAGCAGCAGAAGAGGTAGCAGGTGGAGCCTGAGTGACTTCCTTGTTTTTAAGGTGTTTACTCCACTGCAGTTCATGCTTTGCATGCAGGTGCCTGGTCATGCAGGTTGCGCTAAGGTTCAGAACGTTAATGCCTCGCTTCAGGCTCTGATGGCACAGCGTGCAAACCACTCGGGTCTTGTCGTCAGCACATTGTTTGAAGAAGTGCCATGCCAGGGAACTCCTTGAAGCTGCCTTTGGGGTGCTCGGTCCCAGATGGCGGCGGTCAGTAGCAGGCGGAGTCTCTTGGAGGCGGGTGTTCTGCTTTTGCCCACTGCTCCCTCTTTTGCTACGCTGTTGGCTCGGTCTCACCACTGCCTCTTCCTCCGAACTGTGAAAGTCAGTGGCACGACCTTCATTCCATGTGGGGTCTAGGACCTCATCGTCCCCTGCATCGTCTACCACCCAGTCTTGATCCCTGACCTCCTGTTCAGTCTGCACACTGCAGAAAGACACAGCAGTTGGCACCTGTGTTTCGTCATCATCAGAGACATGCTGAGGTGGTATTCCCATGTCCTCATTATCAGGAAACATAAGTGGTTGTGCGTCAGTGCATTCTATGTCTTCCACCGCTGGGGAAGGGCTAGGTGGATGCCCTTGGAAAACCCTGCCAGCGGAGTCTTCAAACAGCATAAGAGACTGCTGCATAACTTGCGGCTCAGACAGTTTCCCTGGTATGCATGGGGGTGATGTGACAGACTGATGGGCTTGGTTTTCAGGCGCCATCTGTGCGCTTTCTGCAGAAGACTGGGTGGGAGATAATGTGAACGTGCTGGATCCACTGTCGGCCACCCAATTGACTAATGCCTGTACCTGCTCAGGCCTTACCATCCTTAGAACGGCATTGGGCCCCACCAAATATCGCTGTAAATTATGGCGGCTACTGGGACCTGAGGTAGTTGGTACACTAGGACGTGTGGTTGTGGCAGAACGGCCACGTCCTCTCCCAGCACCAGAGGGTCCACTAACACCACCACGACCGCGTCCTTTACTAGATGTTTTCCTCATTGTTATCGTTCACCACAACAACAAAAATATTATTTGGCCCAATGTATTGAATTCAAATTCAGGCCTTTTTTTTAAAGACAACTAACACTATCTGGCTATCTATTTAGGTACTGTATTACACTAATGCAGGCACAGCAGTAACCACAGATTTAGCTGACTATAAATTTGATGCCTATTATTTAGGCGCTGGGTGACAGGTATACGTTTACAGACAGAATTAGACTGGGATATGCACAGTAGCGTGTGTGTGAAGTTATTGAGAATGACCCTATCTGCACCTTGAATCTAATATACCCTTTTAGGGATAAATTTAAAGTAGGCCTGATACAGCAGAAACCACTAAATTAGGAAATTGCTAAATTGGGAATTGTATTTCAACCCAGAACAAAAACTGTGCTTTGACGGACACTAAATAACTTGACCAGCCACAGCAGTAACAACAGATTTAGCTGGATATAAATTTGAGGCCTAGTATTTAGGCGCTGGGTGACAGGTATAGGTTTACTGACAGAATTAGACTTGGAAATGCACAGTAGCGTGTGTGTGAAGTTATTCAGAATGACCCTATGTGCACCTTGAATCTGATATACCCTTTTAGGGATAGATTTAAAATAGCTCTGATACAGCAGAAACCACTAAATTAGGAAATTGCTAAATTGGGAATTGTATTTCAACCCAGAACAAAAAATGTGCTTTGACGGACACTAAATAACTTGACCAGCCACAGCAGTAACGACAGATTTAGCTGGATATAAATTTGAGGCCTAGTATTTAGGCACTGGGTGACAGGTATAGGTTTACTGACAGAATTAGACTTGGAAATGCACAGTAGCGTGTGTGTGAAGTCATTCAGAATGACCCTATGTGCACCTTGAATCTAATATACCCTTTTCGGGATAGATTTAAAATAGCTGTGATACAGCAGAAACCACTAAATTAGGAAATTGCTAAATTGGGAATTGTATTTCAACCCAGAACAAAAACTGTGCTTTGATGGACACTAAATAACTTGACCAGCCACAGCAGTAACGACAGATTTAGCTGGATATAAATTTGAGGCCTAGTATTTAGGCGCTGGGTGACAGGTATACGTTTACTGACAGAATAAGACTGGGATATGGCCAAAAAATAACCAGACTATTGATGGTTAAATGCACTTGGTGTGACAGCTTGACCCTGATGTAGGATTTAGCCAAAAAACAACCACACCATTGAGGGTTAAATGCACTTGGTGACAGCTTGCCCCTGATGTAGTATATGGCCAAAAAATAACCACACTATTGCTGGTTAAATGCACTTGGTGTGACAGCTTGACCCTGATGTAGGATTTAGCCAAAAAACAACCACACCATTGAGGGTTAAATGCACTTGGTGACAGGCTCAGCTTGCCCCTGATGTAGTATATGGCCAAAAAATAACCACACTATTGCTGGTTAAATGCACTTGGTGTGACTGCTTGACCCTGATGTAGGATTTAGCCAAAAAACAACCACACCATTGAGGGTTAAATGCACTTGGTGACAGGCTCAGCTTTCCCCTGATGTAGTATATGGCCAAAAAATAACCACACTATAGCTGGTTAAATGCACTTGGTGTGACAGCTTGACCCTGATGTAGGATTTAGCCAAAAAACAACCACACCATTGAGGGTTAAATGCACTTGGTGACAGGCTCAGCTTGCCCCTGATGTAGTATATGGCCAAAAAAATAACCACGCTATTGCTGGTTAAATGCACTTTATGTGACAGCTTGACCCTGATGTAGGATTTAGCCAAAACACAACCACACCATTGAGGGTTAAATGCACTTGGTGACAGGCTCAGCTTGCCCCTGATGTAGTATATGGCCAAAAAAAAAAAACACACTATTGCTTGTTAAATGCACTTGGTGTGACAGCTTGACCCTGATGTTGGATTTAGCCAAAAAACAACCACACCATTGAGGGTTAAATGCACTTGGTGGCAGCTTGTGCTGGCACACCACAATACACAAAATGGCCGCCGATCACCCCAGAAAAAAGTGACTGAAAAATGCTCTGGGCAGCCTAAAAACAGTGAGCAATTCAATAGCAGCAGTTCAATCATCCACAGCTGCAGCTCGATCTCTGAATGAAGTCTTTTGGAGGAGTTAATCACTGCCTAATCTCGCCCTAACGTCGCAGCTGCAACCTCTCCCTATGCTGATCAGAGCAGAGTGACGGGCGGAGCTATGTGACTCCAGCTTAAATAGAGGCTGGGTCACATGGTGCTCTGGCCAATCACAGCCATGCCAATAGTAGGCATGGCTGTGACGGCCTCTTGGGGCAAGTAGTATGACGCTTGTTGATTGGCTGCTTTGCAGCCTTTCAAAAAGTGCCAAGAAAGCGACGAACACCGAACCCGACCCTTCTCAAACAGACTAACATCTTTTCCATGACCACAAGATGCGTCTTTCGACATGGTTGTTTAAGAAATGAGAAGCAACTCATTGCACCAGTTGGGGTTAAATAACTTATTGCCAGTTGAAAGATAATTGCCCATGCAGTAATTATCCAATAGGAGGCTCATTAACTATTTGCTTAGTTAAATCCAGGTAGCGACTTTTTTGGGGGGATGGGCAGTGTATATACAGTTTATGTATATGAAACAATACTGTAGGTCTGATGTGTTCTTCATCATTTAAACCTTTCTGAGCTTGTAAGAAATATAATTTAATGAAAGATTTACTATGGTGTGTATACTGGTAATGTTCTAAACTTCCTCACACTTCAACAATTTGGAGCAAAAATATATTTTTTCCTTCCTCTTTTACAAATGCTCAATTTCCCTGCACACGATTACCGATGGTAATATAGTCTTATATTCTGTAAGGACAACCTTTGCAAAAATAAAAGGAAAGTTTCACAAAATGAAAAAAGAAAGCCTAGAGGCACAATACATGCCCCTGAGTATCCTAAAGAATCTTGTAAGGGAAAGGGGATGAGAATTAAATATGTACTAGTCTTTCCATTTGTCTTTTGTACAAGGAAATTGATGCAGAATGTTCCAATAAATAATCTATGCAAGCTATTATATAAGCTATTATAATATGTATATATTTGTCCTTATAATATTTATAATAATCATGGCATTTCTTTGTTTTTGCCCTTCTGTATTTCAGCAGTCATACCTTTTTTTAATTAACATTGTTGTATAAAGCTGTTTTATTTGGAAAGAAATGAACTTACGTTTTATATATTTATATATGTTTTTTTACGCAGAGAAAAAACAGTTTGACATTTAAAAAAAATGTTTTACAAAGTTCCCATTTTGCACCTGCTAAATTCGTGTGGATACAGAATAGAAGCACATATTTCTTATTTTATATGTGCACAATAAAATGTAGTTTATAATAAGTAATGGCTTTTTTACATCTTTAGGCTACTTTCACATTAGCGTAGCGATTTCAATTCCGCTATTGAGATCCGTCATAGGCTCTCAATAACAGAAGAAAACGCTTCAGGTTTGTCCTCATTCATTGTCAAAGGGAACAAAACTTAATGGAATGAAATGGAATGCACCAAAATGCATTCCGTTTATTTTGGCTGCTCTCCCATCGTGGACAGAATAACGCTGCACACAATGTAAGTCAATGAGGATGGATCCGTTTTCTCTGACACAATAGAAAACAGATCTGTCCCCTATTGACTTTCAATGGTGTTCATGACGGATTCGTCATGGCTATAGAGGACATAATTAGGGATGAGCGAACTCGAACTGTATAGTTCGGGTTCGTACCGAATTTTGGGGTGTCCGTGACACGGACCCGAACCCGGACATTTTCGTAAAAGTCCGGGTTCGGGTTCGGTGTTCGTCGCTTTCTTGGCGCTTTTGTGACGCTTTCTTGGCGCTTTTTGAAAGGCTGCAAAGCAGCCAATCAACAAGCGTCATACTACTTGCCCCAAGAGGCCATCACAGCCATGCCTACTATTGGCATGGCTGTGATTGGCCAGAGCACCATGTGACCCAGCCTCTATTTAAGCTGGAGTCACATAGCGCCGCCCGTCACTCTGCTCTGATTAGCGTAGGGAGAGGTTGCGGCTGCGACAGTAGGGCGAGATTAGGCAGATTAACTCCTCCAAAGGACTTGATTAACTGATCGATCTGCAGCTGTGGATCATTGAGCTGCTGATCCTCAATTGCTCACTGTTTTTAGGCTGCCCAGACCGTTTGTCAGTCACATTTTTCTGGGGTGATCGGCGGCCATTTTGTGTCTTGTGGTGCGCCAGCACAAGCTGCGACCAAGTGCATTTAACCCTCAATGGTGTGGTTGTTTTTTGGCTAAAGCCTACATCAGGGTGAAGCTGTCACACCAAGTGCATTTAACCAGCAATAGTCTGTTCATTTTTTGGCCATATACAAAATCAGGGGCAAGCTGCGCCTGTCACCAAGTGCATTTAACCCTCAATGGTGTGGTTGTTTTTTGGCTAAAGCCTACATCAGGGTGAAGCTGTCACACCAAGTGCATTTAACCAGCAATAGTCTGTTCATTTTTTGGCCATATACAAAATCAGGGGCAAGCTGCGCCTGTCACCAAGTGCATTTAACCCTCAATGGTGTGGTTGTTTTTTGGCTAAAGCCTACATCAGGGTGAAGCTGTCACACCAAGTGCATTTAACCAGCAATAGTCTGTTCATTTTTTGGCCATATACAAAATCAGGGGCAAGCTGCGCCTGTCACCAAGTGCATTTAACCCTCAATGGTGTGGTTGTTTTTTGGCTAAAGCCTACATCAGGGTGAAGCTGTCACACCAAGTGCATTTAACCAGCAATAGTCTGTTCATTTTTTGGCCATATACAAAATCAGGGGCAAGCTGCGCCTGTCACCAAGTGCATTTAACCCTCAATGGTGTGGTTGTTTTCTGGCTAAAGCCTACATCAGGGTGAAGCTGTCACACCAAGTGCATTTAACCAGCAATAGTCTGTTTATTTTTTGGCCATATACTACATCAGGGGCAAGCTGCGCCCGTCACCAAGTGCATTTAACCCTCAGTAGTGTGGTTGGTCAAGCTGTGACACCAAGTGCATTTAACCAGCAATAGTCTGTTCATTTTTTGGCCATATACTACATCAGGGGCAAGCTGCGCCCGTCACCAAGTGCATTTAACCAGCAATAGTGTGGTTATTTTTTGGCCATATCCCAGTCTAATTCTGTCACTAAATCCATACCGGTCACCCAGCGCCTAAATACTAGGCCTCAAATTTATATCCCGCTAAATCTCTCGTTACCGCTGTCCTGTTGTAGCTGGGAAAGTTATTTAGTGTCCGTCAAAGCACATTTTTTGTTCTGGGTTGAAGTACAATTCCCAATTTAGCAATTTCATAATTTAGTGGTTTCTGCTATATCAGAGCTATTTGAAATCTATCCCTAAAAGGGTATATAATATTCAAGGTGCACATTGGGTCATTCAGAATAACTTCACACACACCCGCTACTGTGTATTTTCAAGTCTAATTCTGTCACTAAACCCATACCTGTCACCCAGCGCCTAAATACTAGGCCTCAAATTTATATCCTGCTAAATCTCTCGTTACCGCTGTCCTGTTGTAGCTGGGAAAGTTATTTAGTGTCCGTCAAAGCACATTTTTTGTTCTGGGTTGAAGTACAATTCCCAATTTAGCAATTTCATAATTTAGTGGTTTCTGCTATATCAGAGCTATTTGAAATCTATCCCTAAAAGGGTATATAATATTCAAGGTGCACATTGGGTCATTCAGAATAACTTCACACACACCCGCTACTGTGTATTTTCAAGTCTAATTCTGTCACTAAACCCATACCTGTCACCCAGCGCCTAAATACTAGGCCTCAAATTTATATCCTGCTAAATCTCTCGTTACCGCTGTCCTGTTGTAGCTGGGAAAGTTATTTAGTGTCCGTCAAAGCACATTTTTTGTTCTGGGTTGAAATACAATTCCCAATTTAGCAATTTCATAATTTAGTGGTTTCTGCTATATCAGAGCTATTTGAAATCTATCCCTAAAAGGGTAGATCATATTGAAGGTGCACATAGGGTCATTCAGAATAACTTCACACACACCCGCTACTGTGTATTTCCAAGTCTAATTCTGTCACTAAACCCATACCTGTCACCCAGCGCCTAAATACTAGGCCTCAAATTTATATCCCGCTAAATCTCTCGTTACCGCTGTCCTGTTGTAGTTGGGAAAGTTATTTAGTGTCCGTCAAAGCACATTTTTTGTTCTGGGTTGAAGTACAATTCCCAATTTAGCAATTTCATAATTTAGTGGTTTCTGCTATATCAGAGCTATTTGAAATCTATCCCTAAAAGGGTATATAATATTCAAGGTGCACATTGGGTCATTCAGAATAACTTCACACACACCCGCTAC
Organism: Bufo gargarizans; assembly: GCF_014858855.1. NCBI lineage: Eukaryota > Metazoa > Chordata > Amphibia > Anura > Bufonidae > Bufo > Bufo gargarizans. The sequence continues at coordinate 334,796,893 of NC_058081.1, read as the reverse complement.
TGTGTATTTCCAAGTCTAATTCTGTCACTAAACCCATACCTGTCACCCAGCGCCTAAATACTAGGCCTCAAATTTATATCCCGCTAAATCTCTCGTTACCCGCTGTCCTGTTGTAGCTGGGAAAGTTATTTAGTGTCCGTCAAAGCACATTTTTTGTTCTGGGTTGAAGTACAATTCCCAATTTAGCAATTTCATAATTTAGTGGTTTCTGCTATATCAGAGCTATTTGAAATCTATCTCTAAAAGGGTATATAATATTCAAGGTGCACATTGGGTCATTCAGAATAACTTCACACACACCCGCTACTGTGTATTTCCAAGTCTAATTCTGTCACTAAACCCATACCTGTCACCCAGCGCCTAAATACTAGGCCTCAAATTTATATCCTGCTAAATCTCTCGTTACCGCTGTACTGTTGTTGCTTGGAAAGATATTTAGTGTCCGTCAAAGCACATTTTTTGTTCTGGGTTGAAGTACAATTCCCAATTTAGCAATTTCATAATTTAGTGGTTTCTGCTATATCAGAGCTATTTGAAATCTATCCCTAAAAGGGTATATAATATTCAAGGTGCACATTGGGTCATTCAGAATAACTTCACACACACCCGCTACTGTGTATTTTCAAGTCTAATTCTGTCACTAAACCCATACCTGTCACCCAGCGCCTAAATACTAGGCCTCAAATTTATATCCTGCTAAATCTCTCGTTACCGCTGTACTGTTGTTGCTGGGCAAGATATTTAGTGTCCGTCAAAGCACATTTTTTGTTCTGGGTTGAAATACAATTCCCAATTTAGCAATTTCATAATTTAGTGGTTTCTGCTATATCAGAGCTATTTGAAATCTATCCCTAAAAGGGTATATAATATTCAAGGTGCACATTGGGTCATTCAGAATAACTTCACACACACCCGCTACTGTGTATTTCCAAGTCTAATTCTGTCACTAAACCCATACCTGTCACCCAGCGCCTAAATACTAGGCCTCAAATTTATATCCTGCTAAATCTCTCGTTACCGCTGTACTGTTGTTGCTGGGCAAGATATTTAGTGTCCGTCAAAGCACATTTTTTGTTCTGGGTTGAAATACAATTCCCAATTTAGCAATTTCATAATTTAGTGGTTTCTGCTATATCAGAGCTATTTGAAATCTATCCCTAAAAGGGTATATAATATTCAAGGTGCACATTGGGTCATTCAGAATAACTTCACACACACCCGCTACTGTGTATTTCCAAGTCTAATTCTGTCACTAAACCCATACCTGTCACCCAGCGCCTAAATACTAGGCCTCAAATTTATATCCTGCTAAATCTCTCGTTACCGCTGTACTGTTGTTGCTTGGAAAGATATTTAGTGTCCGTCAAAGCACATTTTTTGTTCTGGGTTGAAGTACAATTCCCAATTTAGCAATTTCATAATTTAGTGGTTTCTGCTATATCAGAGCTATTTGAAATCTATCCCTAAAAGGGTATATAATATTCAAGGTGCACATTGGGTCATTCAGAATAACTTCACACACACCCGCTACTGTGTATTTTCAAGTCTAATTCTGTCACTAAACCCATACCTGTCACCCAGCGCCTAAATACTAGGCCTCAAATTTATATCCTGCTAAATCTCTCGTTACCGCTGTACTGTTGTTGCTGGGCAAGATATTTAGTGTCCGTCAAAGCACATTTTTTGTTCTGGGTTGAAATACAATTCCCAATTTAGCAATTTCATAATTTAGTGGTTCCTGCTATATCAGAGCTATTTGAAATCTATCCCAAAAAGGGTATATAATATTCAAGGTGCACATAGGGTCATTCAGAATAACTTCACACACACGCTTCTGTGCATTTCCAAGTCTAATTCTGTCACTAAATCCATACCGGTCACCCAGCGCCTAAATACTAGGCCTCAAATTTATATCCCGCTGAATTTGAATACAATACATTGGGCCAAATAATATATTTGTTGTTGTGGTGAACCATAACAATGAGAAAAACATCTAGTAAGGGACGCGGACGTGGACATGGTCGTGGTGGTGTTAGTGGACCCTCTGGTGCTGGGAGAGGACGTGGCCGTTCTGCCACATCCACACGTCCTAGTGTACCAACTACCTCAGGTCCCAGTAGCCGCCAGAATTTACAGCGATATATGGTGGGGCCCAATGCCGTTCTAAGGATGGTAAGGCCTGAGCAGGTACAGGCATTAGTCAATTGGGTGGCCGACAGTGGATCCAGCACGTTCACATTATCTCCCACCCAGTCTTCTGCAGAAAGCGCACAGATGGCGCCTGAAAACCAACCCCATCAGTCTGTCACATCACCCCCATGCATACCAGGGAAACTGTCTCAGCCTCAAGTTATGCAGCAGTCTCTTATGCTGTTTGAAGACTCCGCTGGCAGGGTTTCCCAAGGGCATCCACCTAGCCCTTCCCCAGCGGTGAAAGACATAGAATGCACTGACGCACAACCACTTATGTTTCCTGATGATGAGGACATGGGAATACCACCTCAGCATGTCTCTGATGATGACGAAACACAGGTGCCAACTGCTGCGTCTTTCTGCAGTGTGCAGACTGAACAGGAGGTCAGGGATCAAGACTGGGTGGAAGACGATGCAGGGGACGATGAGGTCCTAGACCCCACATGGAATGAAGGTCGTGCCACTGACTTTCACAGTTCGGAGGAAGAGGCAGTGGTGAGACCGAGCCAACAGCGTAGCAAAAGAGGGAGCAGTGGGCAAAAGCAGAACACCCGCCGCCAAGAGACTCCGCCTGCTACTGACCGCCGCCATCTGGGACCGAGCACCCCAAAGGCAGCTTCAAGGAGTTCCCTGGCATGGCACTTCTTCAAACAATGTGCTGACGACAAGACCCGAGTGGTTTGCACGCTGTGCCATCAGAGCCTGAAGCGAGGCATTAACGTTCTGAACCTGAGCACAACCTGCATGACCAGGCACCTGCATGCAAAGCATGAACTGCAGTGGAGTAAACACCTTAAAACCAAGGAAGTCACTCAGGCTCCCCCTGCTACCTCTTCTGCTGCTGCCGCCTCGGCCTATTCTGCTGCTGCCGCCTCGGCCTCTTCCTCCGCCTCTGGAGGAACGTTGGCACCTGCCGCCCAGCAAACAGGGGATGTACCACCAACACCACCACCACCACCTCCGTCACCAAGCGTCTCAACCATGTCACACGCCAGCGTTCAGCTCTCCATCTCACAAACATTTGATAGAAAGCGTAAATTCCCACCTAGCCACCCTCGATCCCTGGCCCTGAATGCCAGCATTTCTAAACTACTGGCCTATGAAATGCTGTCATTTAGGCTGGTGGACACAGACAGCTTCAAACAGCTCATGTCGCTTGCTGTCCCACAGTATGTTGTTCCCAGCCGGCACTACTTCTCCAAGAGAGCCGTGCCTTCCCTGCACAACCAAGTATCCGATAAAATCAAGTGTGCACTGCGCAACGCCATCTGTAGCAAGGTCCACCTAACCACAGATACGTGGACCAGTAAGCACGGCCAGGGACGCTATATCTCCCTAACTGCACACTGGGTAAATGTAGTGGCAGCTGGGCCCCAGGCGGAGAGCTGTTTGGCGCACGTCCTTCCGCCGCCAAGGATCGCAGGGCAACATTCTTTGCCTCCTGTTGCCACCTCCTCCTTCTCGGCTTCCTCCTCCTCTTCTTCCACCTGCTCATCCAGTCAGCCACACACCTTCACCACCAACTTCAGCACAGCCCGGGGTAAACGTCAGCAGGCCATTCTGAAACTCATATGTTTGGGGGACAGGCCCCACACCGCACAGGAGTTGTGGCGGGGTATTGAACAACAGACCGACGAGTGGTTGCTGCCGGTGAGCCTCAAGCCCGGCCTGGTGGTGTGTGATAATGGGCGAAATCTCGTTGCAGCTCTGGGACTAGCCAATTTGACGCACATCCCTTGCTTGGCGCATGTGCTGAATTTGGTGGTGCAGAAGTTCATTCACAACTACCCCGACATGTCAGAGCTGCTGCATAAAGTGCGGGCCGTCTGTTCGCGCTTCCGGCGTTCACATCCTGCCGCTGCTCGCCTGTCTGCGCTACAGCGTAACTTCGGCCTTCCCGCTCACCGCCTCATATGCGACGTGCCCACCAGGTGGAACTCCACCTTGCACATGCTGGACAGACTGTGCGAGCAGCAGCAGGCCATAGTGGAGTTTCAGCTGCAGCACGCACGGGTCAGTCGCACTACAGAACAGCACCACTTCACCACCAATGACTGGGCCTCCATGCGAGACCTGTGTGCCCTGTTGCGCTGTTTCGAGTACTCCACCAACATGGCCAGTGGCGATGACACCGTTATCAGCGTTACAATACCACTTCTATGTCTCCTTGAGAAAACACTTAGGGCGATGATGGAAGAGGAGGTGGCCCAGGAGGAGGAGGAGGAGGAGGAGGAAGAGGGGTCATTTTTAGCACTTTCAGGCCAGTCTCTTCGAAGTGACTCAGAGGGAGGTTTTTGGCAACAGCAGAGGCCAGGTACAAATGTGGCCAGCCAGGGCCCACTACTGGAGGACGAGGAGGACGAGGATGAGGAGGAGGTGGAGGAGGATGAGGATGAAGCATGGTCACAGCGGGGTGGCACCCAACGCAGCTCGGGTCCATCACTGGTGCGTGGCTGGGGGGAAAGGCAGGACGATGACGATACGCCTCCCACAGAGGACAGCTTGTCCTTACCCCTGGGCAGCCTGGCACACATGAGCGACTACATGCTGCAGTGCCTGCGCAACGACAGCAGAGTTGCCCACATTTTAACCTGTGCGGACTACTGGGTTGCCACCCTGCTGGATCCACGCTACAAAGACAATGTGCCCACCTTACTTCCTGCACTGGAGCGTGATAGGAAGATGCGCGAGTACAAGCGCACGTTGGTAGACGCGCTACTGAGAGCATTCCCAAATGTCACAGGGGAACAAGTGGAAGCCCAAGGCCAAGGCAGAGGAGGAGCAAGAGGTCGCCAAGGCAGCTGTGTCACGGCCAGCTCCTCTGAGGGCAGGGTTAGCATGGCAGAGATGTGGAAAACTTTTGTCAACACGCCACAGCTAACTGCACCACCACCTGATACGCAACGTGTTAGCAGGAGGCAACATTTCACTAACATGGTGGAACAGTACGTGTGCACACCCCTCCACGTACTGACTGATGGTTCGGCCCCATTCAACTTCTGGGTCTCTAAATTGTCCACGTGGCCAGAGCTAGCCTTTTATGCCTTGGAGGTGCTGGCCTGCCCGGCAGCCAGCGTTTTGTCTGAACGTGTATTCAGCACGGCAGGGGGCGTCATTACAGACAAACGCAGCCGCCTGTCTACAGCCAATGTGGACAAGCTGACGTTCATAAAAATGAACCAGGCATGGATCCCACAGGACCTGTCCGTCCCTTGTCCAGATTAGACATTAACTACCTCCCCATAACCATATATTATTGGACTCCAGGGCACTTCCTCATTCAATCCTATTTTTATTTTCATTTTACCATTATATTGCAAGGCTACCCAAAGTTGAATGAACCTCTCCTCTGCCTGTGTGCTAGGCCTAAATATATGCCAATGGATTGTTGCAGTGGTGGCTGACGTGAAGCCTCATTCTCTGCTATGACATGCAGACTGATTCTCTGGTGACATGAAGCCAGATTGTCTGTTACGGGACCTCTCTCCTCTGCCTGGGTGCTGGGCCTGAATTTATGACAATGGACTGTTGCAGTGGTGGCTGACGTGAAGCCTGATTCTCTGCTATGACATGCAGACTGATTCTCTGCTGACATGAAGCCAGATCCTCTGTTGCGGGACCTCTCTCCTCTGCCTGGGTGCTGGGCCTAAATTTATGAAAATGGACTGTTGCAGTGGTGGGTGACGTGAAGCCTCATTCTCTGCTATGACATGCAGACTGATTCTCTGCTGACATGAAGCCAGATTGTCTGTTACGGGACCTCTCTCCTCTGCCTGGGTGCTGGGCCTAAATATCTGACAATGGACTGTTGCATTGGTGGCTGACGTGAAGCCTGATTCTCTGCTATGATATGAAGACTGATTCTCTGCTGACATGAAGCCAGATTGTCTGTTACGGGACCTCTCTCCTCTGCCTGTGTGCTAGGCCTAAATATATGCCAATGGATTGTTGCAGTGGTGGCTGACGTGAAGCCTGATTCTCTGCTATGACATGCAGACTAATTCTCTGCTGACATGAAGCCAGATTGTCTGTTACGGGACCTCTCTCCTCTGCCTGGGTGCTGGGCCTAAATTTATGACAATGGACTGTTGCAGTGGTGGCTGACGTGAAGCCTGATTCTCTGCTATGACATGCAGACTGATTCTCTGCTGACATGAAGCCAGATCCTCTGTTACGGGACCTCTCTCCTCTGCCTGGGTGCTGGGCCTAAATTTATGAAAATGGACTGTTGCAGTGGTGGGTGACGTGAAGCCTCATTCTCTGCTATGACATGCAGACTGATTCTCTGCTGACATGAAGCCAGATTGTCTGTTACGGGACCTCTCTCCTCTGCCTGGGTGCTGGGCCTGAATTTATGACAATGGACTGTTGCAGTGGTGGCTGACGTGAAGCCTGATTCTCTGCTATGACATGCAGACTAATTCTCTGCTGACATGAAGCCAGATTGTCTGTTACGGGACCTCTCTCCTCTGCCTGGGTGCTGGGCCTAAATTTATGAAAATGGACTCTTACAGTGGTGGGTGACGTGAAGCCTGATTCTCTGCTATGACATGAAGACTGATTCTCTGCTGACATGAAGCCAGATCCTCTGTTACGGGACCTCTCTCCTCTGCCTGGGTGCTGGGCCTAAATATCTGACAATGGACTGTTGCATTGGTGGCTGACGTGAAGCCTGATTCTCTGCTATGATATGAAGACTGATTCTCTGCTGACATGAAGCCAGATTGTCTGTTACGGGACCTCTCTCCTCTGCCTGTGTGCTAGGCCTAAATATATGCCAATGGATTGTTGCAGTGGTGGCTGACGTGAAGCCTGATTCTCTGCTATGACATGCAGACTGATTCTCTGGTGACATGAAGCCAGATCCTCTGTTACGGGACCTCTCTCCTCTGCCTGGGTGCTGGGCCTAAATTTATGAAAATGGACTGTTGCAGTGGTGGGTGACGTGAAGCCTGATTCTCTGCTATGACATGCAGACTGATTCTCTGGTGACATGAAGCCAGATCCTCTGTTACGGGACCTCTCTCCTCTGCCTGGGTGCTGGGCCTAAATTTATGAAAATGGACTGTTGCAGTGGTGGGTGACGTGAAGCCTCATTCTCTGCTATGACATGCAGACTGATTCTCTGCTGACATGAAGCCAGATCGTCTGTTACGGGACCTCTCTCCTCTGCCTGGGTGCTGGGCCTAAATTTATGAAAATGGACTCTTACAGTGGTGGGTGACGTGAAGCCTGATTCTCTGCTATGACATGAAGACTGATTCTCTGCTGACATGAAGCCAGATCCTCTGTTACGGGACCTCTCTCCTCTGCCTGGGTGCTGGGCCTAAATATCTGACAATGGACTGTTGCATTGGTGGCTGACGTGAAGCCTGATTCTCTGCTATGATATGAAGACTGATTCTCTGCTGACATGAAGCCAGATTGTCTGTTACGGGACCTCTCTCCTCTGCCTGTGTGCTAGGCCTAAATATATGCCAATGGATTGTTGCAGTGGTGGCTGACGTGAAGCCTGATTCTCTGCTATGACATGCAGACTGATTCTCTGGTGACATGAAGCCAGATCCTCTGTTACGGGACCTCTCTCCTCTGCCTGGGTGCTGGGCCTAAATTTATGAAAATGGACTGTTGCAGTGGTGGGTGACGTGAAGCCTGATTCTCTGCTATGACATGCAGACTGATTCTCTGGTGACATGAAGCCAGATCCTCTGTTACGGGACCTCTCTCCTCTGCCTGGGTGCTGGGCCTAAATATCTGACAATGGACTGTTGCATTGGTGGCTGACGTGAAGCCTGATTCTCTGCTATGACATGCAGACTAATTCTCTGCTGACATGAAGCCAGATTGTCTGTTACGGGACCTCTCTCCTCTGCCTGGGTGCTGGGCCTAAATTTATGAAAATGGACTGTTGCAGTGGTGGGTGACGTGAAGCCTGATTCTCTGCTATGACATGAAGACTGATTCTCTCCTGACATGAAGCCAGATTGTCTGTTACGGGACCTCTCTCCTCTGCCTGGGTGCTGGGCCTAAATTTATGAAAATGGACTGTTACAGTGGTGGGTGACGTGAAGCCTGATTCTCTGCTATGATATGAAGACTGATTCTCTGCTGACATGAAGCCAGATTGTCTGTTACGGGACCTCTCTCCTCTGCCTGGGTGCTGGGCCTAAATTTATGAAAATGGACTCTTACAGTGGTGGGTGACGTGAAGCCTGATTCTCTGCTATGACATGAAGACTGATTCTCTGCTGACATGAAGCCAGATTGTCTGTTACGGGACCTCTCTCCTCTGCCTGGGTGCCGGGGCCTAAATATCAGAGAATGGACTGTTCCAGTGGTGGGTGACGGGAAGCCAGATTCTCTGCTATGGAACCTCTCTCCAATTGATTTTGGTTAATTTTTATTTATTTAATTTTTATTTTAATTAATTTCCCTATCCACATTTGTTTGCAGGGGATTTACCTACATGTTGCTGCCTTTTGCAGCCCTCTAGCCCTTTCCTGGGCTGTTTTACAGCCGTTTTAGTGCCGAAAAGTTCGGGTCCCCATTGACTTCAATGGGGTTCGGGTTCGGGACGAAGTTCGGATCGGGTTCGGATCCCGAACCCGAACATTTCCGGGATGTTCGGCCGAACTTCTCGAACCCGAACATCCAGGTGTTCGCTCAACTCTAGACATAATACAACCGGATCCGTTCATGACTAATGCATGCGGTTGTATTATGATAACGGATAGGGATGAGCGAACTCGAACTGTATAGTTCGGGTTCGTACCGAATTTTGGGGTGTCCGTGACACGGACCCGAACCCGGACATTTTCGTAAAAGTCCGGGTTCGGGTTCGGTGTTCGTCGCTTTCTTGGCGCTTTTGTGACGCTTTCTTGGCGCTTTTTGAAAGGCTGCAAAGCAGCCAATCAACAAGCGTCATACTACTTGCCCCAAGAGGCCATCACAGCCATGCCTACTATTGGCATGGCTGTGATTGGCCAGAGCACCATGTGACCCAGCCTCTATTTAAGCTGGAGTCACATAGCGCCGCCCGTCACTCTGCTCTGATTAGGGAGAGGTTGCGGCTGCGACAGTAGGGCGAGATTAGGCAGATTAACTCCTCCAAAGGACTTGATTAACTGATCGATCTGCAGCTGTGGATCATTGAGCTGCTGATCCTCAATTGCTCACTGTTTTTAGGCTGCCCAGACCGTTTGTCAGTCACATTTTTCTGGGGTGATCGGCGGCCATTTTGTGTCTTGTGGTGCGCCAGCACAAGCTGCGACCAAGTGCATTTAACCCTCAATGGTGTGGTTGTTTTTTGGCTAAAGCCTACATCAGGGTGAAGCTGTCACACCAAGTGCATTTAACCAGCAATAGTCTGTTCATTTTTTGGCCATATACAAAATCAGGGGCAAGCTGCGCCTGTCACCAAGTGCATTTAACCCTCAATGGTGTGGTTGTTTTTTGGCTAAAGCCTACATCAGGGTGAAGCTGTCACACCAAGTGCATTTAACCAGCAATAGTCTGTTCATTTTTTGGCCATATACAAAATCAGGGGCAAGCTGCGCCTGTCACCAAGTGCATTTAACCCTCAATGGTGTGGTTGTTTTTTGGCTAAAGCCTACATCAGGGTGAAGCTGTCACACCAAGTGCATTTAACCAGCAATAGTCTGTTCATTTTTTGGCCATATACAAAATCAGGGGCAAGCTGCGCCTGTCACCAAGTGCATTTAACCCTCAATGGTGTGGTTGTTTTTTGGCTAAAGCCTACATCAGGGTGAAGCTGTCACACCAAGTGCATTTAACCAGCAATAGTCTGTTCATTTTTTGGCCATATACAAAATCAGGGGCAAGCTGCGCCTGTCACCAAGTGCATTTAACCCTCAATGGTGTGGTTGTTTTCTGGCTAAAGCCTACATCAGGGTGAAGCTGTCACACCAAGTGCATTTAACCAGCAATAGTCTGTTTATTTTTTGGCCATATACTACATCAGGGGCAAGCTGCGCCCGTCACCAAGTGCATTTAACCCTCAGTAGTGTGGTTGGTCAAGCTGTGACACCAAGTGCATTTAACCAGCAATAGTCTGTTCATTTTTTGGCCATATACTACATCAGGGGCAAGCTGCGCCCGTCACCAAGTGCATTTAACCAGCAATAGTGTGGTTATTTTTTGGCCATATCCCAGTCTAATTCTGTCACTAAATCCATACCGGTCACCCAGCGCCTAAATACTAGGCCTCAAATTTATATCCCGCTAAATCTCTCGTTACCGCTGTCCTGTTGTAGCTGGGAAAGTTATTTAGTGTCCGTCAAAGCACATTTTTTGTTCTGGGTTGAAGTACAATTCCCAATTTAGCAATTTCATAATTTAGTGGTTTCTGCTATATCAGAGCTATTTGAAATCTATCCCTAAAAGGGTATATAATATTCAAGGTGCACATTGGGTCATTCAGAATAACTTCACACACACCCGCTACTGTGTATTTTCAAGTCTAATTCTGTCACTAAACCCATACCTGTCACCCAGCGCCTAAATACTAGGCCTCAAATTTATATCCTGCTAAATCTCTCGTTACCGCTGTCCTGTTGTAGCTGGGAAAGTTATTTAGTGTCCGTCAAAGCACATTTTTTGTTCTGGGTTGAAGTACAATTCCCAATTTAGCAATTTCATAATTTAGTGGTTTCTGCTATATCAGAGCTATTTGAAATCTATCCCTAAAAGGGTATATAATATTCAAGGTGCACATTGGGTCATTCAGAATAACTTCACACACACCCGCTACTGTGTATTTTCAAGTCTAATTCTGTCACTAAACCCATACCTGTCACCCAGCGCCTAAATACTAGGCCTCAAATTTATATCCTGCTAAATCTCTCGTTACCGCTGTCCTGTTGTAGCTGGGAAAGTTATTTAGTGTCCGTCAAAGCACATTTTTTGTTCTGGGTTGAAATACAATTCCCAATTTAGCAATTTCATAATTTAGTGGTTTCTGCTATATCAGAGCTATTTGAAATCTATCCCTAAAAGGGTATATAATATTCAAGGTGCACATTGGGTCATTCAGAATAACTTCACACACACCCGCTACTGTGTATTTTCAAGTCTAATTCTGTCACTAAACCCATACCTGTCACCCAGCGCCTAAATACTAGGCCTCAAATTTATATCCTGCTAAATCTCTCGTTACCGCTGTACTGTTGTTGCTGGGCAAGATATTTAGTGTCCGTCAAAGCACATTTTTTGTTCTGGGTTGAAATACAATTCCCAATTTAGCAATTTCATAATTTAGTGGTTTCTGCTATATCAGAGCTATTTGAAATCTATCCCTAAAAGGGTATATAATATTCAAGGTGCACATTGGGTCATTCAGAATAACTTCACACACACCCGCTACTGTGTATTTTCAAGTCTAATTCTGTCACTAAACCCATACCTGTCACCCAGCGCCTAAATACTAGGCCTCAAATTTATATCCTGCTAAATCTCTCGTTACCGCTGTACTGTTGTTGCTGGGCAAGATATTTAGTGTCCGTCAAAGCACATTTTTTGTTCTGGGTTGAAATACAATTCCCAATTTAGCAATTTCATAATTTAGTGGTTTCTGCTATATCAGAGCTATTTGAAATCTATCCCTAAAAGGGTATATAATATTCAAGGTGCACATTGGGTCATTCAGAATAACTTCACACACACCCGCTACTGTGTATTTCCAAGTCTAATTCTGTCACTAAACCCATACCTGTCACCCAGCGCCTAAATACTAGGCCTCAAATTTATATCCCGCTAAATCTGTCCCTAGTGCTGTAGCTGGGCGAGTTATTTAGTGTCCGTTCAAGCACATTTCTTGTTCTGGGTTGAAATACAATTCCCAATTTAGCAATTTCATAATTTAGTGGTTTCTGCTATATCAGAGCTATTTGAAATCTATCCCTAAAAGGGTATATAATATTCAAGGTGCACATAGGGTCATTCAGAATAACTTCACACACCCGCTACTGTGCATTTCCAAATCTAATTCTGTCACTAAACCCATACCTGTCACCCAGCGCCTAAATACTAGGCCTCAAATTTATATCCCGCTAAATCTCTCGTTACCGCTGTCCTGTTGTGGCTGGGAAAGTTATTTAGTGTCCGTCAAAGCACATTTTTTGTTCTGGGTTGAAATACAATTCCCAATTTAGCAATTTCATAATTTAGTCGTTTCTGCTATATCAGAGCTATTTGAAATCTATCCCTAAAAGGGTAGATCATATTGAAGGTGCACATAGGGTCATTCAGAATAACTTCACACACACGCTTCTGTGCATTTCCAAGTCTAATTCTGTCACTAAATCCATACCGGTCACCCAGCGCCTAAATACTAGGCCTCAAATTTATATCCCGCTGAATTTGAATACAATACATTGGGCCAAATAATATATTTGTTGTTGTGGTGAACCATAACAATGAGAAAAACATCTAGTAAGGGACGCGGACGTGGACATGGTCGTGGTGGTGTTAGTGGACCCTCTGGTGCTGGGAGAGGACGTGGCCGTTCTGCCACATCCACACGTCCTAGTGTACCAACTACCTCAGGTCCCAGTAGCCGCCAGAATTTACAGCGATATATGGTGGGGCCCAATGCCGTTCTAAGGATGGTAAGGCCTGAGCAGGTACAGGCATTAGTCAATTGGGTGGCCGACAGTGGATCCAGCACGTTCACATTATCTCCCACCCAGTCTTCTGCAGAAAGCGCACAGATGGCGCCTGAAAACCAACCCCATCAGTCTGTCACATCACCCCCATGCATACCAGGGAAACTGTCTCAGCCTCAAGTTATGCAGCAGTCTCTTATGCTGTTTGAAGACTCCGCTGGCAGGGTTTCCCAAGGGCATCCACCTAGCCCTTCCCCAGCGGTGAAAGACATAGAATGCACTGACGCACAACCACTTATGTTTCCTGATGATGAGGACATGGGAATACCACCTCAGCATGTCTCTGATGATGACGAAACACAGGTGCCAACTGCTGCGTCTTTCTGCAGTGTGCAGACTGAACAGGAGGTCAGGGATCAAGACTGGGTGGAAGACGATGCAGGGGACGATGAGGTCCTAGACCCCACATGGAATGAAGGTCGTGCCACTGACTTTCACAGTTCGGAGGAAGAGGCAGTGGTGAGACCGAGCCAACAGCGTAGCAAAAGAGGGAGCAGTGGGCAAAAGCAGAACACCCGCCGCCAAGAGACTCCGCCTGCTACTGACCGCCGCCATCTGGGACCGAGCACCCCAAAGGCAGCTTCAAGGAGTTCCCTGGCATGGCACTTCTTCAAACAATGTGCTGACGACAAGACCCGAGTGGTTTGCACGCTGTGCCATCAGAGCCTGAAGCGAGGCATTAACGTTCTGAACCTGAGCACAACCTGCATGACCAGGCACCTGCATGCAAAGCATGAACTGCAGTGGAGTAAACACCTTAAAACCAAGGAAGTCACTCAGGCTCCCCCTGCTACCTCTTCTGCTGCTGCCGCCTCGGCCTATTCTGCTGCTGCCGCCTCGGCCTCTTCCTCCGCCTCTGGAGGAACGTTGGCACCTGCCGCCCAGCAAACAGGGGATGTACCACCAACACCACCACCACCACCTCCGTCACCAAGCGTCTCAACCATGTCACACGCCAGCGTTCAGCTCTCCATCTCACAAACATTTGATAGAAAGCGTAAATTCCCACCTAGCCACCCTCGATCCCTGGCCCTGAATGCCAGCATTTCTAAACTACTGGCCTATGAAATGCTGTCATTTAGGCTGGTGGACACAGACAGCTTCAAACAGCTCATGTCGCTTGCTGTCCCACAGTATGTTGTTCCCAGCCGGCACTACTTCTCCAAGAGAGCCGTGCCTTCCCTGCACAACCAAGTATCCGATAAAATCAAGTGTGCACTGCGCAACGCCATCTGTGGCAAGGTCCACCTAACCACAGATACGTGGACCAGTAAGCACGGCCAGGGACGCTATATCTCCCTAACTGCACACTGGGTAAATGTAGTGGCAGCTGGGCCCCAGGCGGAGAGCTGTTTGGCGCACGTCCTTCCGCCGCCAAGGATCGCAGGGCAACATTCTTTGCCTCCTGTTGCCACCTCCTCCTTCTCGGCTTCCTCCTCCTCTTCTTCCACCTGCTCATCCAGTCAGCCACACACCTTCACCACCAACTTCAGCACAGCCCGGGGTAAACGTCAGCAGGCCATTCTGAAACTCATATGTTTGGGGGACAGGCCCCACACCGCACAGGAGTTGTGGCGGGGTATAGAACAACAGACCGACGAGTGGTTGCTGCCGGTGAGCCTCAAGCCCGGCCTGGTGGTGTGTGATAATGGGCGAAATCTCGTTGCAGCTCTGGGACTAGCCAATTTGACGCACATCCCTTGCTTGGCGCATGTGCTGAATTTGGTGGTGCAGAAGTTCATTCACAACTACCCCGACATGTCAGAGCTGCTGCATAAAGTGCGGGCCGTCTGTTCGCGCTTCCGGCGTTCACATCCTGCTGCTGCTCGCCTGTCTGCGCTACAGCGTAACTTCGGCCTTCCCGCTCACCGCCTCATATGCGACGTGCCCACCAGGTGGAACTCCACCTTGCACATGCTGGACAGACTGTGCGAGCAGCAGCAGGCCATAGTGGAGTTTCAGCTGCAGCACGCACGGGTCAGTCGCACTACAGAACAGCACCACTTCACCACCAATGACTGGGCCTCCATGCGAGACCTGTGTGCCCTGTTGCGCTGTTTCGAGTACTCCACCAACATGGCCAGTGGCGATGACACCGTTATCAGCGTTACAATACCACTTCTATGTCTCCTTGAGAAAACACTTAGGGCGATGATGGAAGAGGAGGTGGCCCAGGAGGAGGAGGAGGAGGAGGAGGAAGAGGGGTCATTTTTAGCACTTTCAGGCCAGTCTCTTCGAAGTGACTCAGAGGGAGGTTTTTGGCAACAGCAGAGGCCAGGTACAAATGTGGCCAGCCAGGGCCCACTACTGGAGGACGAGGAGGACGAGGATGAGGAGGAGGTGGAGGAGGATGAGGATGAAGCATGGTCACAGCGGGGTGGCACCCAACGCAGCTCGGGTCCATCACTGGTGCGTGGCTGGGGGGAAAGGCAGGACGATGACGATACGCCTCCCACAGAGGACAGCTTGTCCTTATCCCTGGGCAGCCTGGCACACATGAGCGACTACATGCTGCAGTGCCTGCGCAACGACAGCAGAGTTGCCCACATTTTAACCTGTGCGGACTACTGGGTTGCCACCCTGCTGGATCCACGCTACAAAGACAATGTGCCCACCTTACTTCCTGCACTGGAGCGTGATAGGAAGATGCGCGAGTACAAGCGCACGTTGGTAGACGCGCTACTGAGAGCATTCCCAAATGTCACAGGGGAACAAGTGGAAGCCCAAGGCCAAGGCAGAGGAGGAGCAAGAGGTCGCCAAGGCAGCTGTGTCACGGCCAGCTCCTCTGAGGGCAGGGTTAGCATGGCAGAGATGTGGAAAACTTTTGTCAACACGCCACAGCTAACTGCACCACCACCTGATACGCAACGTGTTAGCAGGAGGCAACATTTCACTAACATGGTGGAACAGTACGTGTGCACACCCCTCCACGTACTGACTGATGGTTCGGCCCCATTCAACTTCTGGGTCTCTAAATTGTCCACGTGGCCAGAGCTAGCCTTTTATGCCTTGGAGGTGCTGGCCTGCCCGGCAGCCAGCGTTTTGTCTGAACGTGTATTCAGCACGGCAGGGGGCGTCATTACAGACAAACGCAGCCGCCTGTCTACAGCCAATGTGGACAAGCTGACGTTCATAAAAATGAACCAGGCATGGATCCCACAGGACCTGTCCGTCCCTTGTCCAGATTAGACATTAACTACCTCCCCATAACCATATATTATTGGACTCCAGGGCACTTCCTCATTCAATCCTATTTTTATTTTCATTTTACCATTATATTGCAAGGCTACCCAAAGTTGAATGAACCTCTCCTCTGCCTGTGTGCTAGGCCTAAATATATGCCAATGGATTGTTGCAGTGGTGGCTGACGTGAAGCCTCATTCTCTGCTATGACATGCAGACTGATTCTCTGGTGACATGAAGCCAGATTGTCTGTTACGGGACCTCTCTCCTCTGCCTGGGTGCTGGGCCTGAATTTATGACAATGGACTGTTGCAGTGGTGGCTGACGTGAAGCCTGATTCTCTGCTATGACATGCAGACTGATTCTCTGGTGACATGAAGCCAGATCCTCTGTTACGGGACCTCTCTCCTCTGCCTGGGTGCTGGGCCTAAATTTATGAAAATGGACTGTTGCAGTGGTGGGTGACGTGAAGCCTCATTCTCTGCTATGACATGCAGACTGATTCTCTGCTGACATGAAGCCAGATCGTCTGTTACGGGACCTCTCTCCTCTGCCTGGGTGCTGGGCCTAAATTTATGAAAATGGACTCTTACAGTGGTGGGTGACGTGAAGCCTGATTCTCTGCTATGACATGAAGACTGATTCTCTGCTGACATGAAGCCAAATCCTCTGTTACGGGACCTCTCTCCTCTGCCTGGGTGCTGGGCCTAAATATCTGACAATGGACTGTTGCATTGGTGGCTGACGTGAAGCCTGATTCTCTGCTATGATATGAAGACTGATTCTCTGCTGACATGAAGCCAGATTGTCTGTTACGGGACCTCTCTCCTCTGCCTGTGTGCTAGGCCTAAATATATGCCAATGGATTGTTGCAGTGGTGGCTGACGTGAAGCCTGATTCTCTGCTATGACATGCAGACTGATTCTCTGGTGACATGAAGCCAGATCCTCTGTTACGGGACCTCTCTCCTCTGCCTGGGTGCTGGGCCTAAATTTATGAAAATGGACTGTTGCAGTGGTGGGTGACGTGAAGCCTGATTCTCTGCTATGACATGAAGACTGATTCTCTGCTGACATGAAGCCAGATCCTCTGTTACGGGACCTCTCTCCTCTGCCTGGGTGCTGGGCCTAAATATCTGACAATGGACTGTTGCATTGGTGGCTGACGTGAAGCCTGATTCTCTGCTATGATATGAAGACTGATTCTCTGCTGACATGAAGCCAGATTGTCTGTTACGGGACCTCTCTCCTCTGCCTGTGTGCTAGGCCTAAATATATGCCAATGGATTGTTGCAGTGGTGGCTGACGTGAAGCCTGATTCTCTGCTATGACATGCAGACTGATTCTCTGGTGACATGAAGCCAGATCCTCTGTTACGGGACCTCTCTCCTCTGCCTGGGTGCTGGGCCTAAATATATGAAAATGGACTGTTGCAGTGGTGGGTGACGTGAAGCCTGATTCTCTGCTATGACATGCAGACTGATTCTCTGGTGACATGAAGCCAGATCCTCTGTTACGGGACCTCTCTCCTCTGCCTGGGTGCTGGGCCTAAATTTATGAAAATGGACTGTTGCAGTGGTGGGTGACGTGAAGCCTCATTCTCTGCTATGACATGCAGACTGATTCTCTGCTGACATGAAGCCAGATTGTCTGTTACGGGACCTCTCTCCTCTGCCTGTGTGCTAGGCCTAAATATATGCCAATGGATTGTTGCAGTGGTGGCTGACGTGAAGCCTGATTCTCTGCTATGACATGCAGACTGATTCTCTGGTGACATGAAGCCAGATCCTCTGTTACGGGACCTCTCTCCTCTGCCTGGGTGCTGGGCCTAAATATCTGACAATGGACTGTTGCATTGGTGGCTGACGTGAAGCCTGATTCTCTGCTATGATATGAAGACTGATTCTCTGCTGACATGAAGCCAGATTGTCTGTTACGGGACCTCTCTCCTCTGCCTGTGTGCTAGGCCTAAATATATGCCAATGGATTGTTGCAGTGGTGGCTGACGTGAAGCCTGATTCTCTGCTATGACATGCAGACTGATTCTCTGGTGACATGAAGCCAGATCCTCTGTTACGGGACCTCTCTCCTCTGCCTGGGTGCTGGGCCTAAATTTATGAAAATGGACTGTTGCAGTGGTGGGTGACGTGAAGCCTGATTCTCTGCTATGACATGCAGACTGATTCTCTGGTGACATGAAGCCAGATCCTCTGTTACGGGACCTCTCTCCTCTGCCTGGGTGCTGGGCCTAAATTTATGAAAATGGACTGTTGCAGTGGTGGGTGACGTGAAGCCTCATTCTCTGCTATGACATGCAGACTGATTCTCTGCTGACATGAAGCCAGATTGTCTGTTACGGGACCTCTCTCCTCTGCCTGGGTGCTGGGCCTGAATTTATGACAATGGACTGTTGCAGTGGTGGCTGACGTGAAGCCTGATTCTCTGCTATGATATGAAGACTGATTCTCTGCTGACATGAAGCCAGATTGTCTGTTACGGGACCTCTCTCCTCTGCCTGGGTGCCGGGGCCTAAATATCTGAGAATGGACTGTTCCAGTGGTGGGTAACGGGAAGCCAGATTCTCTGCTATGATATGAAGACTGATTCTCTGCTGACATGAAGCCAGATTGTCTGTTACGGGACCTCTCTCCTCTGCCTGGGTGCTGGGCCTAAATTTATGAAAATGGACTATTACAGTGGTGGGTGACGTGAAGCCTGATTCTCTGCTATGACATGAAGACTGATTCTCTGCTGACATGAAGCCAGATTGTCTGTTACGGGACCTCTCTCCTCTGCCTGGGTGCCGGGGCCTAAATATCTGAGAATGGACTGTTCCAGTGGTGGGTGACGGGAAGCCAGATTCTCTGCTATGGAACCTCTCTCCAATTGATTTTGGTTAATTTTTATTTATTTAATTTTTATTTTAATTAATTTCCCTATCCACATTTGTTTGCAGGGGATTTACCTACATGTTGCTGCCTTTTGCAGCCCTCTAGCCCTTTCCTGGGCTGTTTTACAGCCGTTTTAGTGCCGAAAAGTTCGGGTCCCCATTGACTTCAATGGGGTTCGGGTTCGGGACGAAGTTCGGATCGGGTTCGGATCCCGAACCCGAACATTTCCGGGATGTTCGGCCGAACTTCTCGAACCCGAACATCCAGGTGTTCGCTCAACTCTAATAACGGAAGCATTTTTGCAGATCCATGACGGATCTGCAAAAAAAGTATGTAAAAAACTAAATGTAAAAGTAGCCTTAGTCGTTCTTTTTTAATTTTTTTTTATTACATTATTCATAATATTTTTAAATAATATGAAGGAATTACTATTTTAAAAATGTATTCAAACCCTCTGATTGTAAAGCACTGTGGAGTATGTTGGTATTATATAAGGAAATATAATTATTATTTTAAACTTATCATTAGTGTTGGGAGACCATGCTCTGCCGAACACAAATTTTATGCTCGACACATCGCGGTGTAATGCCATAGCTATGTTGGCTACTGGCATTACAGTGATTGGCTGGCCGGAACGTGTCATAGGGTGCTATACAGCAGTGGTCCCCAACCTTTTTTGCACCAAGGACCAGTTTCATGCAAGACAATTTTCCCAGGGACCGGGTGGGGGGGGAGGTGGTGGGGGTTATGGGTCTGGGCTTAGGGGGTGGGCAGGGCTGACTGATTCACGAACATAATAAAGCACAAGGTGCATATTAAAATATATAACACTATATAAACTGACTATGGTCTCTGCTGCACTGGTCTCTGCTGCACTGTACCGTATTTTTCGCCCTAAAAAATGCACCTATGTTTAGAGGAGAACAATAAGAAAAAAATATTTTTCATTACACCTCAGGTCAGACCAGCAATCAGACACGCAATGTTA
This sequence comes from Bufo gargarizans, assembly GCF_014858855.1. Lineage (NCBI taxonomy): Eukaryota > Metazoa > Chordata > Amphibia > Anura > Bufonidae > Bufo > Bufo gargarizans. The sequence goes on along the minus strand of NC_058081.1, from coordinate 334,776,957 downwards.
TTCAGACCTCAAATCAGACCCCCAATGGCTCAGATAAACCCCCAAACCTTTAGCCATCTATCAGCCCCCAATGTCAGCCATAAACCCCCATTAGCCCCCCAATGTCAGCCATAAGCCCCCCATTAGCCCCTCATGTCAGCCATAAGCCCCCATTAGCCCCTCATGTCAGCCATAAGCCCCTCATGTCTGCCCAATGTCCCCCAGGTCAGCCATCAGCCCCCAGTGCAAATAAAAAAAAACAAAAAAACACTTACCTCTCATGCTCCTAGTCACCATCGCGATCCTCCTCATTCTGCTGTCGGCTGGCTGTGTATAGCAGCGCACAGTGTGAGGTCACAGAGCGACCTCACGCTGTGCACAGCCCTGCACAGCCGATAGCCGAGCCGTGGACCAGGAGGCGGTGAGTACAGATCCTTCACCGCTTCCTGGTCCATCTGTACTAATGAAGCGCTTCCATAATGTAAGCGCTTCATTAGTACAGCGTTAAAGACTGCCCTGATCGCCGCAGCCTGGCGGTCTGGGACCGCTGCTATACAGCACCCGATGACACGTGTTCTGCTCAGTCTTAGTCAGGGACAGCTGTGCTGAAGAAAAGACAGATAGTGTAATAGTGAAATAGTACTATTTTATTTTAAAAACTTGTTAGAGACTCAAAAGTCCTTTTAAGGATTATTGTATCTGGCAGCAATATAATTATTAGTGCAACCTGCGCTAAGTTCCGTGGAATTGTTAGCGAGACCCAAAATTCCTTTTAAAGACTATTGTTGCATCTGGCAGCAATATATATTTTTAGAGCAACCTGCTCTAAAAAGCTTGCAATTGTTAGGTCGTTGCAGACAGCGACATTATCTGAGCTACATCTCCCGTGTAACGTGTGCGCAGCCAAAAATATCTGTGACATCCAGTGTACTTTTTCCATAGTAGGTGTCCATTGGCGACAGATACATTACCTGCGCTACATCGCCTGTATAATGTTTGCGTATCTAAAATATCAGTGACATTCAGTCTAATGTTTTTGCTGCTGGTGGCCGCGACATTACCTGCGCTACATCTCTATTATAACGTTGGCGCATCCGAAATATCAGTGACATTCAGTGTCATTTTTTTTCACCGCTAGTGACAGCGACATTATCTGTGCTAAATCTCCTCTGTAACGTGTGCACAGCCTAAAAAAATCTGTGACATCCAGTGTATTTTTTCCGCCTCCTCTTCCCCTGTGTTACGTGCTGGCAAATCCCCTGTCCAAGACGCAGGCTCGGATGCCTTCCGCCATGCACCTAGTCCTTCACAAACTTCATCAGCTATCACATCCACTTCTGTGTCCCAGCGCAGCGCACAGATGTCTATACCCCAGGCCTTTGAACGAAAGCGCAAATACCCAGCCACCCACCCACAGGCCATCGCACTAAAAGCACACCTTTCCAAACTGCTGGCCCTGGAAATGTTGCCATTTAGGCTTATGTACACTGAGGATTTAAGCAGCCTGATGGTGGTGGCTGTCCCGTGTTACTCTGTCCCCAGCCGCCAAAAATTTTCATGGTGTGCAGTCCCAGTCTTACACCAGCATGTGTCCCATAACATCACCTGTGCCCTGACCAACGCAGTTATTGGGAACGTCCACTTAACGACTGACACATGGACAAAATGCTTTTAGTCATGGACGCTATATTTCCCTGACGGCAGACTGGGTGAACATTGTGGAGGCCGGGAGCAAGTCATACCCTGGGATGCCACAGTTGCTACCAACTCCAAGGAATGCGGGCCCTACTTCCATCAGTGTTTCTGACACCACCTGCGTTAGTAGTTTCGACCCCCCTTCTCCTCCTCCACCTCCTCCTCCATTTCAACCTCTGAATTATTATCTTGCAGCACCAGTCAGATATCAGTCAGTAGCTGGAAGCAGTGTAGCACTGCAGTGGTGCAGTGGGGAAGCGGCAACAGGCCATTCTTAAACTGATCTGCTTAGGTGACAAACAGCACACTGCCGCAGAGCTGTGGCAGGGTATAAGGGACCAGACTATCGCCACTCAATCTACAACCAGGCATGGTTGTGGCTGATAATGACCGTAACTTGGTGGCGACTTTGGTGTTTGGCAAGCTCACACACATACCATACCTAGCCCACGTGTTCAACCTAGTGGTTCAGCGATTTCTCAAAACCTGATTTGCCTGAGCTACTGGTAAAAGTGCACCGCGTATGTGCCCATTTCCACAATTCAACTACAGCTTCCGCCGATCTGGCAACGCTGCAGCAGCGCTTGCAATTGCCAGACTGTTGTGTGACATCAACACACGCTGGAACTCCACATTCCATATGTTGGCCAGGCTTTTTAAGCAGCAGAGGGCAGTAGTTAAATACCAGCTGCAACATTGTCGTCCCCTTTCCAGTCAGCTTCCGCTCTTCACAAGCAATGAATGGGCATTGATAATTAAAAATTAATCCTGACAGTTATCTTCTTTTCCAATATATCTGTTTTATTCCATCCAAAGTGAAATGCCTCAACAACCAGGATGCGTTTCGGCGATATGCCTTCATCAAACTGATGTTCAAGTGGAGGATTCTCCTTTCCGTAGCAGCGTTCACAAACGGACGAATGCCGACCAACTTGATTATTTATGAGTGGGCATTTATGTTTGACCTCTGTGAGGTTTTACGCAACTTTGAGGAATCAGCACAGATTGTGAGCGGTGATTATCAGCGTAACCATCCCACTTCTGTGTCTACTCAAACGCTCGCTGCTCACAATGAAGATGGACGCTTTTCATGTGGAAAAGGTGGAAATGAGGGAAGACAGTACACAGGGTGGTAGCCAAAATACCCTCAGGTTATCTTCTCAGCACAACTTGAATGATGAGGAGGAGCAGGAGACGATTGCCTCCTCTACAGAGGGTAGTACCCATGGAAGTTTCATTTCATCTGTTCAGAGTGGATGGGTAGAAGAGGAGGAAGAGGAGATTAAGAGTCATCCTCCTGATGAGGACAGCAGAGTCTTGTCTGTTGGTACTCTGGCATATATGGCTGACTTTATGTTAGGCTGACTTTCCCGTGATCCTCGCGTTGTACGCATTTTGGCCAACACCAATTACTGGTTGTTCTCCCTTCTCGACCCCCGCTACAAAGAGAACTTCTCATCTCTTTTTCCTGTGGTGGAGAGGACTAGCAGAATGGTGCAATACCACAAGGTCCTTGTGGAAAAATTGCTCCGAAAATTTCCAGCTGACAGCGCTGGCTGCAGAGTACGTAGTTCCTTGGCCAACCGAGGAGGGGAGACGAGGGGAAAAAACAGCAGCTTCAACAGAGGCAGGGCAACACTCTCCAAGGCCTGGGACAGTTTTATGACACCCCACCAGCACCCTCAATTTGTTGCGTTGCCTAGTGTCACAAGGAGGGAAACATTTTGGAAGATGGTGCAGGCGTACATAGCAGACAGTGTCAGCATCCTCTTTGATTCCTCTGTGCCTTACCAAGCTGGACACGTGGCACGAATTGGAGCTCTACCCTATGTAGGTGCTGGCCTGCCCCGCCGCCAGTGTTTTGTCAGAGCGTATATTTAGTGCTGCTGGGGGCATAATAACTCATAAGCGCATCCGCCTGTCAACTGAAAATGCTGACCGGTTGACTGTTATAAAAATGAACAAGGCCTGAATTGCCCCTGACTTCTCTACTCCATCAGAGGAAAGTGGCTGAATATAAAGGCACTCTAAATGTGGCTGAACACACTGTATTCCCATGCACCCCTTCCACTACTAAAAAGGGTATATGGTTCAATCTCCCTTTTCTCGTCCTCCTCCTCCATTATATCAACATGCTTATTAGGCTGCCCTCGCTCCTAATGTTTTAGAGGGTCAGCTCAGCAGCAGGCCCTCACCCATAATCTTTTTGAGGGTCACCAGTAGGTCCTCGCCCATAATGTTTTTGAAGGTCACCAGCAGGCCCTTGCTTATAATGTTTTAGAGGGTCATCAGCATGCCCTTGTTCTTAATGTTTTAGAGGGTCACCAGAAGGCCCTCACCCATAATGTTTTTGAGGGTCACCAGCAGGCCCTCGTCGATAGTGTTTTAGAGGGTCACCAGCAGGCCCTCGTCCATAGTGTTTTAGAGGGTCACCAGCAGGCCCTTGTTCTTAATGTTTTAGAGGGTCATCAGCAGGCCCTTGCTCATAATGTTTTTGAGGGTCAACAGCAGGCCCTCACCCATAATGTTTTAGAGGGTCACCAGCAGGTCCTTGTTCATAATGTTTTTGAGGGTCACCAGCAGGCCCTCACCCCTAAGGTTTTAGATCACAGCAGCACAGCAGCATACCCTCACCCCTAATGTTTTAGATCGTTAGCTCAGCAGCAGACTCTCATCCCTAATGTTTTAGATAGTCACCTCAGCAGCAGACTCTTGCCCCTAATGTTTTAGATGGCCAGATCAGGAGCAGGCCCTTGCCCCTAATGTTTTAGATGGTCAGATCAGCAGCAGGCACTCGCCCCTAATGTTTTAGAGGGTCAGCTAAGCAGCAGGCCATCACCCCTAATGTTTTAGAAGATCATATCAGCAGCAGGCACTAGCCCCTAATGTTTTATGTGGTGACATCAGCAGCAGGCCCTCGCCCCTAATGTTTTAGAAGGTCAGATAAGCAACAAGCCCTCACCCCTAATGTTTTAGATGGTCAGATTAGCAGGCCCTTGCTTCAAAAGTTCTTGAGGGTCATCAGCAGGCTATCAATCATAATTTTTTATGGGTGTATATGATTCCCTCCTTTATATGTAATAAAGGGTGCATTGTAGTGCCAGTTCCTTGTAATTTTTGGCAGCACTTGGACTTTATATACAAGTAAATATACAGGAAGGAATGTTTCCTAACAATTTTTCCTCTAAAATCAATTTATCAATTTTATCTTTGTTCTTTTGCGTATTATTGTCAGTCTGTAAAAGTGGCGTACTACTCGGACAACATCGTTCCCAGCAGCGACCTGGAAGTCCAAGATGCATCCAGACATCTTACCCATGCTGTTTCCGAACCATTTCAGTGGTGTTTCCATCAATATATGACCATTTCCTGTGAACCAGACACCCTCCCCTCTTCAGAGCACGGGGTTCCTGGTTTAATGCTTGGGTTCTCCGATTGACTTCCATTGTGATCGGGTACTCTGTAGAGCATTGGAGCATCCCGAGGTGGTCTACTGGAGCACCCGAGCACTTTGGTGCTCAACCACTACTTATCATGTATTGCCAAACTCATGTATGCCAGTTCTTTATAATCTGTCTATTTCACAGGCTACTGTTAGGGCAACACTAGTGTGTGCTACCAGCTGGATTACTGATAGGAGAGCCCTGGGATCCTTAGTACAATAGATCCCAAGTGTTGATTGTAGATGGCTCCCTTAGTCTCTAATTAGGTCACCAGGAAATGTGATCAAACAGCGATCATGGACCGTGACAATCAAAGGGCTAAACGCAAGATCAGAGATTTTCCAACTCTGGATGCAAAGCAAAAGCCTGTTCTAATAATTATTGCTGTCAGTAACAGCTAGTTCTAAGAGCTCAGAAAGCCATGATCCCCTATTTTTGCTAAAGTGCTAATAAACTTTACTATGGTCTGAGGTCCCTCGCCACCTACCATCAGAAACTGGTGGGTGGTCGTTAAGGGGTGAAAAATGAACTTTCAGCTCTCCTGACATGTCTTATTTTAGTAAATACTTGCCAAGTAACAAAAATGCAGTAGCATCTTTTCTTAGAACGCTTCATTGTGCTATTTCTCAGTTAAACCTGAAGGATACATATATGAATAAGACTAGGTCTACAAGGCCATGATACTATACTGCAGGCATGTCCAACCTGCGTCTCTCCAGCTGTTGTAAAACTACAACTCCCACCATGCCCTGCTGTAGGCTGTTAGTTGTAGACTGTCCAGGGATGATGGGAGTTTTAGTTTTGCAACAGCTGGAGAGCCTCAAGTTGGCCATCCCTGCTATACTGCAACTAATGCTAGTGAATATGGTCTCACTGTGACCCTCAAAGTGCTGATTTAATGACCCTATAGTCAGCATGATTCCAATCTGCTGGATTTCTGTGCAACTACATTCACTATTCATTCGTGTTACTGGCAGCAGAGTATTTGAGTTTGTTAATGGCTGTGCTTCAATGTACAATCATAACTGTGAAGGAACTGAGCTTTTTGGGGTTTCCTAATGTGATTCTCAACCAAGTTTTGCTTCACCTACACAGCTAGAAGCCTTTCTCTCAGAAGCAAAGGGCATCTCCCTTCTATGCTAGTCTGCAAGGTTCACAAGCTCAGCTAACTCTGATACGCCCCCATTTCCTATGAACAGTCTTCTATGTCTCTGTTACTGGAGACATATTTTATAGTGAAAATAAGACCCCTAGTTGCCATTAATTCCCAGCTTTTTTCAGGTGGCTGAAATTTGCCAATTATTATTATTTATTGATACATATACAAGATATTATACATATATACATATACATATATACATATACAATGCAGAATTCTAAGAAAATATACTCCAGAATTATTTAATGGGTAATATAAGTATTTACTAAAGCAGACAAATCAGGAGAGCTGATAAGTTATCTTCAAAGAATTGATGAAGAAGAAGATGGAAAGAGTACGTCAGCCACCCTAAGGATAAGACGGTGTCTTTATTGCTCAAGCAGAATACATTAGATAAGGATAAAACTTGGCAGCAGTAATTTCGTACAACACTGCACTTTGTCTTCATGAGGGTCAGATGAATTGCAGTGTTGCACAAAACAGCTGTCACTCAGTTCTATGCTTATCTGATGTATCCTACATGACCAATAAAGAGAAGAGAGGAGAAGATTTATAAAAACTATTGTAAAGGAAAACTGGCTTAGTTGCCCATAGTAACCAATTAGATTCCAGCTTTTATTTTTCAGAGCCATTTTAGAAAATGAAAGGTGGAATCTATGTTTTAATGAGAGGGTAAGTGTCATACTTTTTCCATCTTCGTATTCATTGATTATGTGAGCACCAACTGAAAACTGGACTGAGATTTCCCTGTGACTGTTTGTGGACTTCTTCATTATAGACTTGATGGCAGTGCCAGACTCATTCCTGCATTGATCTCTTTAAGAATGTCTCATGTATTTAATTTTAGTTTAATTCAATTTAAGTATGCAGAAGAAAAAAAAAAAAAATTTATATATATATATATATATATATATATATTCTTTTGTAATTGTTTTATGTTGTAGTTATTTTTATTTTAAAAAAAAAACTTGAATGTGCCATATCAGAAGCATTGTTGTTACAACTATCGTTAATGGCTACCTGCCCCTAGAGAAAGATTCCCTTAATCTAATGACATTGTTCCTGTCTACATTGCCAAGCTGCCCTTGTGGTCAGTGTTATAACTGTATATTTCAAGATTTTATTATTTTTCTGTGTGCGTAGGCACAAACCAGTACTTCCAAAATAATTAAGGGAGTTGGCCACTTTCTAGGTCAATGTCTAGGTAAGATGACTATATGGCACTTACTAATATGGCCTTAGTTGATATTCTCTGGCATTTGCTATATTTAATGAGCCATGTTCCTTGTTAGGTAAATATTTCGGGGCACATTTATTAAGACCAGCATTTTAGACGTCAGTCAGAATAAACCCCTAAACTGACGATGGATCCGCGGAAATTTTGAAGAGGCGCCGGCCTCTCCATAACTTCAGCGGATCCTCCTCCAGTTCTAAATGTAAGACAGCTTCCAAGCTGTCTTACATTTAGACCTTTATCTACTCCCACAATTTTAGACCTGGCGTGAGCAGGGAGAAAAGGCAGATTGTCGTGCGACTAACCATTGCAGCACAATCTGTGTCTACAATATGCTTAGTTTAGGCGTATTTCAAATTAAATGTCATATAGTCATTTTAAATGAACATTGCTCAACAGTAACTACCCCATTAAAAGTACTGTACAGTATGTTTATAATGAAAAAAACTTATTTTTTTTAAATATGACATTTCTGATTATTTATTCTCTTTAAGCATAACAGTTTTCTACACTCCAGTTAAAGAAAACATTGAAGCCAGCCCAGCACTTTTTATTATGGACTGTTTCATGACTATAGATATCCAGGAAAACTAATAAAATAATTGTGCTTCTCCTTTACCTATCTGACTTTTTTTTTTTACTAACTTGCAGTATTGCTTTATATTCTAATCCAGTTGGCAGCTGTAGCATTTCGTGATGCTGGAAATGCCAGCATCACTCAAAGCTGTCTATATCACAATTATATGCTCAAAGAACCAGCATATGAACAGTGTTAATGCTATACTATGAGTGATTGCGAGCCATGTAACAGAACAGAAGTGAGAAATTGGGGGCAGATCAGAAAATTCCACATATAGAACCAAAATGTAAAAATCATGTTCAGGTAGACTGCAATTCACTTCAGACCAGTGACTAACCTATAAAGATGATCTCATATGACCAGTAAGTGACAAGGAAACAGCAGCTATCCAAAGTAGCTTGCTAAGCATTCTTTTTATTTTTGCACAAATAAAGAAATATTTCAGAACATAGGTTGACCTAATATAATATAGAACCTGAGCAATGGGATTCCGGACTCCTTTCTCACGCACAATGTACTTTTTTTTTTTTCTTCCGAAATATAAATTTATTTATATTTTCCACACTTAATCATGAAAATAATATAGGGAATATATATTTTCATTTGTTGCTGGCACTGGTTCTCCATGCATATATGTGATGACTAGACCACAGTGATATCACATCATATAGCCACACACAATGGCTGCCTCTGAATATTACATCCCTATTCCCTATCGATAAGGTGACAGTGACAAATGCTATCATAGCCTAAACCATTGGAAGATCACTCTAGACACAATTCCTAGTTGCTGCCCCCAAAGCCTCAAAGGGGAATTCCGATAAAGTAACTTAACTTTTGAAACACTATATTAAGGCTGCTAGCTGTTTCCCAACCAGAATCCAAACCTATACATATAACCAGGGTTTCAATTTGCTTTGCAATCCATTTGTCTAGCTCCTGTGTGAGCCTGCAACACACTGAGAGTATCATAGCGCCTGATCTTCCCTCGCTAAACTTCAAAGAATACAATCCCTACAATCCCTAGCTTTCCTGTTGTAAGTGTTGATGTTTATTGATTGGCTGCCTGATATACAGTCCAGTCACGCCCCCTCTACTCAGTAATCACCAGCACACTGACACTCCCTTTGTTTCAGTAAAGAATTGATAGCAACACACTGAGCATGCTCGACCTTACAAAGGCTCAGAACTACAGGTCGATGCCATGGTTATTTATGAGGAAACACAGTGGGTAGCATAGGAAGAAAACTACTTTTATAACTACTGAATGGTAAATATGGGAAATGTACATCATATTAGGTTATTATTGATGATGAATTAGCCTAAAACATAAGTTATATTTATGGCAACTGGAATACCCCTTTAAGACTGTTAAGGATTTTTTTTTTACCATATTTGTAGTATTTCTCTTAGTTTTTCTGCTGTCTCAGAAATGCACCATAACTATTTTAGAGGTGGAAGCATTTTTCTGAAACAGAGCCCCAATATAAAATCAGTTTATCAAGTTTATCATAAACTTGAACTAATACTGCATTGAAAAGAAGCGTGCCATAGATATCAGTACACAAAACTTCTATGACAGTCATTGAACCTGCTTTACTGGTGGTACTTCATATCCCCATAGACTTAAACTTGGAGACTTCAACCAGAAAGGGGCAATTATTTAAACTCATTATTCAGAGAAAACTTATTTTAAAAAATTTTGACATTTTTTTTTTCATTTTGACAGTACTATAACATTAAAAATTAAATACAAGATACTGTCCTTCTGTAGCAGTCAGCACAGAGAGATAAGACTATTATATAGATAGGGATCCTATTGTTTTTTTATACTCATGCTGGAAGGGAAAAATGTTATCTATAAAATTGTAGATGTAGAATTTAGGATGACATTATGACAGCTGTATTGTTCTGTTGACTATATAAAGATGTCCACAGAAGAGCATTGCATTTATCAATGTAATGTGTAAAGCTTTGGGTCATTACAGGGGGATTCTCTTAGACCAAAGTGAATGGTCTCAGTGAAAAAGTCAAGGGGAGTTGTTTGCCATGCAAAGTCAAAATTTTAAAAGTGCCAGGACAAGAAGTAGAATGAAGTGACTTAACAAAAAAAAAAAAAAAAAAAAAAACATTACATAGAATATTCACATATAGGACTAGGTTATTAATATGTGATAAACAAATTGATGTTAATATTAATATTAATTCTGCTTGTTTAGGTTTGCTAGTATAGGCAGATTTTACTTGTTATACCATCTAAAGGGGGAATTTGTCATGAGGGTAATATTTAAAGTCTGTTTTCCTTGAGTCTACATTAGTGTACTTTGTGCCAAATTTATAAAATATCACATGTTTGTTAAATTTGGTGTATCTTTAACCACTTTTGTTTCGGAATACTACTCCAGTTTTTTATGCCACCCCCTACTGGAGTGAGTTTATGGCTTCTTTTCTGTGACTTTTTAAAAAGTCTCACTTGATAGTTTGCTAAATCTGGAGTGAAACTCATTCACATAGATAACCACACCCACTTTCAAAACTGGAGTAAGGGCTCATGCACACAAACGTCATTTTTGTCCACATCCGATCCACATTTTGTCTGCATCGATCCAATTAAATGGGGCCACAAAAGATGCGGACAGCACACATGTCAAGCTTCGGTGTGGGAGGGAAACACCACACTGAGCATAGGAGGGAAGGGGGGAACAGGGAATCAGGCCTGAGAACTAGGGAAGGAAAATGGACACCTCCTAGTGAAAATCCTAACTGACTACCAGTATGAACAGACCCCAAAGGAAAGTGAGTTCATACGCAGGAATACCTAGAGTCCTATCTAGCCCTATAGGACCCTGGTATTAATGGCAGGGATGAGACTACCTGTTTCTCCAAAAGGAAGGACAAACAGGAGTCTCCTTAAGGCCTAATACAAACAATAGTGAAATGAAACACACAGAACTCAAACAAAATACAAAAGGGAAAGTGTTTTGTGGATCCGCAATTTGCAGACTACTAAACAGGCCCAGGTCATGGGCATGAGCTCTAAGTGGTTTCAAAATGCAAAAAGTCACAAAATATTTTTGCAAATAACCCCAAAGCCAAAGTTCTAAAGGAAAAATATCACAGAAAAGAAATACCCCTAAAATGTAACTTTTACTCGATACGTTTAAGATTAGAACAAAAAATCTATTGTAAATATTTAATCTAAAATCATTAAATCGTGCCCACACTAGGATATAAATGGTGTACATATTTATTAACAGATGAGCAGAACAACCAGGCAAAGGTATTAAGGTACAAGATACTTAAACCAAGGCAAAGCAAAAGCATTAGTTGAGAACCATAATTCACGGTTACTTGATACCAAACGCTACGATCAACCTGTCTTCAGGGGTAACAGCCAAGATGAGGGGGTAGGGAGGATCATTTGTCCCTAAGGTGACCCTGCTCCTTTCCCTGCTTAGTCGTGGAGCAGTCACCCAAAGGGGCAACCCCACCTATAGGTAGCTGACAACTGAAGTACCCTGGTTATGCCTCCTGAAATCTTAACTGCCCACGCGTTTCCCCAGGTGGCAGTATCCACGTGGTTCATCAGAAGAATTAGGAAGCAGCAAAGGAAGATACCCAATTCTGCTCACACATATCCATTAAAATCAGGTAAGAAGCACATTACATTGTGGGCACCTAGATAGAGAGAGCGCACTTACGTTCAAACTGGTGCCTCCTTTATTGCCAAAGGAATCACTGGCGTTTCACGTGTTTCCAGTCTGAGGATCCGGAGCAGAGGAGGATATCCTGTGAGACACATATGTGAAGCGCACTGCAGGTGGAATGCATCATGCGTTCCAAAGACCAGAAATCCTCCACAGAAGCAGAGGAACCCGGTCCTAGAATACACAGTGCACTGGGCAATATAGAGAAATAATATTCAGAGGATAGTAAGGAACATATATTCCTAAGGCTAGGATACAAGGATCTAGCTATCCAAAGTGCCCATTATAAAGGGGGAAGTATGCGGAACTATGGATAAATATTCTGGGTATTTCAATAAGATTATTAAAACCCAGATAGTCCCTATAGACAATATTGTATAGTAAAGCCATTCTTTGCCATAATATGTATGCAGAGTCCCCAACCTATACATTCACTAGGGTCCTCCGATGGAAACATCAGATAGAAAACACAGGGCTAAAGTATAAAGCTATAGGAAGCAAGAGAAGGAAATCTGCTCATTGAGACCAAGCGGACTCACAGTTTTTAGATGGTGAATCCACTGGGCTTCCTTACACAGAATCCTTTTGTCCCGAACTCTACCTCTTGCAGATTTACGCACCACCTCAATCACCTGGAATCGCAGAATTCTAAAGTCACCAGAATGGTATTCTGCAACATGTCTCGCTATAGGTTTCATACATAGCCGGTATCCGTGTTTTGTTGATCTGCAATTTGCAGACCACAAAAAAGGCCCCGGTCATGGGCAAGGGCCCTAAGTGGTTTCAAAATGCAAAAAGTCACAAAATCTTTTTGCAAGTAATCCCAAAAAGTTACAAAGCTCTATTTGCAACTTTTTGAAGCCCAAGTTCTAAAGGGCTTGATCTCTTCATCTCTGATGAACAAATATCCATTTCCAGGGGCTTCCTACTGTGCCCTCAAGAACAGAAAACCCAGAAGCATTTCCATATCACTACCAATTACAGCAATCAAGCAGAGATATCATTTACACTCTATGCTCTACCTGACTCTATGCTCTACCTGACTATGATGCAATTTTCGAAGCCAAAATCAGGAGCGGATCATAATAGGGAATAAAGTGTTAAGTAGAAATGCTATTTCTCTTCTATTTTTTTATTCACTCCAGGTTTTGGCGTGCATCAAGAAACCTGAACATGTGGCTGTATAAATGTATGCTCAGCGCTCACAACCAGTGATGGTCAGTTCGCAGTGTTCGCCAACGAACACATGCGGGCTGCCATCTTGACTCAAATGCAGTCACCAGGAGCAGGCAGTTCCGAGAACAGCCTGATGAAGGCCCCCGGTGGCTGTTCTCAGAACTGCCTGCCCCCGGTGACCGCATTTGATTTCAGACCAGCTCCCGGCACAGGCACAGGTAAGGGCTTACCTGTACATCACAGGATGGGTAAGTCAAGATGGCAGCCTGCATGTGTCCTTTGGCAAACACTGCGAACTGACCATCACTGCTCACAACCTTTCAATAAAGCTGCTTTGATCTCCACCTTCAGGGCTCATGCACACAAACATATTTTTTTTTCTGTGTCTGTTTCGTTTTTATTTGTGGCCCATCTGCGGAACCATTCACTTCAATGATGCCACAAAAAAGGAAATGGCTTTGTGTGCATTCAGCTTCCGTATGTCTGCATGGCCGTTCCGCCCAAAAATAGAACATGCCCTAATATTGTTCACATTACAGACAAGGATAGGACTGCTCTATTAGGGTCCAGCTGTTCCCTTCCGCAAAATACGGAATGCACTTGGCCTGTATGAATGTTTTGCGCAAAACATCCAACGGTTGCATGCATAAGCCCTTGGTCTGTGTTTATAGGCTGCAGTAATGATATAACTGCAAGTACAAAGTTCTATATTTGTCATCTCTGTCTTCCTTACTGACCTATATAAAAGCAAATGAGGATGTCTTACTTTTTTGTAGTCCACAGCCCTATTTTTTTTTTTTATAACTGGCCTTGTAAATGTTCAATGTAGTTAAATAGTATGTAGAAAAGACACTCTGGGTAAGTAGAAAGTTTACATATAGCTCCTAGCTAAAAACCATCATAGTACTAAATTCTAGAACTAAGTAAATTTCTTTAGATCATTAAATTATTTTGTTCATATTTGTTCTGTACATTAGTTTATATGAGATCCATCTGGTTCTACACCCTCTTCTGTAAACTGTGTTAATAAATTGTCTGCTCTATGTTTTTACACTTTTTACTAATGTAACTACTTAGCCCATTCTTGACAAAACACATTAGGGTTTTTCATGCCCTACACAACATAGTGGTAGTGTAATTTCACAATGTGCTCTACTGAAGCGCAAACACACTTTCGATTTTTCTTTATCTTACACCACCTGCTGATACACACCTACACATTACATTAGCACATTATATGCTGCATGACACTTGATAAAAAGTCTGTAATCCAAGTTACCTTTTTCTATTCATCATATCGGTTTACTGATACTTCAAATTGTGACACAAATAGTAATAAATTGTTTTTAGTTGACACTGTTGCCTTACACTATTACCTATTACATTTAAAAATTTGAAATACAATTTGAAGCGTTGACTGGTCTATATGCTTCAATGCAAGATACTGAGAAAAAGACCAGTAATTCTGGATAGATCCCATTATCTCTAGTTCACAACACTATAGTTGCCAGTTATGTCAAAGAAATTAGTGTCTGGTATTTAAAATAGCAGCCAAAATAGTCTCATTTTGTAAAAAAGTATTATTCATTATCATAATCAGAAGAAGCCACCAAAACTTTGCACAGGGGAATATTACTGTCTGCTTGGATCATCATGAAATCGTTTATGGCCTTTCTCTGTTCGTACAGTTGGTCCAACATATGGAGGGTGGAATTCCAACAGGTGGAAATGTCGTATATATCCTCTTATGTTGAAGGATGCCGTTCTGCTGCTGCAGCTCAAGGAGTAGCTGAAGTGCATGCAAAGTTTCCTGGCCATTTTTAGGATGTCTTTCATATGGGTGGAAGACTTCAGGAAACACTTAACCAGATTGAACACATGTGCCATGCAGGGCGCATGGCTCAGCCATCCTTGACGCAGTGCAGATACAATGTTCTTCCCGTCACCATGGTTCCGATTTTTAGTTGTCGCAAAGAAAATTAGGATTCTATTTCTTGCTGAAGGACATGGAGCAGTTCCTCCCCTGTGTGACTCTGTTCTCCCAGGCAAACGAGCTGTAGAACAGTGTGACACCACCGGGACATGCACATGTGGTATGCTGGAGGTGAACTGTGAATTGTCCCTGCAGTGGAGGCTGAGGACATGGTGAAGGATGAGGAGGCAGAGGCAGACATTGTCGCTAAACCAACGGCGTAGCAACTTGGAGGAAAAAGCGGCGTCGCCTGGCCAAGTTGCTGTTGAGGCTATGCAGGAGCCACATTGACTCAGTGGGCCATAAAGGACGTGTATTGTCCCTAACCGTAGTTGCAGCTCCACACTTCAGCGCTGCTGTGCACTTTGGCAGACACCGAAAGTCTCAAGGACTAGCCCACCTTCTGTTCTACATGTGTGTGCAGGGCTGGTACTGTTGTCTTTTGGCAATCGCTTCGGTGACCGATTGCTGACAGAATGACTGACGAGGAGTAGGAGGAGGAGCGGAAGCATCAGGACCGGCAGATGATGGGAAGAATAGACACCTCCCATTGGCTGAGGTGGTGGAGCCTTGACTGCCTGGGTGATGTAGTGGTTGCTGCGGCAGGCTGTACCACCACATCTGAGCCACGGTTCTCCCAGGCCACTTTATGGCGATGCTGCATATGTTGACGAAGGGCCGCAGTGCAAACATTGGCACCCTGGCAACGCTACACCTTCTGCCTACAGAGTCTACATATGGCCACATTCACCTCCTCTGGCGGCTTACCAAAAAACTACCACACCACTGAGTAGGTGATTTTACCCTCAACACTATGCACTGACTTACTGCTACCGCCGCTGCCTTCTTAAACCTCTGCACAGCTACTTTTCAGGTAGGTAGGTTCCCACAAAGAGGGTGGTCTTCCCCGGGCAGGTTTGGCTCCCGATGATGATGAAGCCCCTTTGTCACTCGGCTCCAAAGTGCTATCAGCTACATCTTCATCATCAAGTACTGTCTGCACGTCACTGATGTCCTCCTCAACCGTCACTGGGTCAGGAGCCTGACCGCTCACAACACCAGCTCCCACTCCACTCTTCTCATCACTATTTGCCCAGCTAGCGGAGGAAGCGGCAGATGTCTCCTCCAGATCTTGGCTGGGCAGTGGCTGCTGACTGTACCCTAGTAGCTCTTTCTCGTTTAAAAGTGGAGTCGAGCCTACAGCATATAAAACTTCTTGCGGTGGGGGAACTGAAAATAACAGAGGGAGGTTCAGGACAGGTGGGGGCACAGGGCCTGCTTTTAGTCCATGCCAAGTAAGCATCGTGTCAGAGAAACCCACCGACTCTTGGCTGCGGGTATCTGATGTCACTTGGGATGAAGTGGATGATGGAGTCAACCCCTCAAGAACTGGTTGCTGGTCAAGACACGACCGCTATGCTGCCACGCCCTCTTACTCTGCTGCAACCTCTGTCTGCGCCAGAAACATTTAGGCCTCTGCCACTCCCCTGTCTGACATACTGTCAGATCAAATAATCAAATGTTAGATCAAATATTTTTTATTTTGCCACTAATACACAGCAAGCAGTCCACCGCTAAACGGCAATTAGGCCCTCATTTTTTTCTACTTTTACACAACACAAAAGGCTTTTCAACAGTGCAATGTTGAATGGCAAATATATTTTTATTTTGCCACTAATACAAGGCAAATAGGGCTTTAGAATATATCACTGCACCGCACAAGGGCAAATATATTTTTCTTTTGCCACTAATGCGCAGCAAAAAGGGCTTACAACATATAACTGCACTGCACAAGGACAAATAAGACTTACTCTAGAAATAGTTCCTTGTAATTAACCCTGTTAATGGCTGTGTCAAACAACACTTGCACCCCAATAACAAGAATGGCAGTTTGTTGGAATTACAGAGCTTTATAATGGCAATCCCCAGTCAGTGCACAAAGGTGTAATAGGATTGTTCCTATTACCCAGTCTGTAAACTCCCCTACTGAACCCTGTTCTACACAAATGCTGTAGAATGATTCCTCCTTATCCTTTCCCTGCACTTATAAATAATTTTTTCACCACAATCAAGTCTTTCCTATTACTGTCCCTAGCGCCTGCTGAATTCTCTCCCTGCATTAAGTACATTGGTAAATAGCAGAATCTAAGATGGCTGCCGCTATTTTTAGGGCTGTGACATCACAGGGCTGGCTGCTGATTGGCTGCATGCATGGCATTATGGGTGATCCCGCCTTCTCAGAGTTTTTTTCTCCATGTCCTCACTCACACGTGCAGCAGCCATTTTAGGAAAAAATGCAATTTGTTGCAACGAAGCACGAGGGAATTCGGCTTTGGTGTGAATCACATTTTTCTGATCTCCTACTGATATATTCTGACACTTTTTTATATTTATGACTACAGAGCTTTGTAAGGACACATTTTTGTGGGGTGATTTGTAGTTTTTGTTAATAATTTGGGGTTCCTATGACTTTTAGATCACTTTTTACTACATTTTTGTGGGAGGTGATCTTGATAGTTTGGCAATAGTATTTTCCTTCGAGCTCTTCTCCATACAGGATAAATCAAGACTAAAAGTCTGAGTATTTTCGGATGCAGCTATGCCAATTAAGTTACATTTTTTTGTTTATATGTATGTGTCAAATGAACAAAAGAGGTGATGTGGCCTTTTTTTTAAATATACTGTATGTCTGAAATTGTTTTGTTTTTTCACTTTATTTTTAAGCACTCTGGGGGAATTGAACATACAACTGTTAGCAGGGTCAGACTAGCACACCAGAGTACCAGAGGATCCTCCAGTGGGCCCAAGCGCTAACAATAATGGACCCCTCATAAAACAGGGACTTTAAGCTCCCACAGTATATACACAAAATAATTTCCTCAGGTGGGCCTAAGGCACCACAGTTTGATACTGACTTTTAGGTTGCATCCACCATAGAATAATCACTGTGTTCCTATCAAGCTCTGTCACTGATAAATGGCTAAGAACAGCCTGCATTATGTAAATTGCCGCTCAGAAGCCATTTGAATGGCATTTGACAGTTTAAAAGTCTGTGGTTGTCTCAGAATATTAACTCTTTCAGCAGATGTATGCTGTGTAAAACAGCAGGCACCCATCTGCTATGGTGGTAGCTTAGCTAACGAGTGAGATGTCAACCTTATGGACCCGACATCTGCCTCATATGGGACAGGATTAAACTTGCCCTTAACCAAGATGGTCAATGTTGTGTTTTGTGGAAGCCATCTTGCTTTCTGTTTAGCCTAGTTGAGAGCACATGAAGATCCAAACGGCTATGCTGGATTTCCTTTCCTTTTAGATCCTTCTTTCAAACTGTTCTTCTGATGTAATTTTACCAACTTTTCACTGTGCTTTGTTCATGTCTTTCAGGCAACTGAATGTTAGCAGTGTTTCTCCAGTATCATAATATAGCTCACCTTTACACTTATATGGCAAAAGGTAAACTAACTGGCTTTTGTAGTAATTGGTATGTATGCACCACAGCACAAATAGGTTATAAGATTCAGTAGCTGAAGTGGCCTTCACTGTTAATTAAAGGATCTTTTTAGATGAGAAGCACTTTCATTGGGAAAAGGGGAAAAATGGAGATGCAGTGACTAATGAACTGTAGAGTATCAATAGACCAAGGAAAGGGAAAAAAGTCCAATCTCTTGCAAGCAGAAGCCTCCTAACCAAAGCCACTGAGAATAGTTATTTGATGCAGCAAATCAATAAATCACATTAATTCCAATAGGCTGTTTTACTGAGAATAAACAACTATAGGTAAGAATTCAGACCCAAGTTCTTATCTCTGTAGCAGTTGCCTATGGTGTTGTTCAGATGTTCTAGTGCATGATCCAACAATATGCAGGCTGTTTGGAATCCAAGAAAAAGAGCAAAAAGTTGTCAAGCTAGTAAAACCCCAAAATGAAATTTGCTGTTATCATTCAAGTTTTTGTTATCATTTAAGTGATCCTTTTGAAATGTTACAAAACCATTTTATATTAATATATGCTAATTCAAAGACAATTTGTCATTGAAATGTCATTACTTGACTGATTTGTACCGTATATAAATTGACATATGTATATATTTTTTAATATGTATTTATATATAGAGAGAGCGAAAGAGAAAGTATGTGTGTATATATATATATATATATATATATATAATGAGTGAAGTTTTAAAAAATTTGATTCAGCCGCTTTGCCGTATTTTTCCAAGAAATGTGTTTTGTTAAGAATTAATTTGTCGCAAAGTGCGTTAAATCAAGTCTATCCTGAACTGATAGTTAAACAGGTCACATATATGGATGCGCATATCTTCGTACTGGCCACCAACATTCCTAGCTTAACACCCAGTTAAACAAAAAAAAAAAAGCATACAGCATCTTTCAGTAAAGCAAAAAATATATAATAATAATAATAATATGCTGCGCGCCCCTGCAGGTGTCCCAATGACATTTAGTTGAACAAAAAAAAGGACATAGAGGCAGCTCTAATAAAGTAGTGTAGAAATCCCTTCTGTTATTTGTAGGATGATTGTGCATCACTTTGCATTCTGAATGGAGTGTAATCCGTTCAGGATGATTAAGGATGTCTTCAGTTCAGTCATTTTGACTGATCAGGCAAAAGATAAAACCGCAGCATGCTACGGTTTTATCTCCGGCAAAAAAAACCTGAAGACTTGCCTGAAAAAAATAAATGCCGGATCCGTTTTGCTGGATGACACCGGAAAGACTGATCCGGCATTTCAGTGCATTTTTCTGACTGATCGGGCATTTTTAAGACTGATCAGGAGCCTGATCAGTCTTACAAATGCCATCAGTTTGCATATGTTTTGCCGTATCGACGGAACTGCTTGCCAGATCACTCTGCCGCAAGTGTGAAAGTAGCCTTATTTTGTTAGTTATTCTCATCAGTTATTGTCAGCCCAAAGCAGGTTCTGTTAAAAACCACAGAACAGGTGCAGATATATTCATGATACCTAATCAGAGAATAGGCTTGGCTCCTGAATTCGCCTCACAATAAGCGATGGAAATAACTGACCAAATAACAGAAGTGTGAACTCAGCCTTACAGGTCAATGTTAGCATGAGCTCTAATTTATTGGCGTAGACTTAACCTTGTAATGGCCAAAGATTCAAGTAGTGGCCTCATGACAGTGAGGAGAGTGTCAGCAGTAAGACTATTTTCTTATCACTGTTTATTTTTCCATTCTTTCGATCCGTCAGAAGAACAGCCTAACAAAAAAAAAAAAAGGTATCTTATAGTTTGAGCATTCGCCTTCAAACTGTCAGTATTTGATCAGTATTGGTAAGGCAAACACAGCAGTGGGTCCAAAACAGAGATAATGTGATGGAAATATTGGCATGTCTTCAATGTTTTGGACCCACTCTTGCTTTTGGCTTCTAAATCATGATTAAATCCTGATGCAAAATACTGAGGCTGCATGTTAAATTTGCATGAGTTTTGGCGATTTGCATCTGAAATTGGTTTTATTCGGATGGAAAAGAAGTCCTGCATAAAGGAGTTTTATGCCCTCTGTCACACGTTCAGTATTTTATAAAACATTTTAAATCAGTATTTGATTAAAATTGATTAGTCAAAAACAGGAGTGGGTCTAAAACAAAAATTATCATGTGATGGAAATATTTTCATCTCTTCTGTGTTTTGGACCCACTCCTACTTTTGGATTCCATATCATGATCAAATCCTGATACAACACAATGACCGTTTGACAGTGGTCTTATGGACATTCAAACATCAGGACTTTATTTTATTTTATTATTCTGTTCTTCTGATGGATCAGAAGAACTAAAAAATAAACGCTGATGTCAACATGGCCAAAGAAGGACGCTAGTGGCCCCGGAACAGACTGGTGAGTGTGGCAACAGCATGAAGAGTTACAATAGTATCCCTGGAACAGAGTGGGGAAGGGGCAACAGCAGTGGCAGTAACAGGACAAGATGGTGGCAGCAGGTGGCATTAGAGGCAGCAGATGTGTGGCATCAGGCAGGTGATGGCATCAGAATAGTGGCAGCAGCTTGTGGGAAGAAATAATGTTCCAGTGTGGCAGCACGTTACAGTAAGATCATTAATGCCAGAATGATCCAGTCTGTTGTATCAGGCACCGGTGTCTGGAAATCCTGATTGATCCAGGACTAATTCATCTTTATAAAGGTTAGTCTATCATCATTTTATGCTGAAAGGTGAGTTCTCTTTGGGGTAACTATGCCACCCACCGCACTAAATAATCGATCTGATGCAACACTACTAGCTGGACAGGAAAGCTTGCACAGGGCAAACTCAACTAGTTGCGGCCACAATTCAAAATTAGCTGCCCAGTATTCCAGGGGATCTTCAACATTGGGTGACAGGGTGCAGTCCAAGTATGCCATGACCTGCCGGTTCAGGTTCTGCTCCATGTCCTGCTGCTGCTGGGTGGTTTCTTCAGTAGGCAGGTGAAGAAAAGTGCTAATTAGAGAATCAAGACTAAAGTTGCAGCTGATGGAGCTGCTGCTGCTCCTGTCCCCCTTTCAGCAGTCATGGCAGTGGAGCATGAGCACAGAGGGTCCCCTCGGTTAGACCTTCGTGAGGATGGGCAATAGCGGGCATAGGCAGCAGCCAACTACAAAGGATTTCTCAATAGCAGTTGAGTTTTTCATCCCTCTCAGAAGGTCTAAAAAGGCCCCTATTGTAGACTGGTTGCAAGGCTCTAACATTGTGGAGAGCCAGTAGTTATGCCACTCAGCATGCATCTGGCCATTTGTGCAAGGGACTCGGAGGGCCTTCCTGCCTCCATCTCCACAGCATCCTGCCACATTCTGTCAGGGGCAACTGGGTCATCTATGTCATCACTCTTTAGCTCATCATGCTCCTCCTGCTCCTCTCCTGTTGCTTGGGCAGTTAAACCATCTAGTTCTATATAGAATTCCTGAGCGTTTAAGCCCTCCTCCTCCTTGTCCTCCTCCTTTGCTAGTTCAGTTTCCACAGGGCTCAGGTGGCTGTGAGATATAGGTGTCTACTGCCCCCTCAAACAGTCTGATTTATCAGCATCCCCACCAGGACATGAAGAAATGGAACAACATAATTCTTCCAGTAGTCCTAGCAATAGACAAATAAAGTGGCCTCCTCAAAGGACCTGAGCAAACAGCAGGTGTCACGCATAAGCCGCTAATGTTTAACGTCAGAGTTAAAACGGGGAGTAGTTCTGTCTGTCTGCATCATCAAGATATCGGTCATGGGTTTCCTCTGCTCATACAGTTGGTCCAACATGTGAAGTGTGGAAACATCACATATGAGGCGATAAAACATAAGAAGGACATATGGCAGAAGTGGCTTAAGTGCATGCACAGTTTTCTTGACATTTTCAAGATGTTTTTCAGTTACGTGGAAGACTTCAGGAACCGGGTGATAACCAGATAGAAGATATGCGCCATGCAGAGTGCATGGGTCAGCCCTCGCTGACACAGCACAGACAGAATGTTCTTCCCATTAAAAAAATGACCATTGTTCCCATCTCCAGTTGGGAGGAGACAGCCAGGATTAGATTTCTTGGTTGATGACGTGGAGAAGTTCCTCTCCGGTGAGATTCAGTTTGCTCAGGCTGACCAGGGGGACAACAACATGTTTTGCATAGGTGTTTTGATGGAGGACCACTCTGAACTGTGCCTACAGAGGAGGATGAGGATGTGGTGGCAGCACCGCTATCATCTGGCTAAGTTGCTGGCGTACCACATTTACCCAGTGGGCTGTAAAGGACATATTTTACCCATGCCCATAGTTATAGCTCCACATATCAGTGCTGGCATGAACTGTACCCAACATTGACAGGATGAAGGACTGGCCCACCTTCTTCTCAACATACTTGTGCAGGGATGGTACCACTTTTTTTTAGTGATGAGTCCACAATATGCAAAGGTAGGGACTACAATACCAGCAACTTGGCCAGGTGTATGTTCGGCTTCTGCATCTTTGGATGAGTGCATGCATACTTTTGACTCTTTTCCATCGCCTCGGTGATCATTTGCTGATGAAAAGGAGGAGCATCAGGAGCAAGGAAAGGAACAACAGCTTCCTTCTGCTGAGGTTAGGGAACCCTGACTGCTGGAGAAGACGTCCGGTCCTCTGGTAGATGCAGCTGTTTCTGCATCAGGCTGTACCACTACATTAGTGCCACGGTTTTCCCAGGTCACTTTATAGTGGAGCTCCATGTGTTGACTCAGGGACGTAATGCCAACATTTGCACCTTGACCGCAATTCACCTTCTGCCCACACATCCTGCATACCACCACGCTAACATCCTCCAGTGACTTGATAGAAAAAAATCCCACATTGCAGAGTATGGCATTTTACCCCCACCACTCTGTGCTGACTGACTGCTACTGCCTTTATGAACCTATGCACCGCTAGTTGTTTCCTGACAGGTAGGCTCGCGTTTGATTCCAGATCTCCCACTGTTTCCACCCTCCTGGCTCATCAGAATGCTGCCAGCCTGCTGCTGTCTCACAGGCCTGCTGCCACCCTAACCCCCTGGTGATGATGCCCCTAATTACCACGCTCCCATGTGTGATTGGTTACATCATCAACCACTACTGTCTGGTGGTCACTTATGTCACTAGTCTCATGGCCATGTCCCTGATCTCTTGCAACATAAGCTCCCACCCAACTGTCATCATCACTAGTTGTACGCCTAAGGGAGAATTCAGTAGACCTCTTCTCCAAGTCTGTGCTAGCCTGTAGAGGTTGTTCCTGGGCCACTGCCAATTAAATGTGGTGTCAGAGGAACCCACTGATTCCTGGCTGTGTGTATCTGTTCAAATAGTAAGCTTTGTCACTCCCTGTATGATGTTTGCTGTGTATAGGGTTCCCACCCCGATTAAGAATAAATCACAGCAAAAAATGATTTCTTTGTTCACACTGTTTTTCTTTTGGAAAAATAAGTAATGCGGCAATACGTGTTAACGTTTTCGGCTCGCAGGCCTTCATCAGACACTAGAGACATAGAAAAGAAAAGTACAAAATTAGACCAAAATTGGGTATAGATGAAATCAAAATGTAATACAATGACTGCATAATACAAAACCAAAATAAAATAAATGACATAAATCTACTGTCTCATAAGTTATGAAGGGATCTTTAGACCACTCAGACTTCACTCAGGTGGACATAACGTCAGTAATAGAGAAAACGTTTACACGTATTGACGCGTTACTTTTTGTGTGTATCTGTTGTCACCTGAGATGATGTTAAAGAGCAACTCAACCATTGCAGTACAGATGGATTGTTGGTCAAAACATGACCGCTGGATGGCAGCGCCAGCTCTGGCCTGTTGTTGCAGCTGATACTACCACCACCCCTTCTTCTGCTGCTACTTGTGCTGGCTGCAATAACATTTTTGCCATTGCCCATTGCTTTTGAGGGTCCAAGCAACTGTCTGTTGGCCATAGTGTACAGTAAATTAATTAGTAATGTATCAGATTAGGTATGAAAGGCACCACAGATGAACTAAAAAAAACTCACCTGTATATTAGACCTCCTGTTGACAATAAGTCTGATGCAAAGTAAGTCTATCTATAACAGAACAGTTTATTTATGAATGACACAGCAGATGAACTTGAAAAACATCCTTATATCTTACACTGCCTGTTGACATTTAGTCTGATGCACAGTAGGTCTATGTAAAACTGAACAGTTTAAGAATTAATGGCGCAGTAGCTGAACTCGGTAAACGTGCCTATATATCAGAGTGCCTGTTGACAATGAGTCTGATGCACAATAAGTCTATGTATAACAGAACAGATTAATTGTTAATGGTGCAGCAGATAAACTATGTAAATGTGCCTGTGTATTAGACCACCTGTTGACAATGAGTCTGATGCACAGTAAATCTATGTATAACTGAACAGATTAATAGTTAAAGGTGCAGTAGGCGAACTGTGTAAAATGACAAACCACCTAATGACAATCAGTCTGATGTGTAGTAAGTCTATATATAACAGAAAAGATTAAATAGCACAGCAGATGAAGTAGGTAAACACGCCTATATATTAGATGACCTCTGGAGACTAAGTCCGACGCAAGTCTATGTGTCACAGAACAGATTAATTATTAATAGTAGTGATGAGCAAATCGAAGTCAACAAAGTGGATTTCAATCAGAATTTTAGGATGAATTCAATTTACCGCAAAGCCAAGTTTCCTCGTGCTTTGCGGTAGCAAATTGATTTAGCCTGAAATAGTGTGAAAAAAAATAAAAAATTATACTTACCTGATCCATTTGCTCATAACGGCCAGTCGCCACCATTTTACTTGGAGATCTTGTCCGAAATCCTGTGCGTGGTGATGTATGACGTCATCACACCGGCATGCGTGATGATGTCATCTCGGGCTGCGTGAGATTTCACGCCAGACCTTCAAGCAAAATGGCGGCGGCCGACCCGTCACAAGCAAATGGATCAAGTAAGTATTATTTAAAAAAATTTACACTCTGTTCTTAATATTAGATGTCACAATCTGAGGGGTACAATGACAATTGCCGCTCCCTGTCATTGCACCCGCTATATACAAAGAAAGACGCTTCATGACAAAGTAATTCATCACAAAATGTATTTATTTATTTTTATTCGGTGAAGTAGCCTAATCCAATTTTTTTATATTTCACTCATCTCTAATTAATAGTGCAGCAGATGAGCAAGGTAAACGCGCCTATATATTACACCGCCTGTTGACAATGGGTCTGATGCACACTAATGGGGTAATTTATCAAACTGGTGTAAAGTAGAACTGGCTCAGTTTCCAATAGCAACTAATCAGATTCCACCTTTCATTTTCCAAAGGAGCTGTCAAAAATTAATCTAATTGGTTACTATGGGCAACTAAGCCAGTTCTATTTTACACCAGTTCATTAAATTACTCCATAAGTGTATGTATAACTGAATAGATTAATTATTAAAGGTGCAGTTAGTGAACTAGGTAAATGAGCCTATGTATTAGACCGCCTGATGACAATAAGTCTGATTACACAGTAATTATATGCTTAACAGAACTGATTAAGTATAAATGGCAGAACAGATGAAATAGGTAAACGCGCCTGTATATAAGACCACCTGTTGAGACTAAGTCTGATGCACAGTAAGCCTATATATAATAGAACAGATTAAGAATGAATGGCGCAACAGATGAACAAAATGCACAGGATGATTACATTGAGCCTGCACTGTCTCTGCAGTCTCCATATGCTCTCCCTGCAGTGTGCAAAAACTTTCCCTGCAATCTCCCTACACTGTCCCTGCATTGTCCCTATCCAGTATTCTACAAGTAAAAGCTTTGGTAACCAGGCGAGATGAGGCTTTTATAGGGCTATGACATCACAGGGGATGACTATTGGCTGATTGGCTAGCTGCACAGCATTATGGGTCATATCGCGTTCCGTGGCTTCTTACTTTCACTTTGTAACAAATGTAGCCTTCATTTTAGGAAAAAAATAAAACGATTCATCGACAAGAAACATAAAGAAATTTGTGTTCGTGGTTAATCTAATTTTTCCTGAAGTTCGAAACTAATTAAATTTGTTTCACTTCGATTCACACAACACAACTTTGATTCATACTATATATTTGTATTCAAATCACAAAATCATAATCGGATTAGATAATAATAATTTAAATAACGAGCATAAACCTAGAGAATTCAGCCAACAATACAACAGATGAATGCACAAGCTATATCTACAGTCAAGTGTTTAGATATGATATTAACCTACTGTATTGTTGGCTGAGTTTTCTAGGTTTTTTATCTGTATTTAAATTATTATTATAAAAATGGATTGGACTTATTTATTTGGTGCTGGAACTAAACAGCTCTATCTATTGTGTAATAGCCACAGCTGATTACTGCAGTGCTGCTGCCATTCACTTCAATATAAAAATCCCGGACAACTCCTTTAGAAACCCTTTTATTTGGGAAGACTGAACAGGCAATTATTGAAAGCACACCATTTGTTCCCAAAAATGGTTTTTGGGAAGTGCAGTGCAGAAAGCTGCATGAATCATCCCCTCTGTATTGGAACAAGCGATCGTTCATCCCTATAAAGAATCATTGCTGGCTATGAGTACATCCCTGCTTACACAGGATATTCTGCTGTCAGCAAATGAAGATTTAATTTATCAATGAACAACAAATAAGCAGGGAAATATTGTAATATATCAAAAAATATATACATTTAGGGGGAATATTTATTATGACCAGAGGTTTAGATGATGGTCTTAATAAAGCCCTGCAGTGGGTCACCAAAGTTATGTAGAGGTATAGGCCTCCATAATTTCTGAGGATTTACCGCTGTTTCTAAATGTAAGCCAGCTAACAAGCTGTTTTACATTTAGACTATTTTCTATGCCTAAAACAGGTGTAGAAGATGGTAAATGAGATGGGCATTCCGTCCCCACCCATGCCACACCCGCTTTTTTAGACCTGGGGTGAGTGGGGACCTTTGCTCTACAATCTGCGCCTGAAATACACCTAATTTTGGCGTATTTCTGTTTGATAAATGACCCCCTTAGTTTCCTATTTCTGCTAGTCACCATACAAATGGAAGATACGACCCCAGTACTCAAATAACATGCTACTGTTATAAAAATACTGAGATACATTTCTAATTACAGCTAGAACATATCAAACAGAAACTGTGATAACTACTGTAGTTTGACAATAGTAGATTAATTAGAAAGTATCTCTTATTATAAAAATAGAAGATTTAAGATTAATTTCACATCATGCTTTGCATGAAAACATAAAAAGACAGAATGGGATATTATACTGCAAATGGATTCCAAAGATTATTTAAAGGGACACTACCATCAACTTTTTTTTAATCACATATTAATAGCCTATATGTGAATATTCTACTTTGGGGTTTTTTTTTATGTGTTTTTCTTTTAAGTCACTCTGTGCATTATACTTCCTGTCTTGGCTCTTTAACTTTCTGCTTTATTTGGACTTTTAGCATGGCAAATAATTTCTCAGGCCATTTACTACAATCAGACAGAACCACCTGCAGAGACTCAGTTAGGGCATCACACATTATGCTCATAAGCACTGTGGGGTTTTGCTCTGGTACACAGGCTAGCGGATGCAGTATAAAGGCAATCACAAAGTCTTTAACTTAAACAGTTCGGTGTTTATTCACACATAAGGAAACACTAAAATGACCGTTCACAGTCTTGGTGTTTGTTCACACCATGCAATGTCCATAGAACAAAATCTTCACCTGGTTAGCAGTCTTTCCCCCAGCCGTCCACAGCAGGCTTTAGGTTCCTGTTTCCCAGCACGCGGTTTTTAAGCCTTTAATATGGCACTAATTCACAGAACCCAAAGTAGAGTATCCACAGCTTCCCTGTCAGATGGAGGATCATCCACACACAGCTGACACTGCTGGCTGGGTTTTATATAGGGCAATAAATACCCGGCCTGGAGCGTGGGGAGAAGCCACCCACCAAGCACTTTGGCTACTCCCAGTAAGAGCCAGCCCGGATCGGCTTTACAGCCATACTTAGTTTTTTTTTATATGTTTTTCTTTTAAGTCACTCCATGCATTATACTTCCTGTCTTGGCTCTTTAACTTTCTGCTTTATTTGGACTTTTAGCATGGCAAATAATTTCTCAGGCCATTTACTACAATCAGACAGAACCACCTGCAGAGACTCAGTTAAGGCATCACACATTAGGCTCATTAGCGCTGTGGGTTTTTGCTCTGGTAGACAGGCTAGCGGACGCAGTATAGAGGCAATCACAAAGTCTTTAACTTAAACAGTTTGGTGTTTATTCACACATAAGGAAACACAAAAATGACCGTTCACGTTTTTGGTGTTTGTTCACACCATGCAGTGTCCATATAACAAAATTTTCACCTGGTTAGCAGTTTTTCCCCCAGCCATCCACAACAGGCTTTATGTGCCTGTTTTCCAGCATGCGGCTTTTAAGTCTTTAGCACGGCACCAATTCACAGAACCCAAAACAGAGTCTCCACAGCTTCCCTGTCAGATGGAGGATCATCCACACCCAGCTGAGACTGCTGCCTGGGTTTTATATAGGCCAATAAAGACCCGGCCTGGAGCTTCGGAAGAAACCACCCACCAAGCACTTTGGCTACTCCAAGTAAGAGCCGGCCTGGATTGGCTTCACAGCCATACTAACAACAAACAGTGTCAATCAGCACTAGCTGCCGCTGACAATTAAAACTACTGGCTCTTACCTCCCCGAGGCCAGGAACCTCGGTGACACATACCTTCCATCAATGACAGCCCCTTGCGCCTTCCTACAGCGCTCACAATATATATATATATATATATATATATATATATATATAACATTCCTGAGTGTGGAAAAGTTATTCATACTTTAGAAAGCAAAATGGAGGAGCTTGGGTTCATTGTAATGGATTAAATTGATGTAGTTAGTGTGGCAGAGACATGGCTAGAATTTCACATGACTGGGTGTTAGGTCAGCGGTCTGTGCCCACCACTGCCCTGTTACGAACCATGCAACCTGGCATCCTCTACAATCTGCTGTTTGTGTAGTACTCCAGACTTGGAGGTACTATAAATTGTATACTGTTATGTATTGTGTTTTACTGTTTTGTTTGTGGCCATAGCTACGAGCAAGGAAATATTGGAAACGGTTGGCAGATACAGGGTTAACCACTCTGTTCCTCATCTCTTGGTAAAGGGGGCAGGACCTGCTCTCTGCAAAGAACTGGAGTTCCTGAGTAACCTCTGAGAGGAGAGGAAGCAAGTTGCAGAACTCTTGCTCCTGTTCTCCTGAGAGAACTACTCAAATTGTCAACAAGTGAAGCTTTCAGATTTCAGACAGCAGATTTAACAGCTCTGATCAGCATCGAGAAACACTGGTGTACATTGAGGGACAATAGCCAAACCACACCAAACAATCACTAGGCCAATATCACCTAAGTGCTGAATTGCCAGCAAACAATCTGCCTTCACAGTTTTGGTTCCTTGTTCCCTGCCTGCCTCGTTCCTGCATCCACTTATACTCCGCCCGCAAGTGTCTCTTGTTCAGTGTTGCCAATTTCTGCAGTTCCAGTATTATAAACTGTCCACAATTATGGTACACTTTCCTTGCGTCTCTGCCATCCAGTGTAGTTTCCTGGTTTCCTGAAACCACAGCAGAATTAGTGACTATTCAGATGGTACCTGCGGTTTTGGTGAATTTTCTGTATTTTGAGATTCTAGTACTTGGACCAGAGTACCTGACTCCAGTTGGTTAGTTACTAGGTAGAGAAGGGGTATATCACAGCCCAAAATTGGTGAATGTCACCCGAAAATGTAACAGGAAAATTTGTGAAATTTATTAACCTGTCAAATAGGTAGAGCAGGGGTATATTACAGCCAATAATTGGTGAATGTCACCCGAAAATGTAACAGAAAAATTAGTGAAATTTATTAACATGTCTACTAGGTAGAGAAGGGGTATATCACAGCCAGAAATTGGTGAAAGTCACCTATGTAACAGAAAAAATTGTGAAATGTATTAACCTGTCTACTAGGTTGCGCAGGGGAATATCACAGCCAAAAATTGGTGAATGTCACCCGACAATGTAGCAGAAAAATGAGTGAAGTTTATTAACATGTCTACTAGGTAGAGCAGGGATCTATCACAGCCAAACAATTGTGAATTTCACCTGAAAATGTAACAGACAAATTAGTTGAATTTGTTTACCTGTCTACTAGGTAGAGCAGGGGTATATCACAGCCAAACATTGGGGAATTTCAACTGAAAATGTAACAAACAAATTAATGAAATTCGTTTACCTGTCTACTAGGTAGAGCAGGGGTATATCACAGCCAAAAATTGGTGAATTTCACCTCAAAATCTAACAGAATTTTTTTTGTATTTGTTTACCTGTCTACTAGGTAGAGCAGGGGTATATCACAGCCAAAAATTGGTGAATTTCAGCCAAAAATGTACCAGACAAATTAGTGAAATTTGTTTGCCTGTCTACTAGGTAGAGCAGGGGTATATCAAAGCCAAAAATTGGTGAATTTCACCCGAAAATGTAACAGACAAATTAGTGAAATGACATAAAATAAAATACGTACAAATAAAAAAATAATAATCTTGATGTATGAGGTGGAGGTCCATATGGAGTAGGAGGTTGAGGAGGCGGTGGACTTAGCAGTGTAGGTGGAAGCGGCGGTGAAGGAAGATGAAGTAGCCAACACTGGTTTTTGGTTTAATTTTATTTAATTTTTTTAGTACACCCCAAAAGAGTGGGAAATATCAAAAATACAACAATAAGCAATTGCGCTGTAGTAAAACAATGACTAGGTGAGGCCGGTATACATGTCTATTGTGCACAAGGTACGGACAAGTCCTGTGGGATCCAAGCCTGGTTCATTTTAATGAACGTGAGCTTGTCCATATTGGCTGTGGACAGGCTGCTGGGCTTGCCTGTGATAAAGCCTCCTGCCGTGCTAAACACACGTTCAGATGATACACTGGCTGCAGGGCAGGCCAGCACCTCTAAGGTGTAAAGGGCAAGCTCAGGCTATGTGCCCAATTTGGAAACCCAAAAGTTGAAGGTGGCAGACCCATCATTCAGTACGTGTAGGCGTGTGCACACATACTGCTCCACTATGTTGCTGTAATGCTGCCTCCTGCTAAGACGTTCCATATCAGCTGGTGGTGCTGGTTGTTGTAGTGTGCTGACAAAGCTTTTCCACATTTCGGCGATGCTAACCCTACCTTCTGAGGTGCTGGTGGTGCCCCAGCTGCATTGGCGACCTCTTCCTCCTCCTCTGCCTTTGCCTAGTGCTTCCACTGTGCCTCTGCTGTCAGGTGGGAATGCCACCAGCAGCGCGTCTACCAGCGTGCGCTTGTACTTGCACATCTTACGATTATGCTCCAGTGACGAAATTAAGGATGGTACGTTGTCCTTGTAACGGGGATCCAGCAGCGTGGCCACCCAGTAATCAGCACAAGTTCGAATGTGGGCATCTCAGCGTTCGTTGCGGAAACACTGCAGCATGTAATTGCTCATGTGTGCCAGGCTGCCCAGGGGCAACAACAAGCTGTTCTCTGAAGGCGGTGTATCGTTTGTGTCCTCTGTATTCCCCCAACCACCACCAGTAATGGCTATGAGCTGGTTTAGGTGCCACCCTGCTGTGAACACAGTTCCTCCTCCTCCATCTCTTCCTCCTCATCCTCCACCTCATCATCCTCCAGAACTGTGCCCTGGCTGGACAATTGTGTACCTGGCATTTGTGGGTGCAGTAAACTATCCTCGGAGACACTTGTGAATGACTGGCCAGAAACCTATGAAATGTTCTCTCTTCCTCCTCCTCCTCCTGTGCCACATCCTCTTCCTTCATCACCAGAAGCGTTTTTTCAAGGAGGCATAGAAGTGGGATAGTAACGCTGAGAACAGCGTTATCGGCACTGGCCATGTTCCTGGAGTACTCGAAACAAGGAACACAGGTCTCGCTTGGAGGCCCAGTCATTGGTGGTGAAGTGATGCTGTTCCGCAGAGCGACTCACCCATGCGTGCTGCAGCTGAAACTTCACTATCGCCTGCTGCTGCTTGCACAGTCTGGCCAGCATGTGCAAAGTGGAGTTCCACCTTGTGGGCACGTTGCATATGAGGTGGTGAGCGGGAAGGCCGAAGTTACGCTGCAGCGCTGACAGGCAAGCAGCAGCAGGGTGAGAACGCCAAAAGCGTGCACAGACGGCCCACACTTTCTACAGCAGCTCTCACATATAAGGGTAATTTTTAAGGAATCTCTGCACCACTAAATTCAGCACATGCGCCAGGCATGGGATGTGCATCAAACAGGCTATTCCCAGAGCTGCAACAAGATTTCGCCCATTATCGCACACCACCAGGCCAGGCTTGAGGCTCACTGGCACCAACCACTCATCGGTCTGTTGTTCCATGCCCATCCACAGCTCCTGCGCAGTGTTGGGTTTGTCCCTCAAACAGATAAGTTTTAAAACTCCCTGCTGTCGTTTACCCCTGGCTGTGCCGAAGTTGGTGATGAAGGTGTTACGCTAACTGGATGAGGAGGCGGTAGAGGATAAGGAAGCTGAGTAGGAGGATGAAACGACAGGCAAACTGAAGCATCCTGCAATTCTCCTTGGTGGAAGGACATGCGCCAAACTCCTATCCGCCTCAGGCCCAGCTGCCACTACATTTACCCAGTGTGCTGTTAGGGAGGTATAACGTCCCTGACCGCACTTACTTGTCCACGTATCTGTAGTTAGGTGGACCAGCCACAGATGACATCACGCAGTGCACACCTGATTTTGTCCCCCACTTGGTTGCGTACGGATGGCTCGCCTGGAAAATTAGTGGCGGCCAGGCAAGACGTACTGTGAGACAGCCACCGCCATAAGGCTTTTAAAACTTTCCGTCTCCACCAGACGGAATGACAGCATTTCAAAGGCCAGTAATTTGGAAATGCTGGCATTCAGGGCCAGGGATCACGGGTGGGTAGCGGGGTACTGCCTCTTTCGCTACAGTGTTTGGGAGATGGAGAGCTGAACGCATCCGTGGGACATTGTTGAGATGCTTGGTGGCCCAGGTGTTGGTGTTGCTGGCGGATCCTCTGTTTGTGGGGTGGCAGGTGCCACTGTCATTCCAGAGGTGGATGAAGAGGCCGAGACTGCAGCAGAAGAGGAAGCAAGAGGAGCTAGAGACCTTTCTTCGTTTTTGAAGTGTCTATTCCACTGCAGCTCGTGCTTTGCACTTAGATGCCTGGTCATGCAGGTTGTTTTATGCCTCGCTTAAGGCTCTGATTGCACAGCGTCGGGCAGGGCTAGGTAGATGGCCCTGGGAAACCCTGCTAGCAGAGTCATCAAAAAGCAGAAGAGACTGCTGCATGACTTAGGGATCAGACTGCTTGGCTGATTTGCAAGGGGGTGAGGTGAAAGACTGATGGACATCGGCTGCAGGTGCTAACTCTGATCTTTTAGCAGGAGACTGGGTGGGAGACAATGTGAAATAACTGGAGGCACTGTCAGCAACCCAATCTATTATCGTCTGTACTTGTTCTGGCCTCACTATTCGTAGAGCCGCATTAGGCCAGACCAAATACCGCTGAAGGTTCTGTCACCTAATCGCACCTGAGGATGGTGTTTCACTCATGCGTGTAGCTGGCACAGATGGACCACATCCTCTCCCTGGAACAGGAGCTCCACCAGCAACACCACAACCGGGCCGCAAATTTAGTATTTGGTTTAAAATGGGTGTTTTTTTAATAGCAGAAAATAACTGTGGTATCTAACGATTGTATTTCACAATGACAGATGCAGCAAAGGCTGCAAATTTAGCATTTGACCCCAAAAGGTTGTTTTTTAAAACCCAGATAATTATTGCAGTATTTCTAGCTTATATTTTACACTGACAAATGCAGCATATGCCCCAGATGTAGGGTATTTCCAAAAATGGGTGTTTTTTTAAACCCTATAAATTATTGCAGTATTTCAAGCTTGTATTTAGCAAGCGTGCGTCTCCTATCTCCCTATTCACTCTTTAGGGAGGGGAGGGAGATTTCTGCTTGCATGTTGTTCATGGTTGATTGATTTATGTTGTTAGACTTCTTGAACTGTATATATACTGAGTTGATCTTCAATAAAGTGAGTTCCTGTTTTACCTTCAACTTAGAGCCTCGTCTCATGTGTGTGGGGTTTGCTATATGCTGCATACTCCCTAGGGTTAGGGATTATAGACAGGGGAGTATACACAGTCTAGCAATCCCCACACACATGAGACGAGACTCTATGTTGAAGGTAAAACAGGAACTCACTTTATTGAAGACCAACTCAGTATATATAAAGTTCAAGAAATCTAACAACATAAATAAATCAACCATGAACAACATGCAAACAGACATCTCCCCCCCTCCCTAATGAATGAATAGGGAGAGAGGAGACGCATGTGATGGGATTATCTCCTGAGTGTACCATAGAGTGATCTACTCATCCACACTGGAGTCGGCTACTACTAGAGTAAGCTATCTTAATCCCATCACTAACACAATCAGTGGGAGTCTCAGTACAGAGTTAACCCTTTTTGTGTTGCTGAATTCACACCCTGCACCTTTAGTGGTCAATAGGAAATATGTGGCATATAAACTCCACGCATAAATCAGGGTTCATTGTTCCTTGTAACCCCAAAAGGTCTGAGTGGGTCTCCATAGTTCTGGGTCCATAGTCCGTAGGAAGGAGGCTATCTCTCAGGCTTCTCCAGCAGCCCCAGTGACGGTTCAGTCCGTCACAGTAACCACGAAGCGCGAGGAAATTCGGATTTAATTCCACTTTGTCAGCTTCAATTCGCTCATCTCTATTCGTAAAATATTATGGAATTGCTTAAAGCTTGATTTTTTAAAGTACATATCTTATGTGTCTGTGCCAAATGGCATAAAATAGGTAGTACTATTTTAAAGGGAGTCTGTCACCTGCATATGGCCATATACAGTGCTTACATGGCTCTGCAGCACACCTATACAGGATTGTAACGGTACCTTTGTCTTTGTCTTTAGACTTGCACCAGCAGGAAAAACGAAGTTTAATTCATATGCAAATGAGCACTCACAAGTACCCGGGGGCGGCGTTCAGTGTGTAGGTGCCCAGGCTGCTCTGCCTTCTTTTCACTTTACTCCTCCCCAGCCTCTTCCTTTGCCCGCCCTCCAAGTCTCTTGCCTCATCGATAGGTCCGGACTTGGAGGGCGGGCAAAGGCAGAGACTGGGGAGGAGTAAAGTGAAAAGAAGGCAGAGCAGCCTGGGCACCTACACACTGAACTCCTCCCCTGGGCAAGTCTAAAGACAGAGACAAAGGTACAGTTACAATCCTGTATAGGTGCGCTGCAGAGCCATGTAAGCACTGTATATGGCCATATGGAGGTGACAGACTCCCTTTAATATCAAACTTATAAGAAAATTCCTTTGTACACCCTCCTCAGAGCTGAGTATAACTGTACATAGCAAGACAGTTATCACTTTGGACCAAAATGATGAGTAGTGTTGATCGCAAATTTTAATGGCGAATATCGGCACTTCGAGAATTTGCTTAGATGTACAATATAGTGCTATATACATATCGTGCAAAGTTCATTTATTTCAGTAATGCAACTTGAAAGGTGAAACTAACATATGAGACAGACTCATTACATGCAAAGCGAGATATTTCAAGCCTTTATTTGGTATAATTTGGGTGATTATGGCTTACAGCTTATAAAACCCCAAAGTCACAATCTCAGGTCCCCTTTGCTCAGGGGTATGGATTAATGAGCTGACTAGAGTGTGACACTTTGAGCCTAGAATATTGAACCTTTTCACAAAATTCTAATTTTAAGCTGCATTAATGCAATTCCTTTCATTTGCATTACTGAAATAAATAGACTTTTGCACAATATTCAAATCTTTCGAGTGTCACCTGTATTCGTAATTGCGGATTTTCTAGATTTTTTTTTCTGTCAGTAACCTCCCTTTTTGCTTGTGGCCTATAAGAAGGTTGCAATGTCTTTGTCTGAGCTTAGCAACATCCCCAGCAACCAATAGGAACGTTTCCTACCCCTTACTATATAAGAAACTCCCCAGCAGCCATTTTCTACTGTTTATTTGCAGTTCTGAGAGAGAGAGAGCAGTGACATTGCTGTGCTCTGTACCTTCATCTGGATCCTATTCCTTATCCAATTACATTAGATAGTTAGCTCATATATATAATACAGATAGTTAGTGGGAGATAGTCAGTGTAGGTTAGATAGTGATATAGTGTAGCTGATTCCCGTGCAGGGTCTTAGGTGGTGTGATAGGAACTGTTTCTCTGCTGTACATACACCATACATACATGCTACAGACATAGTGATGTGATGTCACAACAATATTTAGTGCACCATAATATCTACTTAGACCTGATAAAATGTGAAGTTGCATGTATTGCGCCAAAAATATGCGCATCATTAGTGCCGATTTGCGCAATCACGAAAATAATATCTGGAGATCACAAATTCTAGAACACTTACATATAGTATCTGCAGTAAGTTTGTGTATTTACTTGCCAAAAATGTCCAGGTCCAGCAAAATTATCATATTACTAGTAGAGCATCTTACAAATAAAAAACAAAAGTGTTAAAGAGGATCTTTCACCTCTCCTAACTTGTTAGTTTTGGCAATAACCAAAGACAATTACCTTTCCCAACTGGTTCAAGACCTGACTAGAGGTACGGCCACTCTGGACTTAGTATTAACCAATAGACCTGACAGAACAACAAATGTTCAGGTTAGGGGAAACCTTGGAAATAGTGACCATAAAGTAATAACCTTTTAATTGTCATTCAAAATAGTGTTTCTTCAGGGAGGAACAAAAATACAAAACTTCAAAAAAGCTACATTTAGCCAACTAAGAGAAGCCACAGGCCTAACTAATAGTGATGAGCGGCAAGGGAAATATTCGAATTCACAATATATTCACAAATTCGAGATTATTTTCTTGATCGCCAAAAATTGGCATTGTAATATCCGCGTAATGCACGCAAAATAGAGGCGTGCGTCAATATAGCTTCATTTTTCCAGCTGCTAAAAGTTTCCTGAGAGTGGAGAAAATGGTTGGCACGGCAGAACATTACAAAAGCTTTATATGCAGATAGAGTGTTCCAATATATTTGCGATTGCGAAATCGGCACTAATGATGCGAATATTTTGGCACAATATGTGCAACTTCACATTTTAACAGGTCTGACTACTTATAAGTAGGGATGAGCGAACTCGAACTGTATAGTTCGGGTTCGTACCGAATTTTGGGGTGTCCGTGACACGGACCCGAACCCGGACATTTTCGTAAAAGTCCGGGTTCGGGTTCGGTGTTCGTCGCTTTCTTCGCGCTTTTGTGACGCTTTCTTGGCGCTTTTTGAAAGGCTGCAAAGCAGCCAATCAACAAGCGTCATACTACTTGCCCCAAGAGGCCATCACAGCCATGCCTACTATTGGCATGGCTGTGATTGGCCAGAGCACCATGTGACCCAGCCTCTATTTAAGCTGGAGTCACATAGCGCCGCCCGTCACTCTGCTCTGATTAGCGTAGGGAGAGGTTGCGGCTGCGACAGTAGGGCGAGATTAGGCAGATTAACTCCTCCAAAGGACTTGATTAACTGATCGATCTGCAGCTGTGGATCATTGAGCTGCTGATCCTCAATTGCTCACTGTTTTTAGGCTGCACAGACCGTTTGTCAGTCTCATTTTTCTGGGGTGATCGGCGGCCATTTTGTGTCTTGTGGTGCGCCAGCACAAGCTGCGACCAAGTGCATTTAACCCTCAATGGTGTGGTTGTTTTTTGGCTAAAGCCTACATCAGGGTGAAGCTGTGACACCAAGTGCATTTAACCAGCAATAGTCTGTTCATTTTTTGGCCATATACAAAATCAGGGGCAAGCTGCGCCTGTCACCAAGTGCATTTAACCCTCAATGGTGTGGTTGTTTTTTGGCTAAAGCCTACATCAGGGTGAAGCTGTCACACCAAGTGCATTTAACCAGCAATAGTCTGTTCATTTTTTGGCCATATACAAAATCAGGGGCAAGCTGCGCCTGTCACCAAGTGCATTTAACCCTCAATGGTGTGGTTGTTTTTTGGCTAAAGCCTACATCAGGGTGAAGCTGTCACACCAAGTGCATTTAACCAGCAATAGTCTGTTCATTTTTTGGCCATATACAAAATCAGGGGCAAGCTGCGCCTGTCACCAAGTGCATTTAACCCTCAATGGTGTGGTTGTTTTTTGGCTAAAGCCTACATCAGGGTGAAGCTGTCACACCAAGTGCATTTAACCAGCAATAGTCTGTTCATTTTTTGGCCATATCCCAGTCTAATTCTGTCACTAAATCCATACCGGTCACCCAGCGCCTAAATACTAGGCCTCAAATTTATATCCAGCTAAATCTGTCCCTAGTGCTGTAGCTGGGCGAGTTATTTAGTGTCCGTTCAAGCACATTTCTTGTTCTGGGTTGAAATACAATTCCCAATTTAGCAATTTCATAATTTAGTGGTTCCTGCTATATCAGAGCTCTTTGAAATCTATCCCAAAAAGGGTATATAATATTGAAGGTGCACATAGGGTCATTCAGAGTAACTTCACACACACCCGCTACTGTGTATTTCCAAGTCTAATTCTGTCACTAAATCCATACCGGTGACCCAGCGCCTAAATACTAGGCCTCAAATTTAATTCCCTCTAAATCTCTCGTTACCCACCGCTGTACTGTTGTTGCTGGGCAAGATATTTAGTGTCCGTCAAAGCACATTTTTTGTTCTGGGTTGAAGTACAATTCCCAATTTAGCAATTTCATAATTTAGTGGTTTCTGCTATATCAGAGCTATTTGAAATCTATCCCTAAAAGGGTATATAATATTGAAGGTGCACATAGGGTCATTCAGAATAACTTCACACACACCCGCTACTGTGTATTTCCAAGTCTAATTCTGTCACTAAACCCATACCTGTCACCCAGCGCCTAAATACTAGGCCTCAAATTTATATCCAGCTAAATCTGTCCCTAGTGCTGTAGCTGGGCGAGTTATTTAGTGTCCGTTCAAGCACATTTCTTGTTCTGGGTTGAAATACAATTCCCAATTTAGCAATTTCATAATTTAGTGGTTCCTGCTATATCAGAGCTCTTTGAAATCTATCCCAAAAAGGGTATATAATATTGAAGGTGCACATAGGGTCATTCAGAGTAACTTCACACACACCCGCTACTGTGTATTTCCAAGTCTAATTCTGTCACTAAATCCATACCGGTGACCCAGCGCCTAAATACTAGGCCTCAAATTTAATTCCCTCTAAATCTCTCGTTACCCACCGCTGTACTGTTGTTGCTGGGCAAGATATTTAGTGTCCGTCAAAGCACATTTTTTGTTCTGGGTTGAAGTACAATTCCCAATTTAGCAATTTCATAATTTAGTGGTTTCTGCTATATCAGAGCTATTTGAAATCTATCCCAAAAAGGGTATATAATATTGAAGGTGCACATAGGGTCATTCAGAATAACTTCACACACACCCGCTACTGTGTATTTCCAAGTCTAATTCTGTCACTAAACCCATACCTGTCACCCAGCGCCTAAATACTAGGCCTCAAATTTAAATCCCTCTAAATCTCTCGTTACCGTTGTCCTGTTGTAGCTGGGAAAGTTATTTAGTGCCCGTCAAAGCACATTTTTTGTTCTGGGTTGAAGTACAATTCCCAATTTAGCAATTTCATAATTTAGTGGTTCCTGCTATATCAGAGCTATTTGAAATCTATCCCAAAAAGGGTATATAATATTGAAGGTGCACATAGGGTCATTCAGAATAACTTCACACACACCCGCTACTGTGTATTTCCAAGTCTAATTCTGTCACTAAATCCATACCGGTGACCCAGCGCCTAAATACTAGGCCTCAAATTTAATTCCCTCTAAATCTCTCGTTACCCACCGGTGTACTGTTGTTGCTGGGCAAGATATTTAGTGTCCGTCAAAGCACATTTTTTGTTCTGGGTTGAAGTACAATTCCCAATTTAGCAATTTCATAATTTAGTGGTTTCTGCTATATCAGAGCTATTTGAAATCTATCCCTAAAAGGGTATATAATATTGAAGGTGCACATAGGGTCATTCAGAATAACTTCACACACACCCGCTACTGTGTATTTCCAAGTCTAATTCTGTCACTAAACCCATACCTGTCACCCAGCGCCTAAATACTAGGCCTCAAATTTAAATCCCTCTAAATCTCTCGTTACCGTTGTCCTGTTGTAGCTGGGAAAGTTATTTAGTGCCCGTCAAAGCACATTTTTTGTTCTGGGTTGAAGTACAATTCCCAATTTAGCAATTTCATAATTTAGTGGTTCCTGCTATATCAGAGCTATTTGAAATCTATCCCAAAAAGGGTATATAATATTGAAGGTGCACATTGGGTCATTCAGAATAACTTCACACACACGCTTCTGTGCATTTCCAAGTCTAATTCTGTCACTAAATCCATACCGGTGACCCAGCGCCTAAATACTAGGCCTCAAATTTAATTCCCTCTAAATCTCTCGTTACCCACCGCTGTACTGTTGTTGCTGGGCAAGATATTTAGTGTCCGTCAAAGCACATTTTTTGTTCTGGGTTGAAGTACAATTCCCAATTTAGCAATTTCATAATTTAGTGGTTTCTGCTATATCAGAGCTATTTGAAATCTATCCCTAAAAGGGTATATAATATTGAAGGTGCACATAGGGTCATTCAGAATAACTTCACACACACCCGCTACTGTGTATTTCCAAGTCTAATTCTGTCACTAAATCCATACCGGTGACCCAGCGCCTAAATACTAGGCCTCAAATTTAATTCCCTCTAAATCTCTCGTTACCCACCGGTGTACTGTTGTTGCTGGGCAAGATATTTAGTGTCCGTCAAAGCACATTTTTTGTTCTGGGTTGAAGTACAATTCCCAATTTAGCAATTTCATAATTTAGTGGTTTCTGCTATATCAGAGCTATTTGAAATCTATCCCTAAAAGGGTATATAATATTGAAGGTGCACATAGGGTCATTCAGAATAACTTCACACACACCCGCTACTGTGTATTTCCAAGTCTAATTCTGTCACTAAACCCATACCTGTCACCCAGCGCCTAAATACTAGGCCTCAAATTTAAATCCCTCTAAATCTCTCGTTACCGTTGTCCTGTTGTAGCTGGGAAAGTTATTTAGTGCCCGTCAAAGCACATTTTTTGTTCTGGGTTGAAGTACAATTCCCAATTTAGCAATTTCATAATTTAGTGGTTCCTGCTATATCAGAGCTATTTGAAATCTATCCCAAAAAGGGTATATAATATTGAAGGTGCACATTGGGTCATTCAGAATAACTTCACACACACGCTTCTGTGCATTTCCAAGTCTAATTCTGTCACTAAATCCATACCGGTGACCCAGCGCCTAAATACTAGGCCTCAAATTTAATTCCCTCTAAATCTCTCGTTACCCACCGCTGTACTGTTGTTGCTGGGC
The DNA here is from genome assembly GCF_014858855.1 of Bufo gargarizans. Classification (NCBI taxonomy): domain Eukaryota; kingdom Metazoa; phylum Chordata; class Amphibia; order Anura; family Bufonidae; genus Bufo; species Bufo gargarizans. The sequence continues at coordinate 334,734,976 of NC_058081.1, read as the reverse complement.
AAGATATTTAGTGTCCGTCAAAGCACATTTTTTGTTCTGGGTTGAAGTACAATTCCCAATTTAGCAATTTCATAATTTAGTGGTTTCTGCTATATCAGAGCTATTTGAAATCTATCCCTAAAAGGGTATATAATATTGAAGGTGCACATAGGGTCATTCAGAATAACTTCACACACACCCGCTACTGTGTATTTCCAAGTCTAATTCTGTCACTAAATCCATACCGGTGACCCAGCGCCTAAATACTAGGCCTCAAATTTAATTCCCTCTAAATCTCTCGTTACCCACCGTTGTACTGTTGTTGCTGGGCAAGATATTTAGTGTCCGTCAAAGCACATTTTTTGTTCTGGGTTGAAGTACAATTCCCAATTTAGCAATTTCATAATTTAGTGGTTCCTGCTATATCAGAGCTATTTGAAATCTATCCCAAAAAGGGTATATAATATTGAAGGTGCACATTGGGTCATTCAGAATAACTTCACACACACGCTTCTGTGCATTTCCAAGTCTAATTCTGTCACTAAATCCATACCGGTGACCCAGCGCCTAAATACTAGGCCTCAAATTTAATTCCCTCTAAATCTCTCGTTACCCACCGCTGTACTGTTGTTGCTGGGCAAGATATTTAGTGTCCGTCAAAGCACATTTTTGTTCTGGGTTGAAGTACAATTCCCAATTTAGCAATTTCATAATTTAGTGGTTTCTGCTATATCAGAGCTATTTGAAATCTATCCCTAAAAGGGTATATAATATTGAAGGTGCACATAGGGTCATTCAGAATAACTTCACACACACCCGCTACTGTGTATTTCCAAGTCTAATTCTGTCACTAAATCCATACCGGTGACCCAGCGCCTAAATACTAGGCCTCAAATTTAATTCCCTCTAAATCTCTCGTTACCCACCGTTGTACTGTTGTTGCTGGGCAAGATATTTAGTGTCCGTCAAAGCACATTTTTTGTTCTGGGTTGAAGTACAATTCCCAATTTAGCAATTTCATAATTTAGTGGTTTCTGCTATATCAGAGCTATTTGAAATCTATCCCTAAAAGGGTATATAATATTCAAGGTGCACATTGGGTCATTCAGAATAACTTCACACACACACGCTTCTGTGCATTTCCAAGTCTAATTCTGTCACTAAATCCATACCGGTCACCCAGCGCCTAAATACTAGGCCTCAAATTTATATCCCGCTGAATTTGAATACAATACATTGGGCCAAATAATATATTTGTTGTTGTGGTGAACCATAACAATGAGAAAAACATCTAGTAAGGGACGCGGACGTGGACATGGTCGTGGTGGTGTTAGTGGACCCTCTGGTGCTGGGAGAGGACGTGGCCGTTCTGCCACATCCACACGTCCTAGTGTACCAACTACTTCAGGTCCCAGTAGCCGCCAGAATTTACAGCGATATATGGTGGGGCCCAATGCCGTTCTAAGGATGGTAAGGCCTGAGCAGGTACAGGCATTAGTCAATTGGGTGGCCGACAGTGGATCCAGCACGTTCACATTATCTCCCACCCAGTCTTCTGCAGAAAGCGCACAGATGGCGCCTGAAAACCAACCCCATCAGTCTGTCACATCACCCCCATGCATACCAGGGAAACTGTCTCAGCCTCAAGTTATGCAGCAGTCTCTTATGCTGTTTGAAGACTCCGCTGGCAGGGTTTCCCAAGGGCATCCACCTAGCCCTTCCCCAGCGGTGAAAGACATAGAATGCACTGACGCACAACCACTTATGTTTCCTGATGATGAGGACATGGGAATACCACCTCAGCATGTCTCTGATGATGACGAAACACAGGTGCCAACTGCTGCGTCTTTCTGCAGTGTGCAGACTGAACAGGAGGTCAGGGATCAAGACTGGGTGGAAGACGATGCAGGGGACGATGAGGTCCTAGACCCCACATGGAATGAAGGTCGTGCCACTGACTTTCACAGTTCGGAGGAAGAGGCAGTGGTGAGACCGAGCCAACAGCGTAGCAAAAGAGGGAGCAGTGGGCAAAAGCAGAACACCCGCCGCCAAGAGACTCCGCCTGCTACTGACCGCCGCCATCTGGGACCGAGCACCCCAAAGGCAGCTTCAAGGAGTTCCCTGGCATGGCACTTCTTCAAACAATGTGCTGACGACAAGACCCGAGTGGTTTGCACGCTGTGCCATCAGAGCCTGAAGCGAGGCATTAACGTTCTGAACCTGAGCACAACCTGCATGACCAGGCACCTGCATGCAAAGCATGAACTGCAGTGGAGTAAACACCTTAAAACCAAGGAAGTCACTCAGGCTCCCCCTGCTACCTCTTCTGCTGCTGCCGCCTCGGCCTATTCTGCTGCTGCCGCCTCGGCCTCTTCCTCCGCCTCTGGAGGAACGTTGGCACCTGCCGCCCAGCAAACAGGGGATGTACCACCAACACCACCACCACCACCTCCGTCACCAAGCGTCTCAACCATGTCACACGCCAGCGTTCAGCTCTCCATCTCACAAACATTTGATAGAAAGCGTAAATTCCCACCTAGCCACCCTCGATCCCTGGCCCTGAATGCCAGCATTTCTAAACTACTGGCCTATGAAATGCTGTCATTTAGGCTGGTGGACACAGACAGCTTCAAACAGCTCATGTCGCTTGCTGTCCCACAGTATGTTGTTCCCAGCCGGCACTACTTCTCCAAGAGAGCCGTGCCTTCCCTGCACAACCAAGTATCCGATAAAATCAAGTGTGCACTGCGCAACGCCATCTGTAGCAAGGTCCACCTAACCACAGATACGTGGACCAGTAAGCACGGCCAGGGACGCTATATCTCCCTAACTGCACACTGGGTAAATGTAGTGGCAGCTGGGCCCCAGGCGGAGAGCTGTTTGGCGCACGTCCTTCCGCCGCCAAGGATCGCAGGGCAACATTCTTTGCCTCCTGTTGCCACCTCCTCCTTCTCGGCTTCCTCCTCCTCTTCTTCCACCTGCTCATCCAGTCAGCCACACACCTTCACCACCAACTTCAGCACAGCCCGGGGTAAACGTCAGCAGGCCATTCTGAAACTCATATGTTTGGGGGACAGGCCCCACACCGCACAGGAGTTGTGGCGGGGTATAGAACAACAGACCGACGAGTGGTTGCTGCCGGTGAGCCTCAAGCCCGGCCTGGTGGTGTGTGATAATGGGCGAAATCTCGTTGCAGCTCTGGGACTAGCCAATTTGACGCACATCCCTTGCTTGGCGCATGTGCTGAATTTGGTGGTGCAGAAGTTCATTCACAACTACCCCGACATGTCAGAGCTGCTGCATAAAGTGCGGGCCGTCTGTTCGCGCTTCCGGCGTTCACATCCTGCTGCTGCTCGCCTGTCTGCGCTACAGCGTAACTTCGGCCTTCCCGCTCACCGCCTCATATGCGACGTGCCCACCAGGTGGAACTCCACCTTGCACATGCTGGACAGACTGTGCGAGCAGCAGCAGGCCATAGTGGAGTTTCAGCTGCAGCACGCACGGGTCAGTCGCACTACAGAACAGCACCACTTCACCACCAATGACTGGGCCTCCATGCGAGACCTGTGTGCCCTGTTGCGCTGTTTCGAGTACTCCACCAACATGGCCAGTGGCGATGACACCGTTATCAGCGTTACAATACCACTTCTATGTCTCCTTGAGAAAACACTTAGGGCGATGATGGAACAGGAGGTGGCCCAGGAGGAGGAGGAGGAGGATGAGGAAGAGGGGTCATTTTTAGCACTTTCAGGCCAGTCTCTTCGAAGTGACTCAGAGGGAGGTTTTTTGCAACAGCAGAGGCCAGGTACAAATGTGGCCAGCCAGGGCCCACTACTGGAGGACGAGGAGGACGAGGATGAGGAGGAGGTGGAGGAGGATGAGGATGAAGCATGGTCACAGCGGGGTGGCACCCAACGCAGCTCGGGTCCATCACTGGTGCGTGGCTGGGGGGAAAGGCAGGACGATGACGATACGCCTCCCACAGAGGACAGCTTGTCCTTACCCCTGGGCAGCCTGGCACACATGAGCGACTACATGCTGCAGTGCCTGCGCAACGACAGCAGAGTTGCCCACATTTTAACCTGTGCAGACTACTGGGTTGCCACCCTGCTGGATCCACGCTACAAAGACAATGTGCCCACCTTACTTCCTGCACTGGAGCGTGATAGGAAGATGCGCGAGTACAAGCGCACGTTGGTAGACGCGCTACTGAGAGCATTCCCAAATGTCACAGGGGAACAAGTGGAAGCCCAAGGCCAAGGCAGAGGAGGAGTAAGAGGTCGCCAAGGCAGCTGTGTCACGGCCAGCTCCTCTGAGGGCAGGGTTAGCATGGCAGAGATGTGGAAAACTTTTGTCAACACGCCACAGCTAACTGCACCACCACCTGATACGCAACGTGTTAGCAGGAGGCAACATTTTACTAACATGGTGGAACAGTACGTGTGCACACCCCTCCACGTACTGACTGATGGTTCGGCCCCATTCAACTTCTGGGTCTCTAAATTGTCCACGTGGCCAGAGCTAGCCTTTTATGCCTTGGAGGTGCTGGCCTGCCCGGCAGCCAGCGTTTTGTCTGAACGTGTATTCAGCACGGCAGGGGGCGTCATTACAGACAAACGCAGCCGCCTGTCTACAGCCAATGTGGACAAGCTGACGTTCATAAAAATGAACCAGGCATGGATCCCACAGGACCTGTCCGTCCCTTGTCCAGATTAGACATTAACTACCTCCCCATAACCATATATTATTGGACTCCAGGGCACTTCCTCATTCAATCCTATTTTTATTTTCATTTTACCATTATATTGCGATGCTACCCAAAGTTGAATGAACCTCTCCTCTGCCTGTGTGCTAGGCCTAAATATATGCCAATGGACTGTTGCAGTGGTGGCTGACATGAAGCCTGATTCTCTGCTATGACATGCAGACTAATTCTCTGCTGACATGAAGCCAGATTGTCTGTTACGGGACCTCTCTCCTCTGCCTGGGTGCTGGGCCTAAATTTATGACAATGGACTGTTGCAGTGGTGGCTGACGTGAAGCCTGATTCTCTGCTATGACATGCAGACTGATTCTCTGCTGTCATGAAGCCAGATTGTCTGTTACGGGACCTTTCTCCTCTACCTGGGTTCTGGGCCTAAATTTATGAAAATTGACTCTTACAGTGGTGGGTGACGTGAAGCCTGATTCTCTGCTATGATATGAAGACTGATTCTCTGCTGACATGAAGCCAGATTGTCTGTTACGGGACCTTTCTCCTCTGCCTGGGTTCTGGGCCTAAATTTATGAAAATTGACTCTTACAGTGGTGGGTGACGTGAAGCCTGATTCTCTGCTATGATATGAAGACTGATTCTCTGCTGACATGAAGCCAGATTGTCTGTTACGGGACCTTTCTCCTCTGCCTGGGTTCTGGGCCTAAATTTATGAAAATTGACTCTTACAGTGGTGGGTGACGTGAAGCCTGATTCTCTGCTATGATATGAAGACTGATTCTCTGCTGACATGAAGCCAGATTGTCTGTTACGGGACCTTTCTCCTCTGCCTGGGTTCTGGGCCTAAATTTATGAAAATTGACTCTTACAGTGGTGGGTGACGTGAAGCCTGATTCTCTGCTATGATATGAAGACTGATTCTCTGCTGACATGAAGCCAGATTGTCTGTTACGGGACCTTTCTCCTCTGCCTGGGTTCTGGGCCTAAATTTATGAAAATTGACTCTTACAGTGGTGGGTGACGTGAAGCCTGATTCTCTGCTATGATATGAAGACTGATTCTCTGCTGACATGAAGCCAGATTGTCTGTTACGGGACCTTTCTCCTCTGCCTGGGTTCTGGGCCTAAATTTATGAAAATTGACTCTTACAGTGGTGGGTGACGTGAAGCCTGATTCTCTGCTATGATATGAAGACTGATTCTCTGCTGACATGAAGCCAGATTGTCTGTTACGGGACCTCTCTCCTCTGCCTGGGTGCTGGGCCTAAATATATGCCAATGGACTGTTGCAGTGGTGGCTGACGTGAAGCCTCATTCTCTGCTATGACATGCAGACTAATTCTCTGCTGACATGAAGACAGATTCTCTGTTACGGGACCTCTCTCCTCTGCCTGGGTGCCGGGGCCTAAATATCTGAGAATGGACTGTTCCAGTGGTGGCTGACGTGAAGCCTCATTCTCTGCTATGACATGCAGACTAATTCTCTGCTGACATGAAGACAGATTCTCTGTTACGGGACCTCCCTCCTCTGCCTGGGTGCTGGGCCTAAATATATGCCAATGGACTGTTGCAGTGGTGGCTGACGTGAAGCCTCATTCTCTGCTATGACATGCAGACTAATTCTCTGCTGACATGAAGACAGATTCTCTGTTACGGGACCTCCCTCCTCTGCCTGGGTGCTGGGCCTAAATATATGCCAATGGACTGTTGCAGTGGTGGCTGACGTGAAGCCTCATTCTCTGCTATGACATGCAGACTGATTCTCTGCTGACATGAAGCCAGATTCTCTGTTACGGGACCTCTCTCCTCTGCCTGTGTGTGTGCTGGGCCTAAATATATGCCAATGGACTGTTGCAGTGGTGGCTGACGTGAAGCCTCATTCTCTGCTATGACATGCAGACTGATTCTCTGCTGACATGAAGCCAGATTCTCTGTTACGGGACCTCTCTCCTCTGCCTGTGTGTGTGCTGGGCCTAAATATATGCCAATGGACTGTTGCAGTGGTGGCTGACGTGAAGCCTCATTCTCTGCTATGACATGCAGACTAATTCTCTGCTGACATGAAGACAGATTCTCTGTTACGGGACCTCCCTCCTCTGCCTGGGTGCTGGGCCTAAATATATGCCAATGGACTGTTGCAGTGGTGGCTGACGTGAAGCCTCATTCTCTGCTATGACATGCAGACTGATTCTCTGCTGACATGAAGCCAGATTCTCTGTTACGGGACCTCTCTCCTCTGCCTGTGTGTGTGCTGGGCCTAAATATATGCCAATGGACTGTTGCAGTGGTGGCTGACGTGAAGCCTCATTCTCTGCTATGACATGCAGACTGATTCTCTGCTGACATGAAGCCAGATTCTCTGTTACGGGACCTCTCTCCTCTGCCTGTGTGTGTGCTGGGCCTAAATATATGCCAATGGACTGTTGCAGTGGTGGCTGACGTGAAGCCTCATTCTCTGCTATGACATGCAGACTAATTCTCTGCTGACATGAAGACAGATTCTCTGTTACGGGACCTCCCTCCTCTGCCTGGGTGCTGGGCCTAAATATATGCCAATGGACTGTTGCAGTGGTGGCTGACGTGAAGCCTCATTCTCTGCTATGACATGCAGACTAATTCTCTGCTGACATGAAGACAGATTCTCTGTTACGGGACCTCTCTCCTCTGCCTGGGTGCCGGGGCCTAAATATCTGAGAATGGACTGTTCCAGTGGTGGGTGACGGGAAGCCAGATTCTCTGCTATGGAACCTCTCTCCAATTGATTTTGGTTAATTTTTATTTATTTAATTTTTATTTTAATTCATTTCCCTATCCACATTTGTTTGCAGGGGATTTACCTACATGTTGCTGCCTTTTGCAGCCCTCTAGCTCTTTCCTGGGCTGTTTTACAGCCTTTTTAGTGCCGAAAAGTTCGGGTCCCCATTGACTTCAATGGGGTTCGGGTTCGGGACGAAGTTCGGATCGGGTTCGGATCCCGAACCCGAACATTTCCGGGATGTTCGGCCGAACTTCTCGAACCCGAACATCCAGGTGTTCGCTCAACTCTACTTATAAGTGATTGGTGCACTAAGTATTGTTAGGAACTTGAGACATCACAGCGCTATGTCTGTATGTATGTATGTTGCATACATACATACATACATACATAGAGCACTATGTATGCAGCATGTATGTATGAACAGCAGAACCTATATCAGCAACACTATATCACTATCTAACCAACACTGACTATCTCCCACTAACTATCTGTATCATATATATATATAAGCTAACTAACTAACTAACTAACTATCTAATGTAATTACACAGGAAAGCAGAGAGCACAGCAATAACACTGCTGTCTCTCTCAGATCTGCAAAATACTGCATACAAGGGCTACTGGGGAGGTTCTTATATAGTAAGGGGTAGGCAACTTTCCTATTGGTTGCTAGGGATGTTGCTAAGCTCAGACAAAGACATTGCAGCCTTCTCATTCACCTACAAGAAAGAAGGGAGGTTACTGATGAATTTTGTTATTCCAATATTCGCACCCAACACTACTAACTAACTGGGGTAAAGTCCTAAAAATAAAAAAAAAATAATGTCATAGCTAGACCCTTATTTCAGATATTTAAGGACTCTTTACTGATATGGTGTGTTCCACAGAATTGGCGCATAGCAAATGTGGTGCCAATATTTAAAAAGGGCCCAAAAAGAGACCTCGGAAACTTGGAGTACTTCCATAAAAATAAGCAAATAACACCATATCAGCATGGCTTCATAAGGTATCGGTCATGTCAAACTAATTTAATCAGTTTCTATGAGGAGGTAAGTTCTAGAATTGTCCATGGCGAATCAATGAATGCTGTATATCTGGACTTCTCCAAAGAATTTGACACTGTACCACATAAAATGTTAGTATATAAAATGAGAATGCTTGGAGTGTGGGAAAATGTCTGTATGTGGGTAAGTAACTGGCTCAGTGATAGAAAACAGGGTGGTTATTAATAATACACTCAGATTGGGTCACTGTTACTAGTGGGGTACCACGGGGGTCAGTATTGGGCCCTATTCTCTTTGATAGCGTTATTAATGATCTTGTAGAAGGCTTGCACCGAAAAATATAATTTTTTGCGGATGACACTAAACTGTGTAAAGTAAAATGGAAGAGGACTGTCTACTGTCACATGTCTATCTGGATAGATTAGAGGCTTGGGCAGAAAAGTGGCAGATGGGGTTTAACACTGACAAATGTAAGGTTATGCACATGGCAAGGAATAATGCAAGTTGCCCATACATACTAAATGGTAAAACACTGGGTAACATTGACATGGAAAAGGACTTAGGAATTTTAGTGAACAGAAAACTAAGCTGTAGAAACCAGTGTCAGGCCATATAAGATAATGGGTTGCATCAAAAGGGGCATAAATGCCCTTGATAAGAACATAGTCCTGCCACTTTACAAATCACTAGTCAGACCACACATGGAGTACTATGTACAGTTCTGGGCTCTTGTGAACAAGGCAGACATATCAGAACTGGAGAGGATTCAGAGGAGGGCAACTAAAGTAATAACTAGAATGGGTGGACTACAGTACCCAGAAAGAAAAATTATTCACTTTAGAAAAAAGGCAACTGAGGGAAGATCTAATAACTATGTATATCAGGAGTCAGTACAGTAAAAGGGTTCAAGAGAGGGTCTGGATGTATTTCTTGAGGGTAATAATATTACAAGCTATAGCTACTAGAGAGGGGTCGTTGATCCAGGGAGTTATTATGCTTGCCTGATTGGAGTCGGGAAGGACTTTTTTTCCCCTGATGTGGGGAAAATTGGCTGGTACCTCACAGTTGTTGTTTTTTTGCCTTCCTCTGTTTCAACTTGCAGGATAACAGGCTGAACTGGATGGACAGATGTCTTTTTTCAGCCTTATAAACTATGTTACTATGTTACTTTCAATTTTATAATAATTCTGGTCATCTTTTCCTTTTACCTCTGCATTCTGCTGTTCCTGTTATTTTTACTTGAAATGTATGAATACAATTTGGTAATACTAGTTCCTGGTGTGTTTTTACACAGTCTGACATTGTCCAATCAAGGGAAATGGTAATACCTAATTATTACTAATTCATACATTTCTAAGAGGAATAACTGGAACTGTACATTGTAGAGTTACATGTTTTAATCAGATAATTTTCAATAAAACTGAATTTTATTTAGAACATTCTGTATCCTTACTACTTTCAGCTTGACATTGCATAAGTGGGATATATTTTATTATGTTTTACATTGAGTGGGAATGCATGATATTAAATTTAAATGTTTAAAAAGAAAAATTATTGGAAAAAAAATTACTAAAGAAAAATAGAATTTAGTGGAAAATTACTTAGAAGAAGCAAGATTAGCATGTATAATGAATCCTACTGGAAATAACAAGAACAAATGGGAGGAGGAATATGAAAAGCTAAATACATTTCAGATAGAGAGAACTAGAAAAAAATTGTTCTTCCAAGGGTTTCGGTTAGCATCAGAGGGAGAAAAGGTTGGGAAAATTTTAGAGATAATAGGGATGTAATAGACAGTTCACCTGAAGGAATTAAAAAAGTTTTTGTGGATTATTTTCAGGAACTCTATAAGTCTAGGGTGCAATATTCAAAAAAAGATCTGGATCAATATTTAGATCAGATTGGCCTGAGAGAGCTATCCAGGGCCCAAAAGGAATACCTGGAAAAAGAAATGTCAATTTTAGAAATAGAAGAGGTTTTGGGTACGGTGAAACCTGTAAAAACACCAGGGTGTGATGGACTTCCTTTTGAAATATACAAGACCTTTGCACAGGTGTTAATACCAGAATTAAGAGCGACACTGTGCAAGGCCCAACAAATAGGTGACTTACCAGAATCAATGAAAGAAGCAATTATTACATTAATTCCAAAACAGGGCAAAGAACAACTAGACCCAGGTTCATATAGACCAATATCCCTGTTAAATACGGACGTTAAAATCTTGACAAAGGTTTTGGCTGGTACGCTTTCTAAGGTGATTAAATGTATAGTTCATGAAGATCAGACAGGTTTTATACCCGGAAGAATGATATATTCAAACATAAGAAGGCTGTTCCTAAATATTGAATCTAATAAAATAGAAACTGACGACAAAGCTATACTTTCACTGGATGCTCAAAAGGAATTTGATTGTATCGAGTGGGAGTATTTATGGGCAGTTCTGAAAAGGGTTGGTATAGGGGAGGGATTTGTAAGATGGATTCAACTTATATACTCCAAGCCGAGGTCTAGGGTGATGGTGGATGGGAGCTTGTCCCTGCCTTTTTCCCTTTATAGGGGAACCAGGCAGGGATGCCCTCTCTCCCCATTAATATTTGCTATTGCAATAGAACCCCTGGCATCTAAAATAAGAAATGATAAGGAGTTTGAAGGTTTTCAATATGGGGAAGGAAAATAAAAATTATCTATGTATGCCGTTGATATTTTATTATTTATGCACAACACTGGGGATGAGTTTAATAAAGCAATAGATATAATAGATCATTTTTTTTTTCTGGTTTATTGGGGGAAATCCTATATGATATTATTAGGGAATGGGCAACCACAGAATGGCTCAAGGGTGCATGTGCTTAAGAAGCACGAGAGTTTTAAATATTTCGGTATACAAATCTCTAGAAATGTAGACGATTATGAAAAATTTAACGTACTCCCCCTAATAAAAGACCTTAGAACTAAAACACATATTTGGAAGAGATTACCATTATCAATTTAGGGTCGATGAATTTAATAAAAAAGATTTTTCTCCCAAAAATACAGTATGTTTTACAGAATGCCCCAATGAGGTTGCAAAAAAAAAAAAACACTTTTAGGCTATTAGATAGTTTAATGGGAGATTTTATTTGGAAAGGTGCCATTCCTAGGATAAAGAGAGAAGTGCTTCAGCTCCCAGTAAGAGAAGGTGGATTAGCAGTTCCTAATTGTTTTTTTATTTTTTTATTTAATAACACAATATAGTCAGATAAAGGGAAGTTTGAATGGTTTAGTGGGTAGGGAAGAATTATTGAAAACAAATTACTTAGAGGTTTTGGAGTCAGGAACACTGGGGAAAAATACCATAGAAAATCATATACTGAATTTAATGGAATTTATATGGGTGGAAGTTAAAAAAATATTAGATATTAAAGGTTATTTGTATTACACTCCTATTTGGAAAAATATTAACTTAGAGGAATTGCAAAAGATTAGGTCCTATATAGACTGGGATAAAAAGTGGATGAAATATCTAGGTCAAGTACTTGAGGAAGATAAACTGAAGGATTTTGACAGCTTGATAAGGGAGTTTGGGATACCCCAAAAAGATATTTATAAATATTTTCAGCTTAAAAATGCTATGAGGACATCAGTAAACTTAGATAAATATAGAAAGGAACAATCAGAATACATCAATTTACTAATTGAGGAGAAAAAAGAGGAACAACGGCAAAAAGATATTTGATTTTGAAAAAAAATGGATTACAATAAAGTAGTTTGGCATGCCCATTTTGATACTATGTGAATACACCTGATACTGTGGATTACAATACTTGCTATAGGAAAATGGGAAAAAGAGCTTCCGCTTTTTATGGAAGAAAAATGGAATGATGCTCTTAGAAGCTATACTATGGTGTCGGAAAGGGGTTCACATAAAATATCTCAGTTTTTTATAGTTCATAGGCTACATTGATCTCCTTGGGCTTTAAAAAGAATGGGTGTAAGAACTTCCAATAAGTGCCCAAAATGTAGGGGAGAGAAGGCGGATCTTATACATTGTTTCTGGAGATGTCCTAAACTCTTTAGGTATTGGAAAAAAATTGCAGAGGTTCTAACGGTATTTCTGGGTGTTCAAGTTTTTGAAGACCCAGTAGTCTGTATATTAGGGGCCACAGAACATCTTAAACTAAATAAAGAGATACGATTGGTTTTAGGTAAAGTATTATTTCAAGCCAGACTTCTCATACTCCGGAAATGGGTTAATAAAAATCCTCCTACAGTGGGACAGTGGCAAGAATCAGTTGATTAAATTGGAACGGGTCTCTGAGAGATATAATGTGAGACCAGAAAAAATTAATTAAATATGGAAAAAATGGTTGAGCTTTTACCTCTGCTGTTCCTGTTATTTTTACTTGAAATGTATGAATACAATTTGGTAATACCAGTTCCTGGTGTGTTTTTACACAGTCTGAAATTGTCCAATCAAGGGAAATGGTAACATCTAATTATTACTAATTCATACATTTCTAAGAGGAATAACTGGAACTGCACATTGTAGAGTTACATGTTTTAATCAGATAATTTTCAATAAAACTGGATTTTATTTAGAACATTCTGTATCCTTACTATTTTCAGCTTGACATTGTATAAGTGGGATATTCTATTATGTTTTACATTGAGAGTGGGAATAAATGATATTAAATTGGAGCAAATCTAACATATAAAAATACATGTACATTTTAAGTTGGGATGACATGAGCTCACAATATTTCTTTTGTTAGATTTTGTTAAAAAGGTACTACATATTCTTTATTGCACAGATACATAGAGAAGCTGTTTTTATAAAATACTCCTTTTAACTAGGGAAGCATTTTATAATGGACAGTTTAGCTTTAATTAGCTTTACACTGTTACAAATCCTTTAATAAAATATAGGAAAACTTTTTGCAAAAAGAAATGCCTAAAATACTTGCAACTTTCCCGAAAAGGGGGCATGTCAAGGATAGAGTGGGGACAGGGCAAGCAGACCTGGCACATTTATCTTCATTTACGCCAGTTTTCTGTGCCATAAATTTCCTCCTCATAAATTAATTGCATCCTCTGGCAGCGCAGGGGATACTATAGACTGGCATAAAGCAGAGGTTTATGATAAATCTCCACCTAAGAGCTTTGATCTTATGGTTCAGAAATTCAGAATTTCATGTGCTATAAGGAATGCAAGGCATGCAACTTAGAGGAGTGGTTCCATTACAACAGAATAGGGGATACGTGTTTGATTGGTGGTAGTCCAGCTTCTGGGGCCTCCACCTATCATGAAAATGGGGGCCATATTTTCCCACTTGAACGGAGAAGCTACTCCATCCAACCCTATGGGACTGGTTAAGATAGCCAAGTACAGACGCTCTGCCATCTCCAGCAGCCCCATAGAGCTGAATAGAGCAACAGCAAACATACTTGTCTGCCGCTCCATTCAAATGGAGAACCCAGCTGATCAGATACTTATCTGATACCTTGTAGATAGGGAATATGTTGTAATTGGACAAACCCTTTGAAAGGACGATGGGAGTAGTAATCGAAGCTGCAGTTTTCCTTCAATCAGCATTACTAGCCTGATTCTGAACTATTCTGATCGGCCTAGAGCATCTAACGGCTCGTATCCTGTTGCTCCCCTAAAATATCCTTTTGCCTACAAGGCACAATATATAGACCTCATAAACATAAAAGCTTTACAGTGGATGACTATTCCACCATCATCATATGACAGAGTAATGGGATGTTTCTGTTGTCAAGCAATAATTTGCATTGGATATGTATTTATGGATTTAACATAGGTTTATTGGGAATAGTCATTGACAATAGAATTTTTGAAAACTCCAGAATTAGGCATGGAATATTGATAAAATCATTTAGAGACTGTCTATAACCTCCTTGAGAGATGTTTGGCATGCCCATTTTGATACTATGTGAATACACCTGATACTGTCCATTTTGCACCTCTTCTTTCTTCCTCTCTTTTAGAGGATTGTGCTTAGGTAGGAGACCAAGCCCATAAGTGTAGATGGCTTTGTTTTTTTTTTTCTTACTTTGTCATGTATTTGTAATGTAATTTCACTTTGTTAGATGCTGTCATGAGAGCATTTAAGAAAATGTCCTGTAATTCTGCCTAAATCTGATAAGTTTGCACTTCTGAACATCACACATTACACTCTAATTTTAAATTAATTCCCTTCCTCTAAATGTTTTCTGTAAGCAAGTTATTGTCTGGTATGTCAATGAAACATGTCAGAAAACACACTGTATGCAGAGAGCTGTGACCCCTTTCCAGGCCCAGAACAATAGAGCCCCACCACTTGGCCTCTGCTTGCTGTTTTTTATAGCTCAGTATCATGCTATTTAAAGGGGTTGTCCCACACAAAATATTTTGCAGTTCTCAAACCAGCACCTGGCTCTGAATATTTTTGTAATTGCGGGTAATTGAAAATTTTGTATAGTTACTGATTTATTCAATAAAATCTATCTGTATAGCGCCACCTGCTGTTTGTCCTTTTTCTTATTTCTTTGTCGGGCTCACTGAGAAGGCCACTAAGGTATGGATATTTCTTGTGCAGTAAGTTTACTGTTACCAATAGTTTACTTGAAAAAAAAAAATCTTTTATCATTTTACAAGTTCTGCTTCCTGACATCATGATCGATTCCAGCAGAAAAAATCAATGGAAACACAAGCTTTGACAAGGAACATTCTGCATCTGTGTCATCACTCACAGGAGGGTCTAATGTGGCCTTTAATACCTTGTGCTGCTTTAATCCTCTACGTCTTTACATGGCAGTGGCCTTCACCAGAGAATCACTTTAACACTTGTCTGGCTTCCTGATATGCAAATTCTTTTATGCAATATTGATGCCTCCTCGCCCTGTGTATCAGCATGTATATTCGGCCATTACAATGTTTACTCTTTCTGCATAAATTAATGTCATTTTGATAGATTTACCATCATTTAAATGAAGAAAAGTGGACCTCATAAGTCGAGGAAACCAGCAGAGCACATCTTATTCCTGTCCCTAAAATAATGTTATTGAATATCTCAATGTACAATCATTAAGAATCCGGGTTGAACATGTCGTTTTGTTGGGGGAGGAGTGCAAATATGGGACCAGATCTATCTATCTATCTATCTATCTATCTATCTATCTATCACTCTTATACCAATCTACATATATATTGATTATCTATCTATCTATCTATCTATCTATCTCTGTCATTATCTATCTATTAACTATCTATCAAATCTATTATCTATGTTTCCATTTCTCTATCTATCTATCTATCTATCTATCTATCTATCTATCATCTATCTATATATCTATTAGATACATAGCAGAAAATGGAAATGTTCTTTTACATTAGGAATTATGCTTTCCATTCCTTGTGTATAAAGCACAAATAGAGTTTATAAGAATATTAGTGATGAGCAGTAGGGGCATTATTCGAATTCGCTATATTTCGTGAATATTTGGAGGAAAGATTTGTGATTATTTTCTTGATTGTGAAAATCGGCACTGTAATATGCGCATATTGCGACCGCAATACAGGCGTGGGTCACTGTTGCTAAATTTTTCAAGCTGCTAAAAGTTTCCTGACTCTTGAGAAAATGGTTGGCACGGCTGTACATTAGAATAGCTTTATATGCAAATAGAGTGCTCCAATATATTAGTGATTGCGCAAATCGGCAATTAATGATTTTTGCCCAATACGCAACAACTTCACATTTTAGCGGGTCTGACTACATATTAGTGATTGGTGCACTAAGTATTGTTGTGAACTTGTGACATCACAGCACTATGTATGTAGCATGTATGTATGGACAGCAGAACCTATCATAACTGTAGGTTAGCCCTAACTGTGCTATATTTTCAGGTTATTTACACTGCAAAATCAGCAGTGGAAAAACCAGTATGAGATTAGTAACAGACTAGTGGCAGATTACTAGCTGAAAACAGCTTGATTAAGTTACTTATTTGAAGTATATTTGGTTGCAGATTTCATAGAAGTCAAGGGGAAAGCAGAGAAACCTCAACCAAACACTCTTCTGATACGCTTGTAAAATCTCCACTGAAACTACTGTACCACCAAATTACAAATCTGCCCCCAAAATTGACCTATTTTCAGATATTCATCTGTTTCTGATACTTGCATAGATGTTAGTCTGGCGCATGGCCTGCTGAAGGATGCTCCAAATCTATAATGTGGCCTGTACCTTGGCGTAAATTAGATGCAACCTCCGGCTACGCTGAAACAGCACAATTTGTTGATGATATAATAAATGGTTTGGAGCTAAATGTGGAGCCTGCAATGATGTGATCTGTTCATTTACTTTGCTATTTATTGCATCTTTTCAACATGCAGTATACTTCCATAGTCATTTCATAACTGATAATGCTTTATAAGTGGAGAAATGAAATGTATGTACAAGGAATGTGGGAAAGGTCACTGAAACATAACGATCAAGGTATATTTAAAGGGGTTGGCCACTTTCTGGATGACTATAGTACTTACTATTTTAGCCTTTGTGGAAATTCTGCTCCATTTTCTATATTTCATAAGATATGCCCCCTTGTAGGCCAAGTCTTTTGTGCTGTCCACACAGAGGTCTTGTCCATAGAATGGCCGCTGAAGGAGGGTCATGTGTAACCAAGCAAATCACCTCCATGTGATGTCCCCTCTGTTCAAATACACCGCACCTATCACCTGTACTAGTTCTGCTGGGAGTTTAGTGCAGGTGCAATGTGTTTCAATGGAGGAGTCTGAGTGATCGGTCCAGTCACGTGACCCTCCATCAGCGGCCATCTTATGAACAGGACCTTTGTGCGGACAGCACAGAAGATTTGACTAACAAGGGGGCATGTTTTATGAAATATAGCAAACAGCACAGAATATCAAGAGGCTATATTAGTAAGTGCCATATAGTCATCTTACATACATATTGTCACAAATTAGCCAACTCCTTTAAATAAATCCACATAAAAAAGGAGGGTGGCCAAGACTAGAGGTTTTGAAAAATTAGATTTGACACCATCACCGAATTTTGTTCAGAAATTTGATTAGTTATGAATTATTTTGTCACAAATCGCTTTGCATTGTATGGAGTGGGCGCAATGATGAGGTATGGCGTTCGCGTCGGCCCCCGACATTTAACCCCCTCAGATACTGATCATGGCATCTGTGGCTCACTTTTAGCTGCTCAGGGGTTAATAAAAATATATACTCATCTCATCCACTTGATCCTTTGGCGGGTTTTCTTCAATCAAGACAGGAGTGGACAGACTCTCTGTGATCAAGTGATGAGGTGAGTATATATTTTTTTTACTTTCAGTTTTGCTTTTAGTTTGTGATCACGATGTTGCCGCCATTGGGAACATACAAGAATCTGGATGATGCAAGGGAATATAAAAATTAAGGGTACTACCACAAGTGGTATAAATGCTGTGCATTATCCAAAAGGAAAGTCTACCAGGGTTACAGAGGCAGCAAATGGATGAGGTTTTAAAAAATATCATCCACGCTCTGCAAAAAGTTTCTGAAAATGAAATCCACCTAAAACTTGATATGTGGAGTACACATTGAATCTGCTGCATGCCAATTTATACCTCTGGTTTCCCTTCATGAACTTTACAATGAGTGAAATCTGTGGCCAATTTGCAGAATTTACTCAGACAAATCTGCAGCAAAATCACTGGATTTTTCCACTTTGGCTTGTGGTCAGATTATGCTGTACTCACATCATGTTTTTGTCACACGTTCGATATATATGTTAATAAAAAGCATGTAAGAGCATAGTACACTACGCTTTTCCATATATATTAAACAGATATATTTTTTGCAATGGAACTTTATAATAACAGATGCCGCGGTATAGCAACTGACAGAGACATCCATTTAAGATTATGTCGTGTGTATATGTTAAATGTGGGGCAAAAAGCTGATGTGAACACATCCTACGCTAGGGATTTTCCCATGTGTGGTCATACCCTAAATGTTCGTAAGAAGAATGGGAAAAGTAGCGCATAATGCCAAGCAGAGAGGTTATATAGTCATAGACAGGCTTTTACTGAAGTCTGAGATTCATCCAATGTCCCGGGCATTTGATTTGTCAGACCCCATTCCCTAACTTATGGTCCTGGCTAAAAGGCCCAGAAAAGGCTAAAAACAGAGGATAAAATGAAGAGCATAATAATCATCATTTTCCATTTCCTGCTCATTGTTGGTGGGCCTTATTATTGTGCTAGAGCAGGGATGCTCAAGCTGCGGCTCTCTAGCTGTTGCAAAACTACAACTCCCAGCATGTTTGGACAGCCTACAGCTATTAGGGCAACAGCTGGAGGGCCACAGGTTGAGCATCTCTGTCCTAGAGCATATGTCCCCCACAGGTCCTCCACTGGACAGTGTGACCCTGCTTGGAAATCCAATAGAACTATTGCACAGCCTGTTATAGTAGCCTACATAGACATGTCATTAAAATAGTCCATTCTGTGCTTTAATTAGCATAATGAACTTAATTAGGAGTCCAATTAATCACACTTCTGCAATATTAAATATTGTATAGCCTCTAATTCTGATATGTTTAAACCTTTGTATGCCATGTTGAATCTGAAATATCTACCTAGTGCACAAACCATACGCGCGTCATGTTGTGTGCCTTAAGATGTTCATGCATCCCCTACTTTACTACTCCTTGGAGATGTCAACCAATCTGATGCGATAAGACATCATGCGTCGTTGCTTCTCCCTTCACTATATGTTAAGTTAATCACGCAGGGGAGTGTAATTTTTACCGGCCTTTTCAGTTTTATGTCTTCTAATCTTCTGAGTAGTAAAGGCACAAAGCTTGGATCTAGCTCTCATCTAAGGGGACTTTTCTGAGAAAGGGAATAGGCCGGGTAGACTTCATCTGCCATCAGCTTCCCTTTCTTCAGAGACAGCCTGCATGCGTCCCATAGCTTCGGTTCATGTGCCCTGTAAAACACTTGGCTGTCTGCAGGCTACTGACTACAGCCATGCACTCTACAGAGGATGCTAAGGAGGTAAAGCTGGAAGCCCATTTTTATTGCATATATAAAATGTTGACAGAAAATCAATCGGTTTAATGTGCAGTCAGTTGTTCAGTGCAAAGAAAAAGCTTTTAAATACAAATTTAATAATTAAGACTTGAACTAACCACATAGCTTCCTGGTTATTAGTTTCATAAGTGAGGATTAGGAATCACATTTAATTGGAATATTTAATCTTTGCACTCTTATATTTCATCGGTGAAGCCTGATTCACTGACTGGCTATGTAGCTGTCATGGCAGGAAAATTGTAAAGCATGGGGGCTACATACCATATTGCTACTTATCTCTGTGTCACTATGTGTGTGTCTATCTGTCTATCTATCTATCTAGCTAGTCTATATCTATCTATCTATCTATCTATCTATCTATCTCCTATATATTCTATATCTATCTATCTATCTATCTATCTATCTATCTATCTATCTATCTTTATATACCAATCTCTGTATCTATGTCTATCTATCTATCTATCTATCTATTCTATATCTATCTATCTATCTATCATATACTAATCTCTGTATCTATGTATATCTATCTATCTATCTATCTCATATCAATCTATTTATCTATCATCTATCTATAATCTATCTACCTATTTATCTATATTATACCTATCTCATAGCTATCTATCTATCTATCTCCTATCTATTCTATATCTATCTATCTATCTATCTATCTATCTATCTATCTATCTATCTTTTATATACCAATCTCTGTATCTATGTCTATCTATCTATCTATCTATCTATCTATCTATCTATTCTATCTATCTATCTATCTATCTATCTATCTATCTATCTATCTATCTATCATATACTAATCTCTGTATCTATGTATATCTATCTATCTATCTCATATCAATCTATTTATCTATCATCTATCTATAATCTATCTACCTATTTATCTATATTATACCTATCTCATAGCTATCTATCTATCTATCTATCTATCTATCTATCTACTTATTTGTCTATCGTATACTTATCTCATATCTATCTATCTATCTATCTATCTATCTATCTATCTATCTATCTATCTATCTGTCAGCCCGCCCATCTACTCATCTGTCCATAAACACACACATATTGTATATATTGGTTTTTGTAACTCACTGGTTTGAAATGCCTCAGTAGGAAAATGACTGGAAATATGTTGTGCTATTAAGGTGTGCAATGCCAAACAAGCTATTGTAAATTCACCAGCCTGTTATGTCTGTGTATGTATATGTGTGTACGTATATTGTATTTCTGTGTGTGTGTGTGTGTATATATATATATATATATATATATATATATATGTGTATATGTGTCTGTGTGTGTATTTACATATGTATGTATACATGTGTGTGTGTTTCTGTAGGTTTGTGTATATGTGTGTGTATGTGTGTCTTAGTGTGCTTGTACATGTATGTGTGTGTATATGTGTAAATGTGTGTGTATGCCTGTATGTGTATATGTGCTTTGGCTGTGTGTGTTACCAATATCTCACCGGTCACTGAGCCCCTGTACATTTTTATTTTACTCTCCTAGCCACAATTGGCGGTTTCCGCTCTATTGTGTTTACTTGCTCTTTATATTGACAGTCGGTAGCATAAGCCTTTTATACAACAAAGACTAGTAGCTCTACAGCCAATCTGTGATAAAAGGGGGAAAAATGAAATCACTATGGAAACTGGAGGAAGGATCTAACAGCTTTCTTTTTAGAATACATGTCTGATGTTTGTGACTGCAGGGAAATAAAATTCATAAATTTGTATGATCTTATTGTTAATGTTTTGTTATGGCGGAGTACGCTATTTTCACATCATCTGACCTTGGCTTTATTAAGTGATCCCTTTGCTGAAATAGTAACTGTTTTGCACTAGAAAAAAAACAAGAATGTGATGAGGGGAGGAGTATAGAGCAAGCCTGCTTCTTAAATGATTATTTTTTAAATCACACAGTGCTCCTGGGTCCTGGAATGAAGACCACTATGAGTTTTTCAGCAATGCAGCAACCCAGGGACCTGAATGCCAGTCAGAAAAGAGTGTATCATCCAATTGCATGCCTGCCTTTGATGTTGGACTGAGAAACTCAGAACCTCTCCCTCCAATCCAGAAGCAAATAAATACTAAGGAGAAGAGACATCCCTCGATTCAGTGCACAGACACTCTGAGACACAAAAACCGAGGCTGCTGTCATTATAAGAGCACAAATGAACCTGTATGGATTGCAGACTGCAGCAAATACCTGTCTCCCCATAGGACTTTGCCACTTCTTCCAACATCATCAGACAATGCAGAGAGCCTTGGCTTACACAGGCCACTGTCTTCATCTCCAGACAAAGCCAGTCATTCTTTCAGCACACCTGCAACTGAACGGCACGGGGAACTGGAGGGGACTTTATGCTCCACTCAGCCTGAAACCCCTTCATTCTCTACCAATGCTCGCAAGAACAAGAAGAACAAACACCTTGGTAAGTAAAAGAAATACTTCATATATTACAATAACACACTCTTACCAAACAACAAAGGCAAGAATTTAACATCATTTTAGCCTTTTCTTGAAAAACAAATTAAGTATGAAATAGAATTTTCATTTTGAAACATTTTCCAGGATTGTGCAGCTTCTAAAAAGTCAGTGAAGGACAGAAGAGTGTATTTGTTCATAAAATAAATATTTCTTCAATTTATTAGCTATTTTCTATTTCTGATAATCATTATTTTTCACTTTAAACTTTAATTCAAGCTTCTGCTGCAGAAGACCGGAGAGAACATGATGCATCTACCAAGGAAGCTCTCTCTGTGATGGTCCCTCCACCTACCTACTCCACACATGGCCTCTCCAGACGGGCTTCACCAAACGAAGGGCATCTGCATCGGTAAGTTTTATAGGTAATCAATCACCTTACAGTCACTTACCTTTATCACATCATCTTACATGTTGAATAACGTCTTTCTCTATTATACTCAGTGATTTGCCTACATTTCATCATATTTTGTGCATTTATTAAGTCCCCAATTTTCTTGTAATGTTAATCCCCAGTAATCCCAGTAGCTATGTGTTGTCCTGCTGCAAAGTTAATGCCCGCAACGCCTTTTCAGCAACAAGTCCAAAGTATAGATGGTCTATTAATCTAGGCAAATTCCCATTCATCACATTGTTTCCAAATCACTGTTTAAGTAAGTATGCTTTGCTTCTCATAATTGCTAGGTTTGGTCTGATTAATACTTCTCCCCTCTTGTATTTGGATAGAATAGGGAGGCATGTATATGCATACATTTTAATAAGGAAGCTAAATAGGGAGGACATATACAATGGAGCCCCTGATTAAGTCGTAAAGAAAGCACGCTACAATTATATGATGTACCCATAGAGAGACCCCATCTTCTGCAATAGGAAGCCAGGAGCACACTTACCTTTGAAGGCTGAGTGTCACTCCTTCCCTTCAAAATATCTTAATTGAAGGAATATGCCAAACAAACATACAGCTACAATGTGCTTGTTTTATGTAATCTGTCAGTTTGCATAATAGTTCTAGATGATTTTGTTCAGATTCATTGACTTCCTTAAGACCTGCTTTCTGCTTGTCAAATAGCATTAAGAGAGTAGGCAAGTGTAAGGCTTAACTAACACAGTGCTATCTGGGGTCATAAAACTGCAGTACTAGTGCAATAGATGCACAAGGGCAGGCAAACCTGACCTCCTATACAACATGTATGCATTTAATACAGTTTATGATACCACTACACACAGTTAGCAGCCCTATTCTGATGCCTGTGACAAACGTGTTTTTAAATTATTAGTAGTTATGATTTTCGCTTTATTTCCTTCCAAAATGTTAGTGAATAATAAGCTGTTCTTCACATCAAATCTGTATAAACTTACCACCAGGATAAATAAGTCCATTGCAGTGCATGATGCTTCACATATTGTGAGTCTGTTTTACAGATTTGTTCATCGTCACCCATACAATATAAGTATTGTTATTCATTCACACGTCATATTCTATGTTTCTGTTACAGTTCAGTTTAAATGTGTTTAAATGAGGTCTGGCTAATGCAAGTCTCTATATGTAATATGTCACTAAAACTGACTTACTGTCCTAACAATAAAATCTTATCAATCTATCTATCTATCTATCTATCTATCTATCTATCTCATATCTATCTATCTATCTATCTCATATCTATCTATCTCATATGTATCTATCTGTCTACCTATCTATCTATCTATCTATCTATCTCATATCTATCTCATATCTATCTATCTTATGATTCTATCTATCTCATATCTATCTCATATCTATCTATCTTATGATTCTATCTATCTCATATCTATCTATCTATCTATCTCATATCTATCTATCTATCTATCTATCTATCTATCTTATGATTCTATCTATCTATCTCATATCTATCTATCCATCTTCTATCTATCTATCTATCTATCTATCTATCTATCTATCTATCTAATCTATCTCCACTACCAATGGTCTGGCTATAAGGATTTACATCTTTCCTAAAAAGAAAGGTCACATGATCAGGACTAACACAGCTGACATTCGCCCGACACAGTTCTAATGCTATTAGTTTCATCTAAAACATAGTCATAATACCATAGCTTCTTAAAATTTCTAGTTTTCTGTCATTTTAATGTAGGACACATAAGAAATGTTGGTTACATACTGTAAACAGTAAATATTGGAATGGAATAAATGCTCAAATTTCAAAATATTTGAAAGAACTGCACTACACTACCACACATGCAACAGTGGTGCCAGCTTTATATTGTATTATACCCCTCACTTTGACCTGTGCAGCATTCTGCTGACCAGCTATTGTACTACTGAGAAACACAGCAGCCAAAGACCAGAGCCAATTAAGAGTTAAAAGGGAAACCTGGGCATTTTCTTTCCGAGATCCATCAAAGACTGAATCAGTTGGCTTCATATATGCCTGTGGAACAATAGCTACCTGTACGCTTTGTGGGCTACTTGGCAGACACTAGCAATCTGTATAAGGTCTGTCTCTGTTAGATGGGATTCAACGAGAATCCCTAATGACCGTCTACCTTTCATTATAAGAAAAGAGGGAGAAAAAACGCTGCATACCTTTCTTGATGAAGGACAGAACTTTGAAGCATTAACTTTATGTCGCTTCCATTCAGCCTTGACTTGGCCTGAGGTTTTGGTTCCCAGTCTGGAAGTCAGCAGGCTTTCACTTGGCTCTTCCTTCACCCCCTTGTATGTCCCTGCAAAGGCAGATTAGTGTCACAGCTATAACAGACACACATTATAGATACAGTCTCCATGGTGGCAAGACAGCGTAGCAATAGAACAATGCAGAAGACCTCTGATATTTTTTAATTTAGTTTGTTTTTAAGGAAGTGGATTTCCATTATAAAGTCAAAGCTAATGTTACATTTCCCTGGGACAGTGTCCTTTGTTAAACCATTGCAACTCTCTAGGACAGTGCCATTTCCAGACCATGTTATAAGCTATGGAGCAAACACAAGGAAAAACAAAAATACACATTATTCCTAGGAACTGTTGTGGCTAAGAAGCCTTAGGACCTTTTTATGTGGGATACAATTATCTCAATATTATTTGAGCAGGGTGCTTTATAATGAGCAATATATGGTATGGGGGCATGCTGTTCACAGCGTATATCCAATATTAAGCAACAATGGTCCGTCATCTAATTTGTGACTATGGCTACAATCTGTAAATTGCCACAGAGGTCACATAGGTTTAAAAATTAATGAGGCTTCTCACATGTTTCATATGGTATCATCTACTGCTGTTGAAATGGATGTTTTTACTTGTAAAGAATTGTGTGTATATATAAATATGTAAGATGCAAATAGATATGAAATCAGTAGATAGATATGAGATAGATAGATAGATAGATAGATAGATATGAGTTAGATGGATAGATATGAGATAGTTAGATAAATAGAATATAGATAGATATGAGATAGAGAGATTGATATGAAATAGATAGATAGAGATATGGGATTTATGGATAGATAGATATGAGATAGATAGATATGAGATAGATAGATAGATAGATAGATATGAGATAGATAGAAATATATGAGTTCGATAGATATGAGATAGATGGAAAGATATGAGTTAGATAGATAAATAGATAGGAGATAGAGAGATCAATATGAGATAGATAGATATAAGATAGATAATAGAGAGATATAAGATAGCTAGATGGATAGTAGATAGATAGATTAGATGGATAGGTAGATGGACAGATAGATGATAAGAAGCTGGAATAGATAGATATGCAAGAAATAGAACAATCTAAGCTAGATAGATAGATAGTAGATAGACAGACAGCCAGACTGATAGAAAGATAGATAGAAGATAGATAGATATGAGATAGGTAGATAGATAGATAGATAGATAGATAGATAGATAGATAATAGATAGCCAGACAGCCAGACTGATAGAAAGATAGATAGAAGATAGATAGATATGAGATAGGTAGATAGATAGATAGATAGATAGATAGATAGATAGACAGATAATAGATAGCCAGACAGCCAGACTGATAGAAAGATAGATAGAAGATAGATAGATATGAGATAGGTAGATAGATAGATAGATAATAGATAGCCAGACAGCCAGACTGATAGAAAGATAGATGTATAGATATGAGATAGATAGCTAAATAGATAGATAGATCCTAGACAGATACGTAGGCAGATTGATATGATATTGTTAGATATGAAGTAGAGAACAAATGCATATTAGATGGATAGATAGGGTACAGATATATATTAAATAGATATGTGAGATACGTTGATAAGCATAGACAGAATATATATTATACTTAGATATGTATACACAAATACATAGATATATTAGTAAAACAATTAGAAGTGAGATACATATTTGATATTTAACGACTTGAATTACTTGGAAGGGTTAATAAGAAAGTTAAGTATTAAGAGATGATGTGTGGGATTCTATCACCAAAATGCCCTGTATGATTGACATGCCTTCATCTAATCTTTTTAATTTTAGCTTCTACACCAATGGGGATATGAAGGGATTTAAGTCCACTTATTGGTTTTTATATCATCACGAATAGCAAACTCCCTCCTCAGACAGTTCAGAAATATGTCCTCCTTATTCCAGGCAATGTGAATGCCTTTGTCCCTAATTAGGTCTTCAGTCCTTCGTATATGTTTCATGTATTTGGTTTGGAGGTTCACTCCATGAGACAAATGCATGGTGCATTTAAAAAGGAAGGAGATTTTAATTGAAAGAATTGGAAACACAGTGATATTACAATTCAGCTTCTTGTCGAGTTAATTTATATTATAAAGTAGGGAATATAATGTATTCTAGCTTTAACTAGATTACCCTACTACATAATGGTGCAGGCATGAGAGCTGCAGCAAAAGGAGCTGTCAAGTACAAATGACCATGAAATTGAAAATTTGGTCAAAAATGTGATTTTTATGACATTGGCTTTTAAAGAAAGGCTCCTTAGTGTTAGAGTTAAAGATGCAGACAAAGACCTATCTTGTATAATGTATTATTTCACAAAGATATCATCAGAAGTCCTTAAGCTTTTCCAGATAGGTCAAAAGGATTATACAAATCCAAGGGCTATACAAACTGTATGCAATGCCATAAATCTTCATAATTAGTTTGAGTATGTCAAAACTGTTGGATCTGACATATATTTGTGAAAAAGATCAGCAAGCCCTGTTGCTTATCAAGGTCAATTGGTTTGAAATACATTATAGCCCTTTGCAGTCTACATTGAGGGTGATTAAATATAATAGCCCAATATTGAGGCAATTATTTACGGGTTTATGGATTGCAAAAATAGAGATTTCCATGAGCAAAAGGGGGTGGGGGGGGGGGGTTGTCAGCTTTTTGCTGGAAAGCAAAATATGATGGAGACCAACATAATGATAGCAGTTTCTATCAGCCTCCATCCATGTGATTGTTCTATGTCCTATTGCTGGGATATGAGTGACTGGCTGCAAGTCATTATATTTGTATGTCTGAGAGTTGATGAGGTAGATGCCCCTGGACATTCGAAAATGATATCTAGGACAAATTGTTGCCCCTTCAGGAACATATATTTAAAACGTCATTAGAGTGTATCAAGTGGTCCTTGAAAAAAAACAAGCCATATCTCCCCAGTTCTAATACAAAAATCTACATGTTGAGGTCTCGTTCCTGTTCTTC
Source organism: Bufo gargarizans (assembly GCF_014858855.1). NCBI lineage: Eukaryota > Metazoa > Chordata > Amphibia > Anura > Bufonidae > Bufo > Bufo gargarizans. The sequence continues at coordinate 334,707,243 of NC_058081.1, read as the reverse complement.
TGTCGTCATGTTTGGAAACAAAGGGCTGTGTACAATGAAGCTGGATTAATCTCTGCTGATTCCCTGATGATACACATTATTTCATCCAATATTTATTCATTTCCATTGGGTACAGCAGCTGTAGCAATTGCAGGCTAAGTGTTAAACGTCAGACATGACAGAGAGGCAAATGAGGGTAAAAGACTGCAGCTCTGTGTAAGCATAACTCGTCTAATTTATTTTTTATGCAAAGATTAATGTGCACCCAGCATGAATGTTTTGGTCTCCTCCATCATTATGAGAGGGAACTTTAGATCTGCATTACCTAGCAGTGTTACATCAATCAATCAGCAGGGTATGGCTGAAGAAATTCAGCAGGAACCCCACCTGAGAATGAGCACATCTATTTTACTAATGGGCTGTTCCTTTCTAGATTAGTGCACAATGCTATTTCCTAACCTGAAAAATATATTTTTTGTTACCCATTCAGCATCACAATACTGCGTGTTCCCAGACAATGCAAATGACATATTCATTTACAAGCATAGAACATAGAATTCCAGTTTTCCACAGTGCACTCCATACTATCTTATATAAAGATAGCCTTAATAGATTTGAACTATTTGACCAGTTATTCTTTTGTATTCAAAATGCTTGAACTATAGTTATTTCTCTTTTTGAATGGGCCTGACTTTTCACCTTGAAAACACAATGCGGGGCATTTATTAATACCAGCATTTTCCACACCGGTCTCAAGTCACTCTGTGCTGCCAAAGGAAGCGCCAAAGTTATGTAGAGGAGCAGGCCTTTATATACGTTTGGCGCTTCATCTGGCAGGTTGTGCGACAGACTTATCTCTGCTTTAGGCCTCTTGCTGGCATTGATTTAAAGAGAGTCTGTCACCAACCTGACCGGTTTTGAACCTATCACATAGTTCAGTGGGACACAAAGACATGACACAGATGTTACCTTTGTTTCGTTTTTCAGATCATCCAAATCGCCCAAAAATTAGTTTTTATGATATGCTAATGAGCCGTCGCAAGTGCCCAGGGGCGGAGAGTTTGCTGAAAGTGCCCAAGTTCCCCTGCATCATTCGCGCCTAACTTCGCCTCTCAGTAAACTCCGGCCAGCCCTGTGGCTCTGTGACATCATATTTCCCTATAGGCCATTCGTGCATCGCTGCCGGGCCCGGGCATGAGCAGTGTTCTGCCCACAGTGGGAAGAGGCACAGAGATATGCAGTGTGCATGTGCCAGTTACTGGCGTAAAATCGGCACATGCGCACTGCATATCTCTGTGCCTCTGCGATGCACAAACGGCCTATAGGGAAATTTAGGAAAACTGAGGGGCGGAGTTAGGCGCGAGTGAGGCGGGGGAACTTGGGCACTTTCAGCAAACTCTCCGCCCCTGGGCACTTGCGACGGCTCATTAGCATATCATAAAAACTAATTTTGGGGCGATTTGGATGATCTGAAAAATGAAAAACAAAGGTAACATCTGTGTCATGTCTTTGTGTCCCACTGAACTTTGTGATTGGTTTAAAACCGGTCAGGTTGGTGACAGACTCCCTTTAAGCCATTTTCCACTTCAAAAAACAGTGTTGAAAATCATAAATGAGCCAGGCCTGCCAGCCTGCCCACTTCTCTGCTTGTGCCACCCCTATTCCCTCGCCACTTTGGAAAAGTGAAGAGGAAAAGTCATATATTTAAACATACAAATGGGGTGCGACAAAATTTGTGACCTATTTATGCCACACAAGTAGTGCAAATAGCTTAGTAAATGTCCCCCAAAGTCTTTATTGTATGTTCACATTTTTTATCGAAAATACAACAAAATGCTATGTCACTATCAACCATATATTGTAACATATACCTTCATAGAGGTGAAAGAATGCAAAATATGTAACAGGGCTCCTCACCTAACAGGTTCCATTTAAAATGCCAGTGTCTTTTTATGCAGTGGTTGCCCCTTAGGCCCCTTAGGCATCAGGCACAGCTGCTACTCCTGCTCTCCCTATAGTTATACCTATATATACAATTAGGATGACCAAAACGTCATTTTTACTTTGAATCTTAGCTACCTCCACCCACCACCAACCCTACTGTGGTGGGTTGGTCCTAATGATACATTACTGTACTATGCATCACTATACGTCACTGGCAGAAAATAAGTAATTGTTGGGAACCATACAAAAGGTGATAAAATGACAAAGAATATGTTATGTCATATTATAACACAATATTATATCACCTCTGATAAGATTATACAGTTCAAGTTTTAAGAGAAAATTCCCAGAAATCCTACTAAAATAAAAATATACTAAACTAATTCAAATTGAAGGGCTATTCCCATCTCATAAAGTGATAATATATTGGTGAGGGTCCTATGCACTTTCCCATAATTGGCAAATCATGCACAATGAAGGCAAAGGAAATCCACCTATGTACCCAGCAACTCTAAAGAGCTTACAAAAGGCTGTACATTTGTGTAGATGATTTAGCCATTTTAAAGTCTATAGGTTTGACAGGAAATATCAAGTGAAGCCCTCTGCTGTTTCCCTCTGTCTCATAATAGGACTGTCTTTTGGCATTGAAAAGCCAAAGACTTTATTGTTTGTTCACTTTTTAAAGCAACATCATAAGATATACAACAAAATGCTATGTTATAGCGTACCATATAATGTAACATATACCTACAGAGACATTATTCGAAGCCACTTGGCCAGAATGCAAAATGTGTCAGAGAAAACAGATCTGTCCCCATTGACTTGCATTGTGGGTCATGCCATTTTGCTTCGCATCCCAGGACAGAAAGAAAACCTCAGCTTGCGGAATGCATTTTGGAGCATTTTGTTCTGTTCAGTTATGTTTTCTCCCCATTGACAATGAATGGGGACAGAACGGAAGCATTGTTCTCCGGTATTGAGATCCTACGACGGATCTCAATACCGATTAAGAAAAATGCTAGTGTGAAAGTAGCCTAACACTGGTGTTTTTTTTATTTGGTGGAGGGATCTTGGAGCCCCTTAGGCATCACATGCAACTGCTACTTCTGCTCTACTTATAGCTATGCCTATGTATACCATTTATATTAGCAAACTTTTCCTTCTGCTTCAAATATTTGTCCCCATAATATGCTGGGTTGGTCTTAATGATATGTCTTGTACTATGCGCTACTATATGTCACTGGTAAAAAAGAAGTGGTACAGAAATGGATAATAAAAGGAAATAGGATACACATAACAAAATATTATACCACATCTGAAATGATTATACAATTCAAGTTGTAAGAGAAAATTCTCACAAGTCCTACTAAAATGAAAATGAAAGGCCTATTTACATCTCAAAGTTATAGGATGTTAATGGGGTTCCTATGAATATGCCAAAAATTGGCACATCACACACAATGAAGTCACAGGAAATCTACCCATATTTCCAGTAATTCTAAAGAACTTCAGTAAATGCTGTAGGCAATTACCCCTGTGTGCATGACTTAGCCACTTTGGAGTCTATGGTATTGACAAAAATTGGACAAGGACAGTGCTCTCATTTTTCCCTCTGCTCGTATTGAATGGAGCAGGAGGACACGACACAAGTTACAACCGCTCAATTTACTCACTGCAGTTATGTAGTGAGGAGATGAAAAGAGGGCTTGGGACCCCCATTCTGGTCATCGGCCCATAGAAATCAGACATTTATTGTCTATCCTGTGGACATGTAATCAATATCTATTGTGAGACAACCCCTTTAAGGACAATGTCAGATATTTTTGTTGTCCTTGAATCTTATTAAATTTTATAAAGTTGTATTCATTTCCTAACTACCACCTTTTTGAGAAAATGAATACGCTTATAAATAAGTGCACACTTCAAACATATGGTGATATTTGAAGTCATATGCAGCGACATGTTTTAAATATTAATCATTTAGCTTTTCATCTCAAATCATCGACTGACTACAAAAATACAGTACAAGTTAATACTACCTAAAAGGAAAATCCTGACACTCCCAGACTATACAGTATTGTATTGTTTGCAAAAGCAAATTATAATGCTACATGTTACTATTGAACTTGGAATGAAATTTTCACTCAGATAAATGTGCCATGTTCCCCACAACAGCTTTCACATGACTATCAATTTTTTTGTTAGTGAACAAAGATACCATTTCCCCATACTATAGATCAACTATATTAGGACATTTCAGCCATTTTGTTTTCTGTAAAGGCTAGCACTTCAAGTCTAGTAAACATGTAAAAAGACAAATATATCATTAAAAAAAATCATGTAACATACTCTAGCAATAAAACAACCAATTAATACTAGAGAAAATCAAATAGAAGAATAAAAGACTCTGTCAAATCAGTATATATTACCAGTTATTGAACCATCAAGCATCAGAAAAAGTGTTCACATGAATTTCATGTTTGCCCATAGAATGGACAGCATTAAATTCTGACAAATTTAGTAGTTGCAAAATATATAAATTTTAAATTCTACTGCATTAAAGAGAAATCATAGTTTAAATCAAGCCAGGAATGGGGAAAAGACTCATGGGAGTCACTCTATTTGTGTTTAGAGAAAGAAAGACATATGAATGAAGCCAAGCTTAGCAAGGAGAAGACTGCTCAGAGATGACTTTATAACCAGGGCTGGATTATAGGGAGGGCACCCAGGGCAAGCTCCACAGGGCTTTCACCAAGCAGGGTTGCATCGAGACCTCCACTGTGTCATTAGTTCAAGCAAGATTGATGGCAGGCATGGGCTAGCACAAGGCTAACAGTTTTCATACTCAGAGACTCCAGCAAGCACCAAGTATTGCCATAAGTGAGTCACTACAAAGCCCCGGCCCCCCATATCTTTTTGCATAGGAAGAATTTCTGTGTCAGTGCTGAAACAAATAATGATGTCACATCAATACAGGTAACATAGAGCTTAGAATTGATGATGCAATGGTGGCTTGTGGCAACACACACTAACATAGGCACAAAGCACCACAATGATTCAGAGTAAAATATAGCTGTTTTTTTAACCAGGGAGCTTGTAGGTATCTTATGCTGCCCATGGTTTGCGCAGCATAAAGCTCCTGACAGGTTCTGTTTAATAGAACTGCATAACATGAAATATCAGTTACTGAGCTTTTGTAATAAATTACCGAACAGATAATTTCAAAGACAATTCATTAGCATATTTAAAATGTAATCTCTATTAAGACATATTTCATTCACAAAATGCCAAGATATTTTAAAGACAACTAATCACATTGGAATACTATATATGCATGCCATGACAAACCTAGACAAAATATTACTTTAGTGTAATATCTGCAGGCTAAACTCAATATGTATGAATATAAATCACAGTAAAACATTAAAACCTCTTGCAAATACACTTAAATAACTGTTTCAGCACTGGACAGCTCCACATTTAGCATGTTAATTTATCTTTTTTAATTTATCGACCCAAGGCCTCCAAGACTGTTTTATCATATATTGCAAAAGCACTTTTAATTTCCCCCATCTTATGAGAATATGAATTATGTTAATTTAGTCCAAAGTATGTATTTCACAACTTTTTGACATTATAAATGTTTTCATACTGAAAAGTAAAATTAATCATAAAACATCCCCAAGGTGGAAGAATAATTATTTTTTAAGTCAGATATTATTCCTTCTCATTTACTTAACAAGTTATATTACAAGGCTTTCAGATATTATTGGCAACATAAATAAAAAAGACTTTTCAAGATAAGAAATTGTACTTGATATGGTGCAACAAACATAAAGAACGCATGTGTTTTCTATTATTTTATTATTCTGTCACAGCATTAACAGTTTGTCAGTCTTTGACATGTTCAGGCTGTAATATTTCATGAGATGACAATATCATGTTCTATTCTTTCCAAAAATAAGTAAGACATTGAATAAGAATATAATCACTCAAAGTCAGGAGTCCTAAAGAACTCCAGATTCATAGACATTATGTGAATAAGAAGATTAGCATTTGGTGCCAGTGGCCTGGGGCCATGAAGCCATCTTGTGAAAGTTTTCAATTTCTGCGGGTGATGATTAGTGTTTAGCCAATCAAAGCCAAACAAATTGACTTTCATACAAATTTCAGAATCTATGTTTTCTGAAATGGCAGGGGAAAAAAACATACTCACTTAATCCATATGCTCACCAGTGAAGATGTCACCACGCCCCACCAGCTCTCCACAAGCAAATGGATAAGGTATTTTTTTTTTAACCTGCTTAACCCCTAAAAGACCTCAATTGTAGCATCAGATGCCACCATCAGAGATGAATGCGGTATCTGAGGGGTCTAATGAGAGGGGGCAGCATGACCAATGTTCACAATCATTGCGTCCACCACATACAAAGGAATGCGCTTCATGACTAAGTAATTCATCACAAATCAAATTTCTTTAAGTTTAGCAAAGCAGCCAAGTGGAATTTTTCATACCTTCGCTAATCACTAGTGATGATGTTCTAATGGAGTATGGCATATTCACCTGGCACTCTGAAGCCCAATGTAAACATGGAACCCTTAAATAACATAGCTATTCAATAGCATATCATGACTTTACTGGAGGCATATGGCAATACATTTTTTCAAGCATAGATTTCAACCACAATATACTACTTTATATTGATGGTGGGCAGTAGCAATATATTTCAGAAATCTTATGAAATATATCCTCAAGGCCTATTATTCAATGGGTCTTACAGTGCTAAAAAATTGAGGCAGTGGACTTAGAGTGGCTTCAAGACATAAAAAAGCTATATTCACTTCAACCAGAGTATCCAGAATATGTCTAGAAATGCCCTCTCAGCCAATCACTGAACATAGCAGTGGCCCATTTTCCCTAATGATTGGCTGAGTGGGAATTTCCTGTGAGTCAAGATGGAAACAGAAAGTAGAGAATAGTAGGGACCTGGGCAACATCAGAACAGCAGTAACAGGGGATAAGTGAGATGAGGTAAATATAGCATTGAGGTTGAACTAAATTGTCTACAAATGCTGCAACCCAAAACAGCTCCCAAAAGGCACTCGTTTGATGTGATCACTTTTGGGTCTTTACTCTTAATTAAAAATATTGATACACAGCCTATTGGCCACAAAATGCTTATAAATTGTATATTTATATTGTCAATTCTACGGTTACTCATAAACACAGTAAACATAGTAAGTAATTGAGACATTCAGTTTAGTGTTTGAGCGCAGAGAACAATTATTATGAAGTCTATCAATTTTGAATATTGGCTACTTATAGTACTCATGAGATTGTGCATTTCAAAATTCTGACATTTGTATCAGATTTATAGTATACTTAGTTGATATGTATAAGATCCCATGAGTTTTCCTGTCATAGTCCATTAGTCAATTTTCCTCTTGCTTGCTTTATCTCCACATGAAGATATTGTAGTTTCTTGGGATTTACTGACATTTGAATAACCATAGAGGAAAGAAACAAATTGATTGTTAACTTACAATTTTTCTTAATGTGCTACAGATGGGGGCTTCAACAGATCACAGTATATGAATGAAGACATTATGATATAACATCTATATAACTGTGTCCTTTATATCTGTAGCTGGTACTAAAGTAAGATTGAAGCCTACTATCATAATTCTTACCACACAAACCTTAGTTTTGTAATTATCAATCCTAAACTTGAAGCCATCAGATGTCTGTATCTGCAGTCATTGATTATAAGGGTAGTGTTTTGTAATGCAAGAATACACCACTACTATGACCAGTAGAAACTCTATCCCAAAGAACATTTTTTGAACTGAACAATTACCAATGACCAGTCACTTGCAAATGGTATAGTAGTGTTGGTAATATCTGATTTGTCATTTTATTAGGTGTGTTACAGATGTAGCAGCGCATGTAGCATCTGTATGTACGGCAGTGCTTGAGCAATTCCTTAGACAACTTAGTCTAGATCTCCAACACAGACTCCACAGAATAAGTGAGTTCACTGTTATTGATCCATTTTGGTACATCCAGCAAAAGAATGTCTTTTCAGACTAACAAGTAATTTTTAGATCATGAATATCAAACCAAACCTCAAATATTTAAAGGGACACTGTCACCTGGATTTCACTTACTGAGCTATAAACATCATCACATCAGTCATCACGATTTACATTAAAATATACTAGTATTAATGCCCTGTGTCTTGTAATTTGTCTATAAAATTGCTTTTATTAAGATGCTAATTACCTCAATAAGGAGCTCAAGGGGCTGTCCCTCCAGCCGTTGGAGCCAAGCCATTACTTCAGAGCTCAGCACCGCCCCACTGCTAATTTATTCACTCCTCTTCAACCAACGTAATGTTTGCGCATGCGCCCTGGATACACAAGTCAGCGCTCGCGCGGTGTCCTGGCATCAGCCTCACAGAGCACATTGCACATGTGAAGAGGAGTGAATAAATTAGCAGTGGAGCAATGCTGGGCTCCGAAGTAATGGGCGTGGCTGGGCTTCAATGGCCGGAGGGACAGCCCCTTGGGCTCCTTATTGAGGTAATTAGCATATTAATAAAAGCGATTTTATAGACAAATTAGAAGACACAGGGCAGTATTACTAGTAGATTTTAATGTAAATTGTGGAGACTGATGTGGTGATGTTAATAGCTTAGTAAGTGAAATCCAGATGACAGTGTCCCTTTAATAAAAGATTGGTTACAGATTTACACAGATTTAAGAAAGACACAGGTTCATAAAGTTCAATCTTTTCTAGACCAACTATACAACCTTAATTATTAGCTTAATTATAACCCTCAATTACATTTTTTATTACAACACTTTTTGTTCGCTGTCCCATAACCATTTTTTTTTAACCATGTGCAAATATTGTCCCCTAGTTATTGATTTTGTAGCTTCAGCACAAGGCTCTTGTGTGGCACTGTATTAAATGCTGTTGTAAAATATAGAATCTAGATATTTCAAATGTGCCCCATGATTAAAATTTATATTTCGACTTATCTGCTCATAAAAACTAAGTATGCTGTTTAGATACAACGTGTTTGTAAAAGTATGAATACATGCTAGTTATCATTTATTAATTTATTCACTGCTATATACTTTTTCATGTTGTCTCCTAGAGTACCTTAAACTATTTTATATATCACTGATGTCAAACTTACAAGTCAGTAGTTACATGTTTCCACCTTTTACCTTTCCTTAATATTGGCACATCAGCTATACTCCAGTCCCGTGGTGGAGATCTTGTAACAAGAGTGTAAGAAGATGATATACAATGGTCTATTAATTACTGAGCTTAATTCCCTCAGCACTCATGGTTATATGTTATCTGGGCCAGGGACTTTTTAAATATTTAATTACTCAGATGAAGCTGTACTTCTTCTTGTGTTGAGACAATGATATTTTCTAGAGACTCTTGTTTATTACCTCCCTGAATAATATCTGGCACTAGCAGCTCGCTGGTGAACACAGAACTTAATATCTCTGCCTTCCTTTAGTCCTCTACAATTATATTCCCATGATTTTCTTTTATAGAGCTAGTATTATAATATTATTTATCTTTTTGGTATTTTTGAATTTTTACAAGTTTTTGGGATTTGTTTTAAAGTCATTGGCAATTTGTTTTTCTGTGGATAATTTTGTCAATTTTATTCACTTTTTACATTTTTACTGAGCTATTTGTTAGGCTGGAATGCTTTTTCTGAACTCTCGACATTCAATGTTTTAAATACTCTGTTTTTGTCTTATTATGTTCAATTTGTCTCTTTTTAGCCACATTGGTTTCCCTTTATACTTTAATATTTTGTTAATCATGGCTATAAAACTCACTACAGGAGTTTTATAGTATCTATTTGAAACTCTCCAATTAACTTCAGTTTTCCTATTTACCAGAACATCATCCCAGTCTTAAAGACTAAGTTATACCCTTAGTTATACCCTGAATTTAGCTTTTCTAAAGTTCCAAGTTTTTGTAGTTGTAAGACCTTATTGAATATTATACTGAAATTTACCTTATTGTGGTCACTGCTACCTAAGTGTTCCAGGACCTGCATAGCCAATATTGTATCTGGTCTGTTAGACAAGATCAGATTCAGAAAAATATCTTCTCTGGTCTCTGGACAGCTATAAGCAGTATTAGGGTTAGAAGACTTATGCACTATTTACCTCATTGACACCAATACTGGTTGTGCGCTGTTCTAATTGCAAGTGTATTACAATAGCCATTTGTATAGATAGTGATTGCTACATTTCTATTTTATCCATTAAAAGTACAGTATAGATTAATGTACTTGATGGGTATATTGACTGTCATGGTCTAAAATATTTCCTTAGCAACATATCAGTTGCAGAATTGAACAGCTGCCTCTCCATCTACTGCTATGGGACTGCTAGAAATAACCAGCTATTTTTGGAAACTATTTTCGGAAACTATAACAATAAATAAAGGAGGCCGCACATATTGGTTGTGCTCCCCTTCAATAAGTGGGTACCATCAATGTCTGAGGTGGGTAACCCCTTTTAAATTTTGAAAGTTTGATCAAATAATTCACAGTTAAAGAGATTGCCAACCTATATTAATTTTTCAAATGCAATCATGGTTAAGTTACCAATAAGAGATAGAGAAAGGTCCTGTTAGAAATCCTTATGGCAGTAGTTTTGTGAGCTTCAAAGTTATTCAGCCCAAAATAGCATTGGCACTATGCAGACAGCAGAGATGGGGGAAAGCAGCTTGACATCACTCAATCTATGTCATCCCCTTCGCAGGCTGCATTATTAATTAGATTGTTCTGGAAATAAATTGTGGTGAACCTCTTTAAGTGGCTTTCCACAGGGAACATGGACAGATGAGAATACATTCTTTGTACAATATGACAAAATGTGTTTGTACCATCTAACCAACAAATAAAAGCTAACTTGTGTTATTAACTATTTAGATTTTTAGAACACTTTAATAGTCGTGACCACTAATATGTGGTATTTATATCCTATACTCAATTTGGATTGTATATATTATAAAAAATATTAACCAATTCAAATTCATACTGATATTTTTCCCCATTGTATTTTATGTTAAGTTTATACCTTTTGGTTTTCATTTATATAAAAAGGATAAAATCATAACAATATTTGGAAGATGATGCAACTATCAGCTATTATTGTTGGGGGAAATCTCTTTGGTCATTCAGCTACATGCTGTTGATGGATACATGGATGGGCCACATCTGCTAGGGCAATTGACCCTCCTACAGAGCCCCTCTGTCCTTTATCTGGTCGCATAGAGGTGGGATCACAGAATTGGTTTTATGGACAGGAGTTGCCTTCAGAGACAACTCCTTTCAGTGCATTTATGAATTGATACTGGGTTAAATACATTATCAACATTTATGGATTCTTAACAATAACTACATAAGACCATTTTTGATTCCTCTTAGAAAACAATTTTTTGTTCAGTCTTTTACTCTTTAGAAGTGGTATTATAGAGTAAACTATGCTAGCCATTATTATATAGTATTATTAGTATTTTAGCTGAATATGCTGATAATCTTTCAACATACAGAATATTAACTTAACTTTAAAGCAGTCTAGGAGTGGGATGAAATGTTAATTCTCTCAGTAAGTGTTTATCAAAAGACTTGCCTAATATGATAAATGTTTGGATAAAATGTTCTTGTAAAAAGTGTCTTTATTTTTTGACAATAAAATAAATATATGTTTTAATACTATGAAATATACATATATGGCATGAAAATCTGAATTTTCCGAATATTTCTTTTAAAATTGAATCATCAACATAATTTATACTGATTCTATTGAAGCTGTTTTGCTGATCATGTGTAATGACAGGTTTTGTACTCTTGCATAGAAACTGCCTCCTTATAATAAATGCATATAGATGAAATCAATTAAGTAAAGCAGAATCCATATTACCACCTAGAGGCTTTTTAAATAGCCCAGTTGTCTTGGCCTTTTTATTAATTACTACCGTATTCTCTCTAGTATGGATGGAGGTTAAGCATTAACCGTGTTCTATACTGAGCTTATGAAATGGAAAAATCAATCTTGTGTACACTCAAAATATTTCTATACATAGGGGGACATTTACTAAAGACTTTATGCTGCATCAGTGGTGTAAAAAATTGCAATTTATGAAGCATGCCAGATTTTTTCATAATTTGCAACTTAAGCTTTATAACACTTTTCTGAACTGGCAAGGACAGGACCTAACTACTAGTAGGAGGTGCGTGTTTTAGCATGGCCCTCTGGATTTATTATAACTTACATCAGAAACTGGCGTAAGTTATAGCTAAAGTCTACCCCGGCCCTTAGCTGGTGTAAACTTCAGTTTCTGGTGCATGGACTGCCAGAGATACAGCTAATTTATTAAGAGGCATCTGTTTCTTAATAAAAGGTGCATCTCACTTCACTACAGAGGGATCAAGACTGGCATATTGAAATGCCAGTCTTGATAAATGTTCCTCATAGTTCCCAGACTGACCAACTAAATCATCTAAAACATTATTTAATTTTTAAACTAAACATTTACATTACAATGAAATATAACTAAATAGTAGATATGGTCACATAAATGCTAATGTCTAGTATTTTATAAACTCTTAGAATCTTTAGGTCTGATTCCAATTACTAAAAAAGCTCTTAACTGTTACCCTCGTTATCAAAAACTTTAATACTAAAGTAGCTAAAAGTATGGATTATAGAATCATTCATAGTTGTAGAAGTGTCTGTAGGAGACTAATAAGAGAAGCACTGATACTCTGCCAACAATTGCTAAGTAGGTGCAAAGGGAGGATTTCTACTTCTGAGAAATAGAGAGTAAAACCTAATAATATTATTGGTACGCTTGTTCCATGCTTTAAACACAATCCTAACAACCATCCTTTGGACATATGTATTTTTATCAGAATCATTTTTAATGACTTTATTTTATAAGACTGTATTTGGTTGTTGTTGCCCATAACATATGCAATAAGAGTGGATGACTCCAAAATGAAGCTTTAAAGAGTTAATGGGACATATCAATATAAGCCACCATCACTTCCTTACAAAAAATAAAATGTCTTGCTGCAAGAGCTTTTAAGACCAAAAAGCTAAAATTGCATAAACTGGCCTGTTGTGATTTGTATACATGTATATTGCTATTGAGGAAAAGAAAGCAAGACCATTTTGAGAAGCAAAATATATTATCTAGACTTAAATGAATGGAATAAATGACACCAAGATAAATGTCTATCTTGAAAGAGGCTCTCTACTTGTGAACCTAGGCAAAATGACTCTCCAAAAGGAACAAAAATGTATCTGTATTGCCCTGATAGGTGTGTCATTGTTTTGGCTAATAACCTGAGTTATTTTTCCAGGTCCTTTTAAGATATGTTGTTAAAGCGGGTTGTGCAGTATAATAATATTGATGACGTAATCTCAGGATAGGTCAATATCAGATTGGCGGAGGTCTGACTCCTGACACTCCCTCCAGTCAGCTGGTTGTAGTGGGTGCAAGGAGTGGGACCCGACTGATCTGATGACCTATCCTAATGGGAAAGTTATTGAGAATTTTACCTCTTCCTAATTTTTGTCTTGTACTTTTCAAACACTTTCTTTGCTGATGGAAGCAATTCTTATAATAGCACTATGTTAAAGAAACTAATGCAAGTTTGTAGGTTCATCATGTTTATAGCATAGTTAAGAAATAACAATATTGTGCACATTTTAATGGCTTAGTGTAAAATATTATTTAAGATAATTCTGTCAGCTGAATATGCTGTCTCGTATAAGGCTAGCAAATTACAGCTGCAGCCCAATACTGTTTGACTTGATGAAATGATGGAAGATTAAAGTACATGCTGTATTCATGGAGGAGTGCTCCCTCTTCTTCCCTGCACTTCACATCAGTGATTGACAGGCTGCTATATATAGGTGCATGCACAGCAGTCTGTCAGTCACCACAGAGAGAGGTGGGGGATACTCCCCTCACAAATGCAGCTTACTGCTTGCATAGTGTTCTCTAACCTGAGGCTAACCAGTTTTTGTGAAACCATTGCTCCAAGCAATATATTCTCTGTAGCATATCTACCAGTGGAATCCTATGTAAGGCCAGCATATTACAGGTGCATATCTGTACCTATGAGCCAAAAAATAGTTTGTCATTTAGCCAAAGTGACCTTCTGCTCTGTATTCACCTATACATATCAGCCTGTCAATCACCACTGTGAGGGATAGAGGGAAGAACTCCCATAATTAATACATCATACTTTTTACTAGTGTTAAGCGAATCAAACTGTCACGGCACTGTGTGGGTAGTAAACACCACACCGAACACAGGAGGGAAGTGGAAAGGTACTAGTTAGACCAACCTATACAAAAAAAACTAACTAACATACAGTGTATAAATAACTCTGGGGTCTAGTATAATATACAGTACAGACCAAAAGTTTGGAAACACCTTCTCATTCAAAGAGTTTTTTTTGGAATTATATACATAACAAAAAAGTGTGAAACAACTGAAAATATGTCATATTCTACAAACCGGATTCCCAAAAAGTTGGGACACTAAACAAATTGTGAATAAAAACTGAATGCAATGATGTGGAAATGGCAAATGTCAATATTTTATTTGTAATAGAACGTAGATGACAGATCAAACGTTTAATACGAATAAATGTATCATTTTAAAGGAAAAATACGTTGATTCAAATTTTCACGGTGTCAACAAATCCCAAAAAAGTTGGGACAAGTAGCAATAAGAGGCTGGAAAAAGTAAATTTTAGCATAATGAAGAGCTGGAAGACCAATTAACACTAATTAGGTCAATTGGCAACATGATTGGGTATAAAAAGAGCTTCTCAGAGTGGCAGTGTCTCTCAGAAGCCAAGATGGGTAGAGGATCACCAATTCCCACAATGTTGCGCAGAAAGATAGTGGAGCAATATCAGAAAGGTGTTACCCAGCGAAAAATTGCAAAGACTTTGCATCTATCATCATCAACTGTGCATAACATCATCCGAAGATTCAGAGAATCTGGAACAATCTCTGTGCGTAAGGGTCAAGGCTGTAAAAACCATACCGGATGCCCGTGATCTCCGGGCCCTTAAACGACACTGCACCACAAACAGGAATGCTACTGTAAAGGAAATCACAGAATGGGCTCAGGAATACTTCCAGAAACCATTGTCAGTGAACACAATCCACCATGCCATCCGCCGTTGTCAGCTTAAACTCTACAGTGCAAAGAAGAAGCCATTTCTAAGCAAGACTCACAAGCTCAGGCGTTTTCACTGGGCCAGGGATCATTTAAAATGGAGCGTGGCAAAATGGAAGACTGTTCTGTGGTCAGACGAGTCACGATTCGAAGTTAATTTTGGAAATTTGGGACGCCATGTCTTCCGGACCAAAGAGGACAAGGACAACCCAAGTTGTTATCAACGCTCAGTTCAGAAGCCTGCATCTCTGATTGTATGGGGTTGCATGAGTGCGTGTGGCATGGGCAGCTTGCATGTCTGGAAAGGCACCATCAATGCAGAAAGATATATTCAGGTTCTAGAACAACATATGCTCCCATCCAGACGTCATCTCTTTCAGGGAAGACCCTGCATTTTTCAACAAGATAATGCCAGACCACATTCTGCATCAATCACAACATCATGGCTGCGTAGGAGAAGGATCCGGGTACTGAAATGGCCAGTCTGCAGTCCAGATCTTTCACCTATATAGAACATTTTGCGCATCATAAAGAGGAAGGTGCAACAAAGAAGGCCCAAGACGATTGAACAGTTAGAGGCCTGTATTAGACAAGAATGGGAGAGCATTCCTATTTCTAAACTTGAGAAACTGGTCTCCTCGGTCCCCGACATCTGTTGAGTGTTGTAAGAAGAAGGGGAGATGCCACATAGTGGTGAAAATGGCCTTGTCCCAACTTTTTTGGGATTTGTTGACACCATGAAATTCTGATTCAACACATTTTTTTCCTTAAAATGGTACATTTTCTCAGTTTAAACTTTTGTTCCATGATTTATGTTCTATTCTGAATAAAATATTAGATGTTGGCACCTCTACATCAATGCATTCAGTTTTTATTCACGATTTGTATAGTGTCCCAACTTTTTGGGAATACGGTTTGTAGGCTCTTCAAAGTAGCCACCTTTTGCTTTGATTACTGCTTTGCACACTCTTGGCATTCTCTTGATGAGCTTCAAGAGGTAGTCACCTGAAATTGTCTTCCAACAGTCTTGAAGGAGTTCCCAGAGATGCTTAGCACTTGTTGGCCTGTTTGCCTTCACTCTGCGGTCTAGCTCACCCCAAACCATCTCGATTGGGTTCAGGTCCGGTGACTGTGGAGGCCAGATCATCTGGCACAGCACCCCATCACTTTCCTTCATGGTCAAATAGCCCTTACACAGCCTGGAGGTGTGTTTGGGGTCATTGTCCTGTTGAAAAATAAATGATGGTCCAACTAAACGCAAACCGGATGGAATAGCATTCCGCTGCAAGATGCTGTGGTAGCCATGCTGGTTCAGTATGCCTTCAATTTTGAATAAATCCCCAACAGTGTCACCAGCAAAGCACCCCCACACCATCAGACCTCCACCTCCATGCTTCACGGTGGGAACCAGACATGTAGAGTCCATCCGTTCACCTTTTCTGCGTCGCACAAAGACACGGTGGTTGGAACCAAAGATCTCAAATTTGGACTCATCATACCAAAGCACAGATTTCCACTGGTCTAATGTCCATTCCTTGTGTTCTTTAGCCCAAACAAGTCTCTTCTGCTTGTTGCCTGTCCTTAGCAGTGGTTTCCTAGCAGATATTCTACCATGAAGGCCTGATTCACACAGTCTCCTCCTCTTAACAGTTGTTCTAGAGATGTGTCTGCTGCTAGAACTCTGTGTGGCATTGACCTGGTCTCTAATCTGAGCTGCTGTTAACCTGCGATTTCTGAGGCTGGTGACTCGGATGAACTTATCCTCCGCAGCAGAGGCGACTCTTGGTCTTCCTTTCCTGGGGCAGTCCGCATGTGAGCCAGTTTCTTTGTAGCGCCTGATGGTTTTTGTGACTGCACTTGGGGACACTTTCAAAGTTTTCCCAATTTTTTGGACTGACTGACCTTCATTTCTTAAAGTAATGATGGCCACTTGTTTTTCTTTACTTAGCTGTTTTTTTCTTGCCATGATACAAATTCTAACAGTGTATTCAGTAGGACTATCAGCTGTGTATCCACCTGACTTCTCCACAATGCAACTGATGGTCCCAACCCCATTTATAAGGCAAGAAATCCCACTTATTAAACCTGACAGGGCACACCTGTGAAGTGAAAACCATTTCAGGTGACTACCTTTTGAAGCTCATTAAGAGAATGCCAAGAGTGTGCAAAGCAGTAATCAAAGCAAAAGGTGGCTACTTTGAAGAACCTAGAATATGACATATTTTCAGTTGTTTCACACTTTTTTGTTATGTATATAATTCCACATGTGTTAATTCATAGTTTTGATGCTTTCAGTGTGAATCTACAATTTTCATAGTCATGAAAATAAAGAAAACTCTTTGAATGAGAAGATGTGTCCAAACTTATGTTCTGTACTGTATACTGAGCCAACAAAAGAACCAAACCAATAACCCCAAAAGAAAAATAGAGAAGACAAATATATAAAATATATGTAATTTATTAAGACATGGTCAAATAACACAAAATATATAACGTAAGGCACAAAGGTAGAGGAGGGAAGGAAGACCTCATGTAAGGGGTTCAAATACAACCTCCCTCACAAAACCCAGCTGACAAGGAAAGAGGTCACAACCCTGGGCATAGAGCAGCATAGATAATAGGAACTGTAAGTTCACTCAAGGTAACATAGATTGCTATATATGCTGCATGCATACAATGAGTAAATATGGTCACACATGGCAGACTAGCCCACCCAGGGTAACTGGGATGATCACATGGAGAATACAAGTAGCCAGTAGACTGTAGAACAGACAGGCCAGTGTGCCAGGTGTAAGCAGTGACATAGGATAGCAGGCTAAACAAGCGTAGCAACAAAATAGAAATTACCCATGATATGCTGGACTCAGAGCAAGCCACCGGAGCTACCTCAACGCTACCTAGCCTTGAGAGGCTTGAGAGGCTTTGTCAGGAGGGAAGTGGAAAGGTACTAGGAAACTAGGGAAAGGTCACCACCTAGTGAATCCCTAGACCGAGCCCTGACTACTATCAGTATGAAAAAACCTTGATGATAGGAATGTTCATATCCCGGAACCTAGAGCCCTATCTGACCCTAAAGGCTCCTGGAGTGGCAGGACAAAAGATGACCTGTTTCTTCCCAGCTGAAGGAATAGGAGACTTCATCAGGCCTAATGGCAAAAGATAGGGGAATTCAACAAACTAGAAAATGGTAAAAGACACTTAACTCCAAAGTATGCAGATGAGCAGGAACTCAGTGGAGACCCAAACACTAGCACTTCCAAAACCAGAAAGTAGCTATAAACTGTATAACATGATGGGTGAGACCAGACTAAATAGAGGTGTTGGAATGACGACTTAAGCTACACCTGAGACAAGAGGTGTGATCATAACCAGCAACAACACAGAAACAAGTGAAACCAAAGAGGCTGTCAGATCACATCATATGCAGCCAGTCTCTTAGATCTTCTGACCCCTGTCACAGGAGAGACCATGACTAGAGTTGAGCGGACACCTGGATGTTCGGGTTCGCCGGGTTCGGCTGAACTTCACAAAAAAGTTCAAGTTTTGGATCCGAACTTGACCCGAACTTGACCTCGAACCCGAACCCCATTGAAGTCAATGAGGACCCAAACTTTTGAGAACTAAAATGGCTGTAAAAATGTAATGGAAAGGGCTAGAGGGCTGCAAATGCCAGCAAAATGTGGTTAAGAGCATGGGAAGTGCTCTGCAAGCAAATGTGGATAGGGAAATGACTTCAAATAACATAAAATAAGTAAAAATAAAAAATCATAATCTTGATCTAGGAGGACGAGGTCCATATGGAGTAGGAGGTCGCGGAGGTGGTGGATGTGGCTGTGTAGGTGGAAGTGACTGTGGAGTAGAAGGAGGTAGCCTACACTGCTTTTTGGCTTTAAATATATATTTTTTTAATTAGGGTACACCCCCAAAACATTGGGAAATATACCTGTGATAACCCCCTCTAGTCATGCTAAACACACGTTCAGACAATACACTGGCTGGGCCAGGCCAGCACCTCCAAGGCATATAGGGCAAGCCCTGTCCATGTGCCCAATTTGGAGACCCAGAAGTTGCAGTGGGCATAAACATCAGTCAGTTCGTGTAGGCATGTGCAAACATACTGCCCCACCATGTTGCACGTCCCCGTGATTTTCACGATCCAATTGGATATCTGCTCTATTAACTTTCAACGTTCTTTTCTTTTTACCATGTTGATCAAGGTTAGCGGCGAATCAGGGTTCCACGCCAGAGAGGGAGAGAGCGTGAGAGAGACCACATCCAAGGGAGGTCAATGGATGAAATTAAATGTAATTGAGCAGAAATGTGGGACAAAATATTGAAGTATAAGCTTCCAAGTTAAGGAGGGGTTGCGCGGCAATTACCCACTCCCGACTCGGGGAGCTAGTGAGAATAAATAACAATGCAGGACTCTTAAGATGCCCTGCTATTGGAATGATTAATAAAAAATTATAGGGAATGTCACTGGGGTATTTTGGATTTGGAAACATTAGCCAGGAGAGGCCCTGCTGCCGCTTTGTTCACTCGAGATATCTTCTGCCTGATCGCACGTCCCTGTGATGTCCACCATCTGTTTGGATATCTTCTCTATCAACTTTCGATGTTCTTTTCTGAGCCTACCATGTTGATCATGGTTATCAGCGAATCAGGGTTCCACGCCGGAGAGGGAGTGTGAGAAAGGGAGACCTCATCCAAGGGAGGTCAATGGCTGCAATGGGATGAAGCGGAAATGTGGGACAAGTTATTAAAGCAGAAGGATTGACTGAAAGGGCCAATTAAAGAAGAATTTTAGAAATTTAAGTCGCTGTCACCTATGCAGAGCAGGGGTTTTTCATCGCCAGAAATGAGTTAATGTCACCCACCAATGTAACAGATTATTTTTTAATATTTTTTTCCCGTTCACCTATGCAGACCAGGGGCTTATTCACAGCAAAAAATTGTAAAATGTCACCCAAGAATGTAACTGAAAAATTTGTGAAATTGATTAACCTGTCTACTAAGTAGAACAGGTGTCTATCACAGCCTTAGAATGTTGAATGTCAACCGAAAATGTTACAGAAAAATCTGTATATTTTTTTTACCTGTCTACTAGGTATAGCAGTGGTATATCACACCCAGAAATTGCTGAATTTCAACCGAATATGTAACAGAAAAGTTTGTTGTTTTTTTTTTTTTACCTGTCTACTAGGTATAGCAGTGATATATCACACCCAAAAATTGGTGAATTTCACCTGAAAATGTGACAAATTTGGAGTAGGGGTTTGAAGTGGAAGAACGGTGTAGGTGCTTTCACTGTGCCCCCGCTGTCTGTGCTTACTGGTCCATGTATCCGTAGTGAGGTGCACCTTGCCACAGATGGCATTGCACAGTGCACACCTGATTTTGTCCCCCATTTGGTTGTGCAGGGAAGGGATAGAATACCTGGAAAAGTAGTGGGGGCTGGGCACGACCTACTGTGGTAAAGCCACCGCCATAAGGCTTTTAAAGCTCTCTGTCTCCACCAGACAGAATGACAGCATTTCAAAGGTAAGTAATTTTAAAATGCTGTCATTCAGGGCCAGGGATCGTGGGTGGGTAGGGGGGTACTTCCTCTTCAGCTCCAGTGTTTGGGAGATGGAGAGCTGAATGCTTCCGTGGGAAATTGTGGAGATGCTTGGTGACCCAGGTGGTGGTGTGGCTGGCAGATCCTCTGTTTGCAGTGTGGCAGGTGGCACTGTCACTCCAGAGGTGGATGAAGAGAATGAGACTGCAGCAGAAGAGGAAGGAGCAGGACCCAGAGACCTTTCTTGGTTTTTGAGGTGTCTACTCCACTGCAGCTCGTGCTTTGCACTTAGACGCCTGGTCATGCAGGCTGTGCTCAGGTTGAGAAGGTTTATGCCTCGCTTCAGGCTTTGATTGCACAGCGTGCATACCACTCGGGTCTTGTCATCAGCACTTTGCCTGAAGAACTGCCACGCCAGAGAACTCCTTGGAGCTGGCTTTGGTGTGCTCGATCCCTTGCTGCGTTGGGCAGTAGCAGGCGTACTGTCTAGAAGACGGCTGCTCCGCTTTTGCACCCTGCTCTCTCTTCTGCTGTGCTGGTGGATCTGTGCGACCACCTCCTCTTCCTTCGAACTACACAGATCACTCGCATGACCTTGATTTCATGTGGGGACGAGGACCTCATCATCTTTCACATCATCTTCTACCCAGTCTTCACCCCTGCCCTCCTTATCGGTCTACAAACTTTCAGAAGCCCCAGCAGTTGGCACCCCTTTTACTCATCTTAAAAACATAAGTTGTTCGGCATCGGTGCACTCAATCTCTTCCACTTCTGGGGCAGGGGTAGGTGGATGCTTCTGGGAAACCCTGCTCGCAGAGTCATCAAAAAGCAGAATAGTCTGCTGCATGATTTGGGGCTCAGACTGCTTGGCTGATTTGCAAGGGGGTGAGGTGAAAGACTGATTGACATCAGCTCCAGGTGTCAACTCTCATTTTTCAGCAGGAGACTGGGTGGTAGACAATGTGAAGGAACTGGAAGCACTGTTAGCAACCCAATCTACTATCGCCTGTACTTGTTCTGGCCTCACCATTCGTAAAGCCACAATAGGCCCGACCAAATACCGCTGATGGTTCTGTCGCCTACTTGCAACTGAGGAAGGTGTTTCACTTGTGCGTGTAGCTGGCACAGATCGACCACGTCCTCTCCCTGCAACAGGAGCTCCACCTTCAGCACCACGACGGGGGCCATGTCCCTTTTGTGAAGCTTTCCTCACAATTCTCAAATTTAGGATCTTGCCCAAAATGGGTGTTTTTTTAATAACAGAATAGAACAACAGTATCTGTCACGTGTATCTCACAATGATATATGCAGGAAAGGCTGCAAAATTTATTTTTTTGCCCTAAATAGGTGTTTTTTCAATAGCAGAATAGAACAACAGTATCTAAAGGGTGTATCCCACACGTACAGATGCAGAAATGGCTGCAAATTTAAGATTCTTGCCCTAAATGTGTGTGGGGGGGTTTTAATACCAGAATATGACAGCAGTATATAATGCTTGAATTTCACACGTACAGATGCAGACAAGGCTGCAAATTAAGTATTTTGCCTAATACCAGAATAGCACAGCAGTATCTAAAGTGTGTATCTCACACTGACAGATGCAGGCAAGGCCTCAAAGGGTGTATCCCACACGTACAGATGCAGAAATGGCTGCAAAATTAAGAGTCTTGCCCTAAATGTGTGTTTCTTGTAATACCAGAATATGACAGCAGTATATAATGCTTGAATTTCACACATACAGATGCAGACAAGGCTGCAAATTAAGTATTTAGCCTAAAATGGGTGTTTTTCTAATACCAGAATAGCACAGCAGTATCTAAAGTGTGTATCTCACACTGACAGATGCAGGCAAGGCCTCAAATTAATTTTTTTGCACTAAATGGGTGTTTTTTAAAAGCCAGAAAATTATTGAAATATTTAAAGCTTGCTTTAACAACAACAGATGCAGCAAAGGCTGCAATATTAAGTATTTTGCCCAAAATGGGTGTTTTTTTAATAACAGAATATGACAGCATAGAAACATAGAATGTGTTGGCAGATAAGAACCATTTGGCCCATCTAGTCTGCCCAAGCCAGCAGTATATAACACTTGAATTTCACACGTACAGATGCAGCAAGGGCTGCAAAATTGAGTATTTTGCCCAAAAAGGATGTTTTTTAAAACCTAGAAAACTAAAGCTGTATTTCTAGCTTAACTTGCACACTGACTAATGCGGCAGAGGCACAAGATGGATGTTATTGCAAAAAAATGTTGTTTTTTCAAAGCCCAAAAATTATTGAAGTATTTCAAGCTTATTTTAACAATAACAGATGCAGTAAAGACTGCAATATTAAGTACTTTGCACAAAATGGGTGTTTTTTTTACTAACAGATTATGACAGCGGTATATAATGCTTGAATTTCACAAGTACAGATGCAGCAAAGGCTGCAAAATTGAGTATTTTTCCCAAAATGGGTGTTTTTTAAAACCCAGAAAATTATAGCTGTATTTCTAGTTTAAATTAAACACTGACTAATGCGGCAGAGGCCCAAGATGGAGGTTATTGCTAAAAATGGGTGTTTTTTAAAAGCCAGAAAATTATTGAAGTATTTCAAGCTTGTTTTTAACAATCACAGATGGAGCAAGGGCTGTAAAATTTAGTATTGTGCCCAAAAATTTTGTTTTTTAAAACCCAGAAAATTATAACTGTATTTCTAGTTTAAATTGCACACTGACTAATGCTGCAAAGGCACCAGATGTAGGATATTGCCAAAAATGGGTGTGTTTTTTTTAAAACCCAGATTATTATTGCAGTATTGCAAGCTTGGATTTTAATGTCACAAAATCACATATGCAGTGCTGGTGCACTGAGCTTGCATAAAATGGTCGCCTCCGCCCACCCAACTAACAGACAGATAAAAGTTATTTTTCTGTGTCACTGGGCTCAGGGCAGGGTAAAAAGATTGTGCACTGCACCCACACAACAAAATCTATGTAGATCGCTGAGTTCAATTGCAGTTCTGATTAAAGTTTCTGTCCTATTCTATCCCTCAGAGCAGCAGCATCTTATCCCTACACTAAGCACAGCAGAGTGACGTGCAGCGCTATGTGACTGCAGGCTATATAGAGGCTGGGTCACATGCTGCACTGGCCAATCACAGCCATGCCATTAGTAGGCATGGCTGTGATGTCGTCTAAGGGCACAGAGTTAAACGCTTGTTGATTGGCTGCTCTGCAGCCTTTCAAAAAGCGCCAAGAAATTGCCAAACACCGAACCTGAACTTTTACTGAAATGTTCGCGTCCGGGGTCCAAAAATCCTAAAGTTCGGTACGAACCCGAACTTTACAGTTGGGGTTCACTTAACCCTAACCGTGATGCGAACTCCGTGAAGTGGAATCCATCTGAATTTGAGAGAAAATTTTATTTGGCATGAAACTGAATTTCCTCGTGCTTGGTGGTAACAAATAGATTTTCCGTAGATGGCGGTAAAAAATAAAAAAAATCTAAATTACTTCTGTTTGAGCACGAAGAGCTGGCCACTGTCATCTTTATTGAAGATCTTGCGCAAAATCCCATGCACGGTGAACATGATGACTTAATCATGGACTGTGCGGGATTTCACTCTGGATCTACAATCAAGATGGCAGCGGCCTAATCTTTACGATCAAATTGAAGAGGGTAAGTTTGATTTCATTATTTTATCTTTTATTTTACACTTTATTAATGCTATCAGATGCTGCGATCAGCTATAAACACGCTATCTGAGGGGTACAATGACCACGGGCGGTACAATCGCTGCTCCCTGTCATTGTACCCACTACTTATAAAGAAATGCGCTTTGTAACGAAGTAATTCATCACTAAGCAAATTTTTGGGTAAAGTTCGGTGAAGCAGCCAACCTTAATTTTCCAATACTTCGTTAATCACTACTTATTACCATGAGGCCATTAAATTCTATCATCACTCTTATGAACCAAACAGCACATTTTTGGGCTAAGAAGAGCGCATACCTGTTGTAATATGTTGCCCTTACCTAGGCCAATTTATTCAACTAACTGATATACTTAAAAGAATAGATCATGAAAAAGAGGACAAGGTTGTATTATACAATCTGATTGGTTTCCAACAGTTGCAAGAAATGGATGTAAGACCTTCCTAGGAGTAATGGTTTCCCAAAACCTGGGGAGCTACAAGTTCTAAGTAATAAGATATAAGTATCTCTATGTTATGAATGTATATATATATATATACAGACGTGGACAAAATTGTTGGTACCCTTTGGTCAATGAAAGAAAAAGTCACAATGGTCACAGAAATAACTTTAATCTGACAAAAGTAATAATAAATTAAAATTCTATAAATGTTAACCAATGAAAGTCAGACATTGTTTTTCAACCATGCTTCAACAGAATTATGTAAAAAAATAAACTCATGAAACAGGCATGGACAAAAATGATGGTACCCCTAACTTAATATTTTGTTGCGCAACCTTTTGAGGCAATCACTGCAATCAAACGCTTCCTGTAACTGTCAATGAGACATCTGCACCTCTCAGCAGGTATTTTGGCCCACTCCTCATGAGCAAACTGCTCCAGTTGTGTCCGGTTTGAAGGGTGCCTTTTCCAGACTGCATGTTTCAGCTCCTTCCAAAGATGCTCAATAGGATTGAGGTCAGGGCTCATAGAAGGCCACTTTAGAATAGTCCAATTTTTTCCTCTTAGCCATTCTTGGGTGTTTTTAGCGGTGTGTTTTGGGTCATTGTCCTGTTGCAAGACCCATGACCTGCGACTGAGACCAAGCTTTCTGACACTGGCTAGTACATTTCTCTCTAGAATTCCTTGATAGTCTTGAGATTTCATTGTACCCTGCACAGATTCAAGACACCCTGTGCCAGACGCAGCAAAGCAGCCCCAGAACATAACAGAGCCTCCTCCATGTTTCACAGTAGGGACAGTGTTCTTTTCTTGATATGCTTCATTTTTTCGTCTGTGAACATACAGCTGATGTGCCTTGGCAAAAACTTCGATTTTTGTCTCATCTGTCCACAGGACATTCTCCCAGAAGCTTTGTGGCTTGTCAACATGTAGTTTGGCATATTCCAGTCTTGCTTTTTTATGATTCGTTTTCAACAATGGTGTCCTCCTTGGTCGTCTCCCATGTAGTCCACTTTGGCTCAAACAACGACGGATGGTGCGATCTGACACTGATGTTCCTTGAGCATGAAGTTCACCTTGAATCTCTTTAGAAGTCTTTCTAGGCTCTTTTGTTACCATTCGGATTATCCGTCTCTTAGATTTGTCATCAATTTTCCTCCTGCGGCCACGTCCAGGGAGGTTGGCTACAGTCCCATGGATCTTAAACTTATGAATAATATGTGCAACTGTACTCACAGGAACATCTAGTTGCTTGGAGATGGTCTTATAGCCTTTACCTTTAACATGCTTGTCTATAATTTTCTTTCTGATCTCTTGAGACAGCTCTTTCCTTTGCTTCCTCTGGTCCATGTCGAGTGTGGTACACACCATATCACCAAACAACACAGTGATTACCTGGAGCCATATATATAGGCCCAATGGCTGATTACAAGGTTGTAGACACCTGTGATGCTAATTAGTGGACACACCTTGAATTAACATGTCCCTTTGGTCACATTATGTTCTGTGTTTTCTAGGGGTACCATCATTTTTGTCCATGCCTGTTTCATGAGTTTATTTTTTTACATAATTCTGTTGAAGCATGGTTGAAAAACAATGTCTGACTTTCATTGGTTAACATTTATAGAATTTTAATTTATTATTACTTTTGTCAGATTAAAGTTATTTCTGTGACCATTGTGACTTTTTCTTTCATTGACCAAAGGGTACCAACAATTTTGTCCACGTCTGTATATATATATATATATATATATATATACTTTTATTTATGGTGAAATAAAGAGATAATATTTTTATTATATTTATAATATATAAATTGTGTATGTACAAGGATGGCCGATGAAGTAAAAAGTGTGCTCTATTTTGGGTTCCACGAAAAAATTCAAATTGCCTTTCATAAATTTTTGATTAGCATATGTCCTCTAAAAGGATTTTAATGATTTTATTATGCAAATTCTGTTTAAGTTTAAACTTGTTGATATTGCAAAATTGAACCTAATTGACAGCAGGGTGAAGAAATAATTAGCTTAATTTAGAATGGCTGAAATCGAGGCATCACTTACTGTGAAGAACATTAATCAAGGGAATAGTAAGTCAGTCTGTTATCATAGGCCTAGCTGTATTATTCAGAATAACTGTTATTATACGCTCATTCCTGACATCTCCTAGCACAAGGTTATGACAGGATGCAGAGACTGTCATATTTTTTTAACTAGGGTGTCACACACTTTGGAAAAAAAAGGAAATCTTTTCTATTCATAACATCTGCTGAGGGAACAGCAAAGCTTTTGAAACTGTTCTCACACCGCATTTTCATTCTGTAGATATTACAGGCTTATTGAAGAATCCATCGACCCTTGTATGGTGTCTCCACTTAGTGTAAAATGGCTTCAGGGAATCTATTCATACATACCGGCAGAACTTTGCAAAGTGTGGAGCAAATCTCTTCAGGATTTAACAAAGGTATGTATGGATTTGTGTCATATTTTTCAAGCTGCTTTCATTGCTATTAATACATGAATATTTGACAAGTACAGCGGAAGAATTATTCTTATGTGCACTACCCTCTAGATATAAAATAAGCCATTCTGCAAAACAGATGATTTGTTCTGAAAATACATAGGCCGTAGAGACTTTTTTTCAGTAAAAATAGAACGTTCTTAGTTACACAGTTGTTTAATAACTTATTAAAAACCCCAGGGATTTTTAATCAAATATGAAGTTAGTAAATGTAAATTTCTGGAGAGAACTTTTTTTAAGTTAAGAGTGAAAAATAAAGAAGAAGCATTACTCATCATCTCCATTTTGATGCTACTCCAATCCACGCTGCTCTCTACTTCCTGGCCCAGCTTGACTTGTCAGAAATGGCAGGAAACACCTAATAAGCCAATCACTGGCTTAGGTAGCTCAATGTTGAGGCCAATTATTGGCAGAGCAGGCCTTTCTAGGCATTTATAACTTGTCAAGCCAGGAACAGGACTTGGAAAGCAGTAGGGATTAAGGCAGCAGCAAAACAGCAGCAGCAGAGGGTTGTTGGGGTAGGTAATGTTTATTTTTAATTTTTAACTTTTTGGGCCCTTTTTTAATCTCAACTGCTTTTGGATATTAATTGCACAGTATATCAATGACAACAGAGCTCTTACAATTTAGAGATAAAGTGGGAGCTTTGTCAAATTAGTGTAAAGAAAAAGTGGTTTAGTTTCCCATAGCAGCCAAAGGAGTTCTGAAAATGAAAGGTGGAATCTGATTGGTTGTTATTTGCAACTAAACCAGTTCTACTTTACACTAGTATTGATATATAAATGCCTCAATTTTAATTAGCTTATTCTGTGATACATTGTCCAATGCCATTTTTCCATCTTGGAATCTAACTGACAAGTTATTACGATATGGTTTACCACAAGGCCATGAAAATGCCAGTAGTGAGTGAATCTGCATGGACACAATTTAGATGATAAAAATGCTTTAATGCAGATCCCTGTTTAATCCTACATTGTCTTATATGGGGACAATACAATATGGCTCTGTAGCTCTGTAACCAGGAAATTCCACAATCCCTCAATATAAATTGATTTACTTATCTCTTAAAAATAATATATAAAGCATTATGTGGAAGCTCACCGTTTATTTTTTTTCTAGAATATTCCTTTATATCGACCCTAAATTGATGAATGGAAATAATGGACTTCAAATATTATTTTCATGTCATACAATATTGATTTTGCAAATGATGAGGGGAGGTTAAATAAAATGTTAATGCCCATGTGGGAAATTAGTGAAGCATGAATATCACTGCAAAGCTTTGTTTGATTAAAAATATATATATATATATATATTTCAATTTTTTATTTCTAGAATAGACAATAAATGCACATTTGGTTAACATACAGTAATTAAACAAGTTGTTCTACTACTAGTGCCACCACATATGCCTGTTATATCACTTTCAACCTATTCTGACATTTTATCAAAACTGCCTTATTCTAAAGTTATTAGCCTACCTGTTTTGATTTCAGTTACTGTAGGTTACGTCCTGCATTGGAACCTTGTAACATAGGAAGCATAATTGTTAAGAATAAGGGGCATGGTTAGTGTTACATGTCCTGCTGATGTCAGGACACATCTCATTGTCCTATGGCATAATGGGACAGAATACACATGACAAACCAGGACGTTGGATTTAAGCATGTGAGATAAGAGAAAAAATAAAATAAAAACTCCCAAACAATTCAAGGAGGAATGGGAGCGGGAGTAATTGATAAAAAATATACTTTAAAGTGAAAAGTAGTTTATGATACAGCCCCTTTAAGTATGTTAAATGCATAATTCCAGCATCTAAATTAAGTTGAATTTTAGATAACCAGCCTAAGGAAATTGGGGATACTCAAACTATTATTAGCTGAGTGGTTTCTATGTATACATGGTCAATCTGTATTATATATATACATATATATATATATATATATATATATATATCATGGCTTGACAAAGGCTCCACTGATATTTTAGTGCTGCCTTGGCCTTTTTTACACATATCTAATAGGACCGGGTCTGTGGTCTGCTTCAAGGAATTGCACCAGTTTGGATTTGTGTGCTGCTCATCAACTTTTTTATACAACTTTTTTATACATATATTCAGTTGTTTCCATTTTTCTCATTGTAGTGTAAATGCATCCTCAGTTAATACTCTACTGAGAATGGGGTAATCAACCATCTTTTTTGGTTGGATCCTCACAAATCAGACATTTATGCTAGAGAACACAGCATCTAATGTTTGTCAGTGAAGTTACACCGATGAGTTCCATAAAGTATGGCCTCAACATAGCTGTAGCCAAAAATCCAAACTCCTTGGGTTTTTGTTCACAGGTCTCAAGTGTTATGCGATGCTGCCATCATAAACCATAATATAAGTTATACTGCATGTGACAGTGACTTGCTGGTGACCTGTCAGCAGTTTGGTTGTTTTCCTTCACAGCCAAATCAAAGCCAAGATTTAGAAAATCACACACATTTTCAAATTATGCAACTTGATGTTACATAATCAAATAAGTTGTGTTGCTCTAACCTTAAAATGGACATGTCTTGTGGTGAAACATCTTCTTTATAGCTGTTTGTATTCCTATCTATTATTTTGAAACTTTTGTAAAATATGCAAAGGAGGGAGATGTGAACAATAAACATGTCAATGTGGTACTGTAATTGAGCAGTTGGGTTTGTTAAATGCTTGTAAAGCCTTTTGAAGGACACTTTCACATGGTCAGTATTTGGTCCTTATTTGTCATCAGTATTTACAAGTCAAAACCAGGAGGGGGTCCAGAATGCAGATATACATCTCTCCATTATCCTTTTTATTTTTACACATCTTCATATCTATACAAATTTTTATAGAAATAAACTAAACTTTTCTTTCGAGTATAGAAAGAAAAGTTTAGTACTTATTATGTTTAATATAAATAGACCGTGTTCTATTCAGGCTATTATTCTTCCAAATACTTTTTCACCACATTTGAGCCCACAAAGTTTTGAAAGACTAATTGTATTAAAATAAAATGATCACTGTAGTTATGTATAGCAGTAATAACATATTTACCAAGCAGATTGTAGAATTTTCGCACCAAAGATAATATCATTGAAAATGGAACAGCTGGTGCCCAGATGTAGCTTGTTGTTTTAATAAGAATTCCTTTCCATCTCCTACCGTTCAGATACCAGCTGCAGTGTTCAAGCTTAAAATGTATATCAGAAATGTCATTATTTCAGATGTAAGCTGTAGTTTCATGTTAGTTCCTTTTAAAATGGATTCAACCCACTTATTTACCATTGATATTAATACTGTTAAGTCTTCTCTTTACATTGTTAAATGAGAAGCTGCTTAACTAAAATGACTGAAATCTTTTTACAGTAATACCTTTGTACAAAGAAAAAATGCAATACTAATATCTAGAAATAGTGATGGCAAGGCCTGAAAATTAATTTATTTTGATGCATTATTTTATGTAAAATAATTGAATGCATTGCCACCATACACAAAGCTTATAGATAGCGAATTTTAAAAAAGCACAAAGTAGATTTTTTAAAGTTGTAAATTCTCAAATGTCCTTTAGGTAAAATCTATCGATACCATTTTGTGAAATGTGCATTTTATGACAAATGAAAAAAGGAGGAAATTAAATATTAAATAACTGAATAGAAATCCTGTCAACAAAACTATTCTTCATATAGTCAGAAAGCAGGAGTACTAGAAGAAAAATAGTAACTGCAAAGCTCTGGTTCAACAAATGTTCTGTAAACAAATCCATGAATATTCTGAAAAAAAAAACAACAACCCCTTTTATAATGGATCTCTTTTCATTTGTGGAATTTTTTTGCAAAAAGTCTGACCTATGTGAATACACCCGTTGAGCATTTTAAGTGAGTACAAGAGATCTCCATCAATTAGCTACAAAAAGTTGCTCCATCTTTCTATGGAAATCCAGTATATCTCTGCATTACAGGGCCAGCCATTTGTTTTTTTTTAGCACCATATAGTGCTTCACTTCACCTGTGGGGGTGCTACAGGGGAACTGAACCTTTGCTGCAATGTTTTCCTGCAAATTATTGTTGATTGAAAAGTATTCTAGCAGCAGGAAACTCTTACTAAATAGGTAATTTGCCTTTAGGATTTAACCATTCAAAAACAATTTAATTTAATACAATACATATTCATACATGACAATGTGTTTGGTGAGGCATTTCCTTTAAAAGTAGAAGAGAGGTATTAAATTAACCTGAGGTAAATATACTCAAGATTTTAGATTATGATGCAGCCGGTCCTGCACCTGTTTTTTTAACCAAAGCCAGAAGTGGATCTAGCAGGGAGGAGAAGTATAAGATTTTCCTTTGTATTTGTCATTCCCTTCCAACCCACTTCTGGCTTTGGATAAAAAAAAAACACTGTATCAAAATATGTCACAAAAAGCTGCGTGCTCACCATAAAATTCCCAAACTCTGAAGTTGGAACCATTTTAGGCATTAATAAGCCAATTGATTTATGAACAAAGTGCATAAACTAAACATAACATAGTTATTCCTTATTTGTCTGATAACATAATAGCCCCAATTACAGGGGAATACAGCTACCCAACAATTGACTTATGAACAAAGTGCAAAAATTGAAGTTAAAAGAAACCTAAGAACCTAACATTCACATTTGTGAAACTATGGTCAACACATCTAATATATAAAGCTAAGTGTATGTATGTGTGTGTATGTATGTATGTATGTCCACTAAAGGACTCAGCACTGTTGCATTTACAATCACAAAATTTAGCACATAGGTACATCAGGTGTCCAGGAAGGTTTTAGATCATGTCCCAGCTCTGTAGCACATACCGTTCCTGAAATATTCCCTAAAAATGCATTAGCCAATAGAAGCCTGGTCACTTGACCCTTAGCCAATAGAGGGTCGCAGGCCCTTAGTCTCCATATACACACAGTTTTAAACCAGTTTTCCATAACAACCCAGCCATTTTACTTCACTTCTATAGGTCAGCTTTAAAGTGGCAGGGCGCTGTGGATGACACTGTTAAGGGAGCGGAGTGCTGTGGAGGTCACAGTTTAGGGGCAGGTATGGTGACCATTCAGGCCACCCTCAAAAGACAGACTTAAAAACTCCAATCATGGTCCCACTAAGCCATGCCCTGACCCAGTTAGACCATGCCCCCTCCCACACCGCAGCTGACGGGGTTTGAAAAAAATGAAGGTTATCAACTTCTTTCAGCTGCAGGGGTGGGAGGGTGATATTCTACCTGTGGCTCACACTCAGACAGCACACTGCTGCTCTCTGAGAGCGAGCTATTCAAAAGGACATCCCTGTGTCCATCCAGGCCCTGCATCAGACTGAAGACAGGGAGTCTGAAAGCTGTACTGTCTGCCCTAAAACCGGACCTCTGGCCACCCTAGGGACAGGCTGCTATGGAGGTCACAGTTAAGGGGACGGTCAAATGTGGAGGTCAGTGTTAAGGGGCAGATTGCTGTAGAGGCCACATTTAAGGGGGTGGGGTGTTGTGGAAATCACTGTTAAGTGGATGGGGTACTGTGGAGGTCACTAATAAAGGGGCAGCTGCTGTGGATGTCATTGTTAAAGGAGGCGGGCCACTGTGGAGGTCACTGTTAAGGGGGCAGGATGCTATGGAGGTCACTGTTACATAGGTGTGAGCAATGGTGGAGGTCACAGTTAAGGGGACGGTCAGCTATGGAGGCTAGTGTTAAAGGGCGGGGTGCTATAGAGGTCACTGTTAAGAGGGCGGGGTGTTATGAAGGTTACATTTTAAGGGAACGGAGCTCTGTGGAGGTCACTGTTAAGGGTGCGGGATATTGTGGAAATCACTGTTAAGGAGATGGGGTACTGTAGAGGTCATTAATAAAAGGGCGGCCACTGTGAAGGTCACTGTTAAAGCAAAAAATGATGTGGATGTTAGTGTTAAGGGGGCAGGCCGTTGTGAAGGTCACTGTTAAAGGGGCGGGTACTGAGTAGGTCACTGTTAAGGGAGGAGGGAACAATGGAGGCCACTATTAAAAGGGCAGCAGGGTACTGTGAGGTCACTGTTAAGGTAGCAGGGTACTATGAGGTCACTGTTAAGGGAGTGGGGTACTGTGGCAGTCACTGTTAACGGGGAAATCACTGTGGAGATCTCTGTTAAGGGGTCCGGGAATGGTGGAGGTCATAATTAAGGGGAATATAACCTATGGCCCCTGTGGAGGTCACTGTCAAGGGGGTGGGGTGCTGTGGAACTCACTGTTAAAGGGGCAGGCTGCTGTGAAGGTCAAAGTTAAGAGGGTGGGCTGCTGTGGCAGTCCCATTTTAAGGATACAGGGCACTCTGGGGGTTCAGTGTTAAGGGGGCGGGGTACTGTAGATGTCACTATTATGGTGAATACTGTCAATATCTTTTAACAACACACACAAACATTAAATGAAATAGAT
The DNA here is from genome assembly GCF_014858855.1 of Bufo gargarizans. Lineage (NCBI taxonomy): Eukaryota > Metazoa > Chordata > Amphibia > Anura > Bufonidae > Bufo > Bufo gargarizans. Next base: position 334,673,409 of record NC_058081.1, on the reverse strand, counting down.
GAAATATACCCATGTGAAGCCGGGTTCTTCAGCTAGTGTATATATATATGTATGTATATATATATATATATATATATATATATACCCATCCATAAACAAGTTCAATACAATAACCATTAATGTTAGTAAAGTGTCGAGTGCAATACAATGCAATTTCATCAAATATCCTAAAGACGGACTGAAAATAATACTAAAACCTACGTGTAAGTTCAAAAAGATTTGCCCATGCACTATGAAAGAGCAACAAGGCAGAGAATAATGATATTATAAAATAGGCCTGGTGTATGGGGGAAAAAATGCCTTACATACAGCTTCCTTAGGCAATTTTATTGCACCCACACATTCAATATGCAGTGCCTGCCTTCTTTGTGTATATGGAATGTTTTAGACATAGGAAATTAATTATTTTTTTGTTATAATTGTAACTACATACTTGGATGATATGCTAGCTTGTTTGCATTTTTGTGGTAAGATGACCCATACCTAAACTTAGGTTTTCACTTTAGGGTAGCCTTCATCATCAAAGTGCTAGTGTTAAGGCTAAGTAAGTAATAAGATGCTCACATCATCTATGTATGCAAATATATGTTACAAAATTACATTTCAGAGCATTTTAGCGTGATCTCCAATATTTTTTCTTGAATATTTAATTTTTGCCTTTCCCTAGGAGGTAGATGAAAACTATACATATGCCATAAAGAAATCAATGCTTGATTACATATTATTGGACCCAATGGAACAACAGAGGCTGGGAATTGAAATTACCCCAAAGATAAAACTATTTTTTTCTCTCCTGTCTTGAAGTATTATCTTTCTTAAGAAACCCAATTGTCTTTTTAGGGGTTTCCAGCAATCTCGAGACTTTGCTCTCTATAAATAAACTGCTACTTTATTTGGCACAGTAATGAACAGCTATAGATTTTCTTAGAGGAAGAAAAAAAAGTGTCCCAAATTGCATGTTTTGTCCAAACAGATGCAGGTTATTTCTCTGCCTGATAATGAGGCTTCACAGCTGAAGTTAGAAAGCTATTGTGGGCTACAGAAAAAAAAAAGTATGGGACAAATGAGACATATTTGTAATGGAGCCAGCCCTGTGGGAACATTGTATTTGATGGAGCTCATACAATGGTTTACCAGAGCATTTTCTATTCTCAGTAGACTGCATACAAAGGTGGTATAGCACTGCCATCCCATTTCTCACATCTATCACCTCTCCTGTTAATGTGATCCTTCTATGTAAGCTGTAGATACAGATCTGAAATGTGCAAAGCTAAAGGGGAATGGTGGCAGTAATAAAAACGCTGTGGTCATGATGATAGAAAGTGACAAAGGAAGGAAGGAGACAGGTGGACAAGGTGATTGCATTGAAATGAGAAGAGGCAGGCACACTGAGAGCTGGGGAAGAAGAGCTGTCAGGCAGTATATAGATTGTGCATTGTTATTGAAATTATTCCATGGTGCTTCTGATAGCTGTTTGTATTTGCTCCACAGAAAACACATTGTCACATAAGCCTGTATGAGAATGTGCAATCCATCATTTTTTTATATTATACTTTTAGCTACTGTAAATGTTCAGATAATCTTAATTTACCAGATAGTGAATGATTACACAATAATTTGAAATTACAGTGAATTATATAGATTTTTAACTTGTCTATTATTATAAAGAATATATTTATGAAATGCATTATGTTAAGTTTTCTATTAAAACTCAATATCATGTTTCTTGTTTGTTTTATTTGCACCAAGATGTCCAACAGTGCTGGACGGAATCCTTTTCCATGGCATAAAAGTGTTAATGCAGCACGTGTCAAATTGAAGAATAGCTTGCACATCACTCATCCTGTCATGACCAAGATTCTCCTTCACTTCCATAGAAAGTATGTTATCAATGATGCTACAACACATATATAAATGTACAATATTAATTGGAATATAGTATAAGGCAGTATATATTAGAATAATTCTTTGTGTATTACCAAAGACTTCAAGCACCTGTTAAGGCGTAACCCATCTGCTTTTCCACATGTACTTAGTGAGCAGGCTTCACATATTGTAAATGACTATAATCACTCATTTTGACCTTCCACTTCATGACTGATCACTAATGTATTCCTGCTGATCTTCTAACTCCTTTGACTTGCTTAAAGGATATATTGGTAGTAACTAGTTAATTATATCATGCTCTCCAGTGAGCAGATTGATATCACTTGATGCATGAGACTTAAGTATGCCTTGATGATGGGGGTTGTCCTATTATTCAATACCATTCAAGTCTATTTTATCTATTTTGCTTTTTAGCTATGCAACTTTTAGCCTGGTTGATATTGAAAGTCGCCTAAAAAATGTTCCTTTGAAGCTGGAAAATCTTATCATGCACATGAGCACTGATGCCAAAAAGAGGGCAGAACTTCTGCAAGAAACATGGCTGAAGGAATGTTGTGACATTGTAGAACAAAACAGAGACAACATAGAATCTATAATGCCAGAGGATGAGGTGAGCTAAATATTTTATCAACATTACAATAAGACAATTTAGTAGTGATGGCCATCTACTACTAAACCATGTACTAGAAATTGAGAGCACTGCCATTTGAAATCCTGTGTGTACAGTTTACTTTGTTTATTACCAATGTGTGTAAAGGTTATGTCACCTTTGCACTGACCTTTATTGTTCATTTGCTTCCTAAATGCAGCGTTAAGCAACTTTATAAATAGTCATTACATATCCCACTATTTTGTTTCTACAGAGTTTGTGTAAGTCCTTTACCTAGCTGGTGGTGGTGTAGAATCTGGTATAAATTCATCATAACATTTCTCCAGTTTCTGAGCACTCTCTCTGCTCTTTTATCTCTTCTCTCAGTGTTAGAAATAGTAGCAGAAGGTTGTACACAGATTTGTGTAAAATGTGGGGAGAGGAACCAAAAAGCATAGCTCACATACCCTGAAGATAGAGAGGAAGCATAAATAAGCAGTTTGCAATGGGAAGGCAGCAGCACTTTCGACATATAGATCTATAGTGTATTACTGGGATGGGCATTTCCAAAAAAGAGAACAACTAAATCATATCAGGTCTGAAAATGAATAGTGGGGTGAGGATTTCAGACTTAAAACAAGTGCATTTTTTAGCTAACCACCAACTAGTATTGAGCAAAGCAAAACATTCAAAGCAATTTTGTCTGAAATTTAGGTAAACTATGATTCGCAACTAATCTAAATTTTCTTGAACTTTGTGGTAATGAATTAGGTTTTAGTAAAATGACAGCTGCACATATTATAATGCAAAGCTAAGTGTAGAGAAGACAAGCCTGGGAACGCAAGATCAACCATAATGCTTTGCAGCCATCAAATCTGCAGGTAGCTATCCCCTATGATGTCACAACCCTATAAAACCCTCATCATTTGCAGTTTCCTCCATTGTCCTGTGAGCTGAGTATAGGGAGAGACATGGCAAGTGCTCATGCGCTAGGGACAGGGCTGCTGAAAATGATTAATAGAAGAATATTGAAGAGGAAGAGTGCAGGGAGAATGCAGGAAGAGTGCAGGGAGACTTATGCTCATCTGTTTTATTTATTTATTCCTACATTTACTTATTCCTACAACAGCCGTGAATTAAGATATGTAATTCAATACCAATAGGATGGAAGCCTTTATTATTCAAATGCTGGCGAGTTAACCAATAACATCCAGTCTGCACCCCTTAGGGAGGGTCAGATCTTAATGACGACCATCCTCATATTTTGCTGGCTTTACGTCTTCCAAATCATCCTTCTTGATCTCCATATCATATAAAAGTCAGCAAGATGCAGAAAGAGAAGGAGCTGGATGTTTCTGATGAGATATTCTCATTGATATTAGATGATATGGAAAATAAGGAAAAGCAGATGGCAGAAGAAGGTCTCCCAACTGTAGGGCAGGAGAGCGCTGGGGTTGGAGAAGTGGGTACTGTTTAAAGGTGCATTAAAGGTGCCACATGGCCATTAACATTGAAGACTGTCTATACAGTGCAGTCTTCATTATTATGGGTATATCTCATTTATAGCAATTTGTAACAAATTAATTTATAACTAATAAAATTTCTTGTCAAACTTCGACAAAGCCACCAAATCAAATTTTTTAAACTTCACTTATCTCTGCTACCAACATATGTAAAACAAATTTTTTCCATAGTTGTCAATAACCTTTAGCCAAACAGATTTTGTTGTAATATATCTGGCTTATGTGCCATACTAATTACATATTTTGACAACAGTGCAAGTAAACACGAGCAACGTAAACACTAGTGTTAAGTGCGAATATTCAAAAAGCTAATTTTTATCTTGAATATCAGCACTTCAATAATTCACGAATATTTAGAATATAGTGCTGTATATTTGGAATGACGAATATTCATTTTTTTTTTAACACTGTACACATCAGGTGATCATCCCTCCCTTCTTCTAGCTTGTGGGCCAATGAGAAGGCTTCGTCACAGTTTAGCAACCAATATAAAAGTTGCCTACCCCACACCGGTATTTCGCGCGCATTACGTTAATAATACATTGCCGATTTTCACAATCAGGAATATAATCTCGGATTTGCGAATATATGATGAATATTCTATAAAATATTCGCGAAATATCACGAATTCCTATATTGCCCCTGCTGCTTATCACTAGTAAACACTTCATGGTGGCAATTCAATTATTAAGATGGTAAATAAGTGTAAATAAGTGATGTGCACTTATGTGGCCAAGATACTTCTGCAAAAAAAAATATTGTCCAAATGGAGGAGTTAATGGAAATCTCTTCTACTCTAGTCAGGATTTCTCATAGAAAAGGTTAGCCTACAGAAATGTTTTAGGTTTATTACTTCTATACAATAAATGTTACAGTATACTTTTTAAGTGGTCAATCGTATAGTATACTCTATTAGTAGTCCTCTGTATTGGCAGTTGCCATTTTGCCAGCAAGCATCTGTCACCTAATGGTGCTCAATATGGTTCCTGTGCAATATTTATATGACCTTACCATCTACTGTACTAAACATAATTTTCAATTAATCAAAAACATAAGATTTACTACAACACACTCAAATGAGTCCACGTGAGTCCTCTAGGTGCTTCTCAGCGGCAAAGGGGTCCCACATGAGTGTCCTTTATGGTTGAACAGAATCTTTTAAAAATAAATTAATCTTTTCACTATCAATTAGGGATATTGAGTGCACTCACTGACTCCACTGTACGGGGACATCTCATAGAGACCCTAAAACAATCTAAAAAGAAAACATGATTATGAGCCTGCTTATAATGTAATGTGCACAAGTGTCCTATAAAACCTGTCAACTAATTTCACTGAATTTCACAAAGAAATTTGATTTGATACAAATTACTTTGTCACGAATTGCATTCCATTGTATGTAGCGGGCGCAATGACAGGGAATGGTGTACCCCAAAGATGCCACGTTCAATGCTGAAAGCGGCATCTGACAGTAACATTGAGGTCTTTCAGGGGTTAATCAGGGGTACAAAAAATATGTTCTCACCTCATCTATTTGCTTGCAGAGAGGCTGTCACTGCCACCTTGATTGAAGAAACCACGGAAAATGTTGCACGTGATGATGTCACCAAGTCTACACGGTGGCCAGGCTTGGTGACACCACGCCTGGCCAGTGCACTGACATGGTGATGTAACCCATCACTGTGTGCAAGATTTTGTCTGATTTCTTCAATCAAGATAACTTTGATGGCCTCTCTGTGAGCAAATGGATGAGGTGAGAATATATATTTTTTTACCACCATTTTTAGGAAAAATTGATTTGTTACAACTTCGATTCACTCAACACTACTGTCAACTATTGCTGTAGTTTGAAATACTTGTGCACCTTAAGTTTAGCCAGCACTTTGTTATAACTCTTGCACTGATAGCAGAGCAAAGTGCATTTATGTATGGCTAGTAGTCATGTCTAGCAAGATGCACCAAAGCTATCATAGAATAGAAGCCACTGTAATAAATGTGTCACATCTCCTTGCCTGGCCCAATTTTAAGCTGCCCATGAGTTACTATTTCCTATATATTTTCACCTGTATTTCATATCCAGAGATAGCTTAACACATATGCACAAATAACTACCAATTTATTTCCCACTCTATGGGCATTGATACACTGGAGATGTGTGTATGACCTAATCTGGTACTCCTGAATCCTGTTTCAAAATACATTTTTCAGATGAATACCCCTAAAGTGACCATCAACTTCTCTTAGTCAGACATACAGTATGTTAAGGAGTGCCCTTTCAGCATATGTTTGACTTGTATATATTGGTATACTTTTGTCTTAGCTTAAATAAAAAGTAGGTTTTTCAATGTACACTGCATATAAAAAGTCTACACACCACTGTTATAATGTCAGGTTTTTGTCATGTAAAAAAAATCAAAACAAGAAATAATTTCAGAATATTGTCCACCTTTGATGTCACCTATATTCTGTCCAATTAATTTGAAAAAATAATTAACCTTTTAGGGTGGAAGAAAAAATAAAAAACAAAAATAGGGTGGTTGCACACTATTAAACGATTACTTTATTGAAGTACTCTTTGAATTTATGACAACATTTATTAGGTCATTTATTAAGACCTGTGATTTATACCCCTCCATTGGTGGTGGATGGACCAAAGTTATGAAGAAGCACAGCCCTCTACATAACTTTGGCACTTGGTTCCGCTGACCATACGGCATGGTTTAAACTACCTCAGCTCCATTGCTGGCATCGTAGTTTAAGACCATTTTCCATGCCATAAGCTGGCGTAGAAAATGGTAAATGAGATGGACAGGGTGACCTGCCCTATTCCTCACCCAAGCCACACCTTCTTTTTACACCACCTCAGAAAAGTAGTGTGAACATTGAAAAGTCTCAGATTTGGACTTAAAGGAAGCCTGTCACCAGTTTTATGGTGTCCTAACTAAGGGCAACATAAATAAGTGACTGATTCTCTTAGCAAAATGCTGGGTCACTTTCTTTAATTGACCCAGTCAATCTGCCAACATCTTGTATTGAAAAGCTCCAGCTAATAATGGGGAGTCCTGAATATTCATGAGCTCCTGACTCTCCCCGCCTACCTGCTGCTGATTGACAGTTATTTTCCATATGAATCAGCAGCAGGTGGGCAGGGGAGTGGCTATAGCTCTGAATGAAAAAAAACGCTGGACTCACTGACATCATGTTGGACTCAAATCAACTCATTAGCATGCAGCATGTGGCATCTTTGTCTGTATATTATGAGGTAACCATCTGTCACACCAGTAAGTGAATACATCTAAGGTACTTTTTAGTAGTTAATGATTGTAATGATCAAATATCCACATGACAGGTTCCCTTTAAATCCCCTTTGTGACCAAATTGGTGACAAAAGCACACCAAAAAGTGGTGTACTTCCAATAATAATTGACCACTTTAGCCTTTTTGAATAGGAGTCTATCAACATGGCACATCCAAATCTGTCATATTGTTGTTATTTATGTACAGTACACAATCAGTACTTGTCAGACATTCTTGCATCTCCTTTAATGTTGCTATAGGTCTCTTGGCAGCTTCCTGGGCCAATTTTTGAGGGATATCCAGTTCTTGATAATGTCATTGTTGCGCCAAATTTTATCCACTTCTTGATGATGTGCTCCATGGTATATCTAATGCCTTGGAAATGTTTTTGTACCATTCTCCTGACTGATACCTTTCAATAATGAGATCCCTTTAATGTGTTGTAAGCTGTTTACGTACCATGGCTTTTGCTGTAAAATGCATCTAAGAAAATGTCAGGAAAATTCGACTAAAACAGCTGAACTTTATATAGGCTTAATCAGAATTACTTTAAATGGTGGCAACTTTGTATTGGCTGCTATTTAACATGAGTTTAAAAGTGATTGGCTAATTCTGAACACAACCACACACCCAATTATAAGAGGGTGTTCACATTTATGCAACCACATTACAGATGTAGCCAAGCTCTATAATTGACTCATGTGATGATAACACACAACCCATTGAAAAGGTCAATTAACATTTTCTTGCCATTGTTTACTTGTTAACCATCAATTTTAGCTTGGCTACATCTATATTTTAGTATTATTTTGATTTCCTCCCTCTAAATGATTTTAGTTTGTTTTTTAAATGAATTGTACAGATTATAAGTCACATTGAAGGAGAAAATAAATTTTAAATAACTGTAACTGCTCTAGGTCTGATTTTTTACATGACAATCCCTGACATTTTAACAAAGGTGTGTAGACATTCTATAGCTACTGTAACTGAACGGAAAAAAACTAACAAAAAAAAAAACAGCACAAAGTACATGTTTTTTTGTCATTGGAAATCCATAGACTAAATACTATACAGTTGTATACATCTGCAGCCTGTGCTCAGCGACAATTTTCTAATGTTTCCAATCACTCTAATGTCTCCAATTTTCTAATGTTTCCAATCACTCTAATGGTGTATGAAACTAGATGTAATTTTAATATTTTTCTTTGTGCTATAGTTATTCAATTCTCAGATGAACCCCTATGGTCTTAGCTTTTCACATTGTGAATATTTCCACATAATAGCTATGTGGCATTTGTTGTGTTTCTTAAGCATTTGCTAACTCTTTTTTCCATGGTTTACTTTTGGCAAATATGAGGCTTAAGTTTATATATTATATATATTTTATTGATCTTGAAGGTTGTGTGAAAGCAAAGCAGTGATTTTCAATCATGTATTATATTTCTGCTAGGGTTTACGGCAAAAGAAAATGGATCATTTATTTTGCTGCTTGGCAACCCTAATGTCCAATCTTCAAAGACATATCGTGGAGACCTCTCTAACTGACCTAGTGGAAATGATTGAAAACTACTGTGAAGGGAATCACTATGAAGGAAATTATCCACCTGACGGTCTTCGGTACCCAGTAAAACCTCATCTTATTGTCTTATTTATGGTATGTTTAATCTACATTACGTTTCATATGAACCTTAGCAAAATATTTTAAGTATATAATTTCTAAAGTGATTATGTTTGAAAAAATCTCTCACCTCTGTCTCTCTTACTACCTCCCTCTCACTTTATTCTTCTCTTTCTATATCCCTTACTTTTTGTCTCTTCTCTATCTCCCCTCCTTATTGTCATTCCATACCCACTGCCTATCTCCATCTGTCTTTCATTCCTTCTCTCTCTGTCTCTCCTCCCTCTTACATATCATGTATCCTTCTGTCTCAATGCAAAGACCAAGGAGGACAGTGTGTTACTTTTTCGATTATTCAGTCCAGCATTAGCTAAAAGTGCTATTTTGACAATGGCTTACAATGACAGTTTAATGATAATCTGCATTTATTTCTTCTTGTACATGTTGGGCACAAGGTATATGGCTGACTTGTAAAAGATGTGAGAGTGCTCTTTGTTTTCATCTAATAATGGCACTTAGTCTGCTAAAATCCCTTTGATGGTTTGAATTACAAATAGTTATTTTCACACAAAGCATAAATATGTATGTTGACAGTGTCATGCAACACTAACTTCTGTCATTCTTAGCAAAATCCTGGCACTAAATCTGTGCTAGAAATCAAGCCCATTTGCAGAGCCGTAAATACAGATGGCAATGAAGTATCCTTGTGTAAAATGAACAGGAAAAATACACCATAACACATGCAAATATTTGACAAACACATTTGTTTGTTTATAATATATGATATAATTTTGAGCATGAAAAATCTAATTCCACATCTTTTCTACACGAACATCAATATGGGCACATACATGTCTGCTTGTGTGACCCTAACAATATATGTCATTAACACTAGAAGACATGGAAATTTATTCTACATTATGTATCAAAACATATTTGTTAACTGAGTATATGGACTACATTTATGTTTTTGGAATGTACTGATGTGTTTGACTACATCTTCCATAATTGTCAGAGGTGTATATTGTCAGGTTGTTATTTGTTTTGGCATAAGCTCTGTTACTGTGTGTATGAATGGGAAGTAATATTGAAATAAGCCTAACCTTTAAAAGGGTTATCCAGGGTTATTCCCAAAATCAGCTTCATGCTTGTCCATAGGCTTCAGTACCAGACATAGCCCTTAGGCAAGTGTGGTACTGTTTCAAAGCAAGTCCATTTTTCTTATGTTGGATAACCACTAAATAAAATGGTGTTATCTGCAGTAAATAGACAAATTACTCTTAATTCTATCACGTCAAAGTAAACATACACTAAATTGTGTCTGGGAATACAGTAAACTCAATACAATATATCTTTCTTTAACTCTAATTCCTGTATGTCTTTCCTTTTTAACATATAGGTAGATACTGTTACAGAAATTGCTTTTACTGAAAATCAGTACCATTCTCTTGAATGGGGATGTTTTGGTGGCAATCATAATTTCTGTAGCAAAATCTACCATGTGTGAAGGCCCCCTGATAGGTTGGCATTTCCTTATGCCATGTATGGTATACCTTTATTGCCTTCCTCAGAAAACTATCATCCCACATTTTCAAACAGTTTTACAGAATATTTGGCTATAATGTCCCAAATGTTTAGTCTTCTTTACTTCTTCTTTGTAATAAACAACTTCATACAAATCATCTTTTTTACTTAGTTTTTATTCACCTGCTGACTATCATTTATAATCTCTCAGTCTAATTGTGAAATTTATAGAAGCTATAGACACATAAATATGTTAAGTAATAAAACATTTTGCTATATTTAGAGTGCTATTTAAATGGTTTATTGACAGATTAAAATGCTGAGCTAGGTTAATCGTGTCTCAATATGAGAATGTTCCCTCATACTTTCTAAGGGAATATTCAATCCTTATGGTAATGCTGTAAACATATTGAGTTGCTTTGGAGATATGAATTCAATATTTGCTATTGATCTTTTTTTATTATGTTTACTTGCGAACTAACAATGATCTTTAGCTTTTATTCATAAAAATTACTTTTGATTTGTACCTTCCCTCATTTGCTTTGTAGTCCATCCACAATGTATAGATTTGAAATGGTCAATGCTATTTAACCTTTTTAAGAATCTATAACAATCCAAAATGTATTTTTTTTCTTACTATACGCAAGTTCATCTTCAGAGTTATGCACAGGATTGTATTATCACTCCACTTGCCTCTATACATGCTTTTTACACACATGCAGTTTACCTTATGACATTTTCCTATTTTTAAAGTTCTTTTGGGTTGCTTATACATTTCCATAGTTTTTGACATTTTTATTTCTATATTGCTCTTTTTAGGACATGTTGAGTTTTCTTTAATTAGCATTTCTGTGAGTGATATAAACTGTTGTAGAATTCACTTTTCACTTGTCAATTATTGAGCTTTTTGTCTAGCTAAAGCCAAAAATATTAAGTAAAGCCTCATACTTTGGGCGATCCTTAGACTTCCACTTTATAAAAAGCACAAATTAAAGAAAAAATATATCCATTAAAATGCACTTTTCTTTTTGAATCTTAAGGAGTGGATCACTTGGCTAGGTATAAAGTCTTGCAGCCTTCTTAGAAACATATTTCCTTTTCTTCAATGGACATATTAATGACTTTGACATCGTAAGAACAACATTTTTTGTGGCCAGTTGGGGCAATTAACTGCTTATTAATGACAAGTTTTAGATTTGATTTAGTGTTAATAAGTGTTATGATAGTTGTCAGCTAACAAATGATATAGGAAGGCAAAAGAGGAAGGAGCAACAAAACCCCCTGAAGGTCATAATCAGAAATCATTGGGCACCATAGAAAAGTATAAAAATGATGTGTTGACTCATTTAATAAAATATGGAAAGCTAGGAGTGCTGTTTTTCTGTTACAAAGCATACAAAGCTCCTAATCCACTGCTAACCTTCACATAGCTATAGAGTAAAATTCATTTGTTTTGACTGAACACAGTTGTCACCACGGAGTGCTCAATGAATACATATTTGTATAGCCCCCATTGAACTCAATGTTCACTTTATAAATTGGTACGTAAGAAGCTCCCCTACCCCGATGATGGATTTAGGCAGAAAGATTTTATCATATAAAACAGCACTGTACCAATTTTCTTTTGGATATGTGATGATAACTCAACAACAATATTGTATCAATATAATCTGTTTCATTCCAGCTCAGTTACATCCGTATATATTTTTATCCTTTTATTGTGGGCAGCTAAATCATGTGATCCCAGTGTTGACCACCAATCCAGAGTTTGCTCTCCCAAGTAGACACCATATCAGTCTTGTCTACGTGCATGGTTTTCTTTCTGTGAACTACTAGATTATATCAGCGTCCATCAAATCCTTTTTAGACAGCTATTTAACCCATCCTCAACAAAGTCCACAAAGTCCTTATTCCTCTGTATATTCTCTAGTATAATGTATAGAGTACTGCTGAAAATATAATTTCTACCATAGGACCCTGAATGGGGTGAGTGAATCAAGCTTCTAATTTAAGACCTGAAGTCGATTTGTTCCCCAACTTCGTTTTAATGTTATACAAAGTCCTATCTCCATACAGCATTAAGTTGTATATGCTACAACATTCATTAAGTCTGAATTTGTGCAAGACTTTTGTGAAGAACTTCGGGCTTCGATTCTACAACTTTAAAAACATGCTGGTACCTGTGTACTGAAGCCAACTTCTGATTCTTGTTTTAAAATGTTTTTAAAGTTTAGAATTGAAGCCCAAAGTTATTCACCAAAGTCTTCAGACTTAACAAATTTTGCGTCGCCATAGCACATACATTATAATGCTATATGAAGACAGGTCTCCATACAGCATTAAAACCAAGTTAGGGAAAGATTTGACTTCAGATTTTAGATCCGTAGCTCGAGTAGATCACCCTTAGTCCATACAATAATTAGACTTGCAAATATATAACTCCACTGACTCACACTTACTATGCTATCTATGTGTTTTGTGTGGAATTTTTAGTGTATTTACTTGAGATGCTCCTTCACACTGCTCTCCCCTGTCCCCCACTTTTAAGAGCTGACAGAGAGAAAACTATCACTAGAGTAAAGCAGTGTGAAGCGACATCACATAGAAATACCCTGAGACTTTGAAATATGTATCAAGGAACTTTTATGAGTAAAGGACACATTTTCTAAGTAGAGGATAGATAAAGTGCAGTGTGATGTATAATCGAAAACGAAGAGTGCAGGACTGTGGAATAGACTACTTTAGGAAAACCAAATTAGAAGGGAAGAAGAAACAGCTCTTATATTGCACTGAAACAGGTATATACACGTCATAACATATTTCCAACCTATGTTTGAATATTATATATATAATTTTTTATTACAAAATAAGTGTATGGTTTCTGGAAATAATCTTTAAAGTCCCACCATGTATTCTACTTCCTTCCCTGGTTCTTTAACTCCTCTTTGTGGAGACTTTTAGAACAGCATGTACCGTAATTTCACTTGACTTTATCAGTAAGACCATCAGTGCGATCATACAAAGCCCCCCTTGTAGTGACTTAATTAGAACATGCCACGTTGCACTAATGAATTCAGTGTTCTTCTGTTGGGGTCTTTATGTAGCCCTTTAAAAAAGAATAGTGTTGTAATAACATTAGCCCTATTCTATATCTACTACTATAATAAGGATTACCATTCAGATATTTACTTCTACTCACAGCAGCATTAAACTGACAATGGGTTCCTTAAATGTATAGATGGTCTTATAATTTGTGTTGATTGCTACAGAAAGACAATAATTTGGCACACCCGTTTAATAATAGCATTTGCTGCACTATATAGGCAAAAAAATTGCTGAAGTTAATTTTGAAAAGATGTCTAAACCTTTTTTTTTGCCTATATAGTAGGGGATTTTAAAGTTTGAACATTTTTTACTATAAAGAACTCTTGTATTTGAGGAAACTCCAGTATTTTTTTAAATATACAGTTAATTGTATTTGAATTGTTATTTTTTTTTGTATGTATGGTAGCATTATGCTGTAACTCTTTGCTTTATCTGTTTCAATAGAATGTGAAAAGCTTCTCTGCACAAAAGCAATACAAGTGTGAATATGACATTTAAATACTGTAATTATTGTTCCCTTGCAAAATAAAAAGCAATAATAATGTGTGTTTTCCTCCTACAGAAACCCTTCCTAAAAGAATTGGATGTCAACTTTAATCCATCTGTTGAAGACATAGTCTGTGGCTTTGACAATATAGTGGAAGGTTTAGTTATCAGTGTCCAGCAGATGCCAAGGATTGAGAATTTTCTTTTCCAGGTAATTTGTTAGAAAGTCATTGTATTCTTCTTCCTCAATCAATTAACCAAAATGAAAATATAAAGTGAGAAGCATACAGTCCGGGTAAACCTAGTGAAGCACCAAACCCGACTTCGGATTCCTAATTTTAAATGTTTTTAAAGATTCCAAAATGAATACTGAGTGACTTCGGGTGAAACAAAGTTTGCCTACATGGAGGCAATTAAGTTTAATGCTTTATGGAGACAGGTCTCAGACAGCATTAAAACCAGTGATCTCTGATCCTAAGCCCGATTCGCTCAAGCCTAGTCATGACATCATTGGCCTAATGAAGCATTGAGAAGGCCCTCATAGGAAAGCCAGGGCTTTCTCTAAAAGCTGATTGGTGGAGATCCAAAACCTGACCGATCAGATGCTGATGACCTATCCAGATGATAGGTCATCAGTTACAAATAGTTGGATAACCCCTTTAGCAGTACATATTAGTATACTAATCAGCAAAATATTAACACGGGGGGGGGGGGGGGATGTTATCTTACATTCTAGAATAGAGGGTAAAGTTTTGTAAATTACCTATATTTACCACTGTAGTAAACTATACATCCAAAATCTTATTTTGTAACACAGATACAAACCAAAATGATAGAGCTATAGTACTAATTGCATGCAGCAGCTTCAGGTTTGTTAGACCTCATGACTGCAAAATAAGGAAACAAAGTCTTGCTAAAAGGACATCAAAATATACCAGTGATCCCTCAAGTTATATTATTAATTAATTCCAGAATGATCATGTATGTTTAGGACCATTGTAACACAGCTCTATGGAAAACCATTAATTGCTTCAAAAGCCACAAAATATCACTCCAAGATAAGAAAATGAAAATTTAAGATAAATAAGCAGATAACTAAGACAGATAAAGCAAGTCCTTACACTTATTAGTCAGTGATATCTGCTGGAAGCTGTAAATAATTCCTGTCATGAGGACAGGAGATTCTTTAGGGTCCTGCATAGCACACAGTGTACTATAAAAATAAAAATAAGCAGCCCTCATCTGTTATCCAGAGGAGTCACTTATCCTGGCACAGACAGGAAGCAGTGCAGAACATGTAGTATTATACCACACTATACTGTAAAAGGTTGCTATTAGACAACTAATATAAGTGATTTACCAGAGAATGTCCATGTTGATTGGCTGGACCTTAGACATTGTATGTTGAGTATAGTTGCATCCTGAGTAGTGTTGATCGAACATGCTTGTCCGAACACCAGTATGGCTGGAGCATCTCGATGCTTGGCTCATGGCGGTATTCGGCTGAATACCACATATGCTCGAGCGCAATGGTTGAGTCTTCTCCCCGCACGTTTCTTAGCCAATAAATGTGAAGTACTGCCATTACTGCAATGCCGTAGCCATGTTGGTTACTGGCATTACAGTGATTGGCTGGCCAGAACGCGTCATCAGATGCTATATAGCACCCGAAGACGTGTGTTTGGATCAGTCTTAGTCAGGGAGAGCTGTGCTGAGGAAGGGACAGACAGTGTAGGGGTGATATAAAAATATTTTTATTAGAAAAACTTTTCAGAGACCCAAAAGTCTTTTTATGGACTATTGTGTGTGGCAGCAGCAATATATATTTTTGGTGCAACCTGTGCTAAATTGCTAAACTTTTACAGACCCAAAAGTCCTTTTAAGGACTATTGTGTGTGGAAGCAACAATATCTACTTTTAGCGCAAACTGCGCTAAATAGCTAAAACTTTACAGACCCAAAAGTCCTGTTAAGTACTATTGTGTGTGGCAGCAATATCTATTTTTAGGTCATCCTGTGCTAAATAGTGCGCAATAGTTAGGCCGCTACAGACAGCGACATTAGCTGCGCCAGATCTCCTATGTAAAGTATGCGCATCCCAAAAATATCTGTGACATTCAGAGTACTTTTTTCATAGACGGTGTCCGCTGGGAACAGTGACATTAGCTGCGCCACATCTCCTAAGTAAAGTGTTCGCATCCAAAAAATATCTGTGACATACAGTGTAATTTTTCAATAGACTGTGTCCACTTCTGAAAATGACATAACCAGTGCCACATCTGCAGTGTAACATGTGTGCTTAAAAAATGTATCTGTGACATACAGTGTACTTTTTCAATAGACGGTGTTCACTTCTTTCAGTGACATTACCAGTGCCATATCTGCAGTGTAACGTGTGTGCTTAATTTTTTTTATCTGTGACATATAGTGCACTATTTCAATAGACAGAGTCCGCTTCTGACATTAACTTTAGCAGTGCCACATTTGCAGTGTAACATGTGCGCTTAAAAAATTCATCTGTGACATCCAGTGTACATTTTTAATAGATGGTGTCCGCTTCTGACAGTAACTTTAGCAGTGCCACATGTGCAGTGTAACATGTGTGCTTAAAAAATGTATCTGTGACATACAGTGTACTTTTTCAATAGACGTTGTTCGCTTCTTACAGTGACATTACCAGTGCCACATCTGCAGTGTGACTTGTGTGCTTAAAAAATGTATCTGTGACATACAGTGTACTTTTTCAATAGACAGTGTTTGCTTCTTACAGTGACATTACCAGTGCCATATCTGCAGTGTAACGTGTGCGCTTAAAAAATGTATCTGTGACATATAGTGTACTTTTTCAATAGATGGTGACCGCTTCTGACAATGACATTACCAGTGGCAGATCTGCAGTATAAAGTCTGCGCTTAAAAAATTTATCTGACATATAGTGTACTATTTCAATAAACAGTGTCCGCTTCTGACAGTGACATTAGCATTGCCACATCTCCAGTGTAACGTGTGCGCATCCCAAAAATATCTGTGACATCCAGTGTACTTTTTCCGTAGACGCTGCGGACAGTGACATTACCGGTGGTACCTCTCCTGTATAACGTTTCCTTATCCCAAATACATGTGACATTCCCTGTGATTTATTATTAGCTGCTGGTGACTGCATTGACATTATCTGCGGGATATCTCCTGTGTTTCCACATCCCAAATACCTTTTTAAATTTGTTTGCGCATACACTTCCAAATCTTATGCTACTGTACGTGTGACATACTTTCAAGCATATATAACATTTAATAAATTGAAGGCAAGCAGTAAGGGAAGGGGAAGTGGCTCTGATGGTGCATGAAGAGGCTGTGGCCCTGGGCGCATTGAAACTGTGCCTGATGCCAGAGCACAAGAAAAACAACCATCCACGATACCTAGCTTCATGTCCTAGTTTGCAGGGCGGCACAGGACACCACTCTTGAAGTCAGACCAGTGCGACCAGGTGGTCGGTTGGATTGCAACAGATATCGCTTCCAGTCGGTTAAGCACCACCCTTTCTTCCACCAAGTCCAGTTTCAGTAGTCAAGAGTCTGCTCAACACAATCCTCACCCTGATCCTCCTTCCTCCCACCATGGAGAGTCTGGGCAAACAAGTGAACCCACATTTGGATATTCCGAGGACCTCTTTTCAGCACCATTCCTTGATTTGGCCCTTTCGCCAAGCACGCTTGAAGAGGGACAGATCTTGTGCCATGATTCCCAAACTCTTGAGCATCCACAGTCACAAGAAGATGACGGTGGGGAACCGCAATTACTGTTTAATGAGGTGGATAATGATGAGACACAGTGGCCAATAAGTCAACGGCAATTACTGTCTCAAGAGGTTGATATAGAGGATGAGACACAGTTGACAATCACTGAGGTAGTGGTTAGTTCAACAAGTCAGGATGATGAGCAGAGTGAGGAAGTGGAAGAGGAGGTGGTGGACGATGAAGTCACTGACCCAACCTGGGAAGGTGGAAAGCCGAGCGAAGACAGCAGTACAGAGGGGGAGGGATCTGCTGCACTGCAACAGGCTGGAAGTGTAATTGGGGTGGCAAAAGTGAGAAGGCGGGCCACAGCAAACAGGCCCGCAACTGTTCCATGGAGCACCCACTTGCAGAAATCTCCCTTGCCAAGGGACGACAAAAGAATAGTAGTTTGTAACCTGTGCCGTACCAAAATGACCCGGAGCGTGAACACTAGCAACCTCACCACCACCAGCATGATCTGCCACATGGCATCCAAGCACCGTAATAAGTAGGACGAATGCCTGGGTGCACAAAATGTGTCTGCGGGTCACACCACTGCCTCCTCTTCCCTGTGTTACGTGCTGGCCAATCCACTGTCGAAGGTGCAGGCCCTTATGCCTCGCGCCCTGCACCTGGACCTTCGCAAGCACGATCAGCGACCACATCCACTTCCATGTTCCAGCGCAGCATCCAAATATCCTTACCCCAGGCATTTGAACGCAAGAGCAAATACCCAAACACCCACCCACCCACAGGTTATAATACTAAATGTGCAGCTTTCCAAATTACTAACCCTGGAAATATTGCCATTTAGGCTTGTGGACACTGAGGCCTTCCGCAGCCTGATGTCGGCAGCCATCCAGCGTTGTGCAGTCCCCAGCCGCCACTATTTTTCAAGGTGTCCCATGCCCGCCTTGCACCAACATGTGTCCCGTAACATTTCCGTGCCCTGACTGATGCAGTTACATGGAAGGTCCACTTAACTACGGACACATGGACAAGTGCATTTGGCCAGGGATGCTACACTTCAATGACGGCACACTGGTTGAATGTTGTGGAGGCCATGAGCGAGTCGTGCCCTGGGATGGCACAGGTGCTACCGACGCAACGGATTGTGAACCTTACGTCGATTAGTGTCTCCGCCAACACCTACGTTAGTGGCTCCACACTGACGCAGAGCTATGGCAGTGAATAAGAGACCAGACTGAGCTGTGGCTCTCGCCACTCAACCTAGAACCAGGAATGGTTGTGTCTGATAATGTGCGTAACTTGGTGGTGGCTTTGGAGCTTGGCAAGCTCACACACATACTATGCCTAGCCCACGTGTTCAACTTAGTGGTTCATTAGTTTCTCAAAACCTACCCCAATTTGCCTGAGCTACTGGTCATTGACAGCTTAAGCCAGTCTGTCAACGCTGCAGCAGCGGTGGAAATTGCCAGCTCACCGGCTGTTATGCGACATGAGCATGCGCTGGAACTTGACGTTCCACATGTTGGCCAGGCTTTGTGAGCAGCAGAGGGCAGTAGTGGAATACCAGCTGCAATATGGTCGTCGCCTTTCCAGTCAGCTTTCGCTATTCACAAGCGAGGAGTGGGCATGGATGTCTGACCTCTGTGAGGTTTTAAGAAACTTTGGGGGAATTAGCACAAATAATGAGCGGCAATAACGCTATTATCAGTATAACCATCCCACTTCTGTGTCTACTCAAAAGCTCACTGCTCACAATTAAGGATGAAGCTTTGCATGTGGAAGAGGTGGAAATGGGGGAAGACATTACACCGGGTGATAGCCAGACCACCCTCAGTTCGTCTTCTCAGCGCAAATTGGACGATGAAGAGGAGGAGGAGCAGTAGACGTTGCCTCCACTAGAGAGGGTAGTACCCATGGAAGTTTAATTCCATCTGTTCTGCGTGGGTGGGCAGAAGAGGAGGAAGAGGATGAGGAGATTGAGAGTCATCCTCCTGATGACGACAGTAAATTATTGCCTGTTGGTTCTCTGGCACACATAGCTGACTTCATGTTAGGCTGCCATTCCCTGTGACCCGCGCGTTATACGCATTTTAGACAACATGGATTACTGGTTATTCACCCTTCTCGACCCCTGCTACAAAAGAACTTCTCATCTCTTATTCCTCTGGTGCAATACCAGATGGTCCTTGTTGAAAAATTGCTCCAAACATTTCCAGCTGACAACGCTGGAGGCAGAGTCAGTAGTTCCTTGGGCAACCGAGGAGGGGAGACAAGGGGAAGACGCAGCAGTTCTAACAGAGGCAGGGCAACACTCTCCAAGGCTTGGGACAGTTTCATGACACCCCACCAGCACCCTCACCCTGATGCGCAGCCTCCTGTCACAAGGAGGGAACAATTTTGGAAGAAGTTGAAGGAGTACATAGCAGACCGTGTCAGCGCCCTAAATGATCCCTCAGTGCCTTACAACTACTGGATGTCCAAGATGGACATGTGGCATGAACTGGCGCTCTATGCCAGGGAGGTGCTGGCCTTCCCTGCTGCCAGCATTTTGTCTGAGCGGGTATTTAGTGCTGCTGTTAGCATTATAACTGATAAGTGTACCTGCCTGCTTATTTTTCACATATAATGCCCTTGCATATAATGTTAGGGTTAGCTGACCTACAGGCCCTCGCATATAATGTTTTACAGGGTCAGCTCACCTGCAGGCCCTCGCATATAATGTTTTACAGTGTCAGCTCACCTGCAGGCCCTCGTATATAATGTTTTACAAGGTCAGAACACCTATAGGCCCTCGCAAATTATGTTTTACAGGGTTAACTCGCCTGGAGGCCCTTGCATATAATGTTTTACAGGGTCAGCTCACCAGCAGGCCCTCACATATAGTGTTTTTTTTTTTTTTGTAAATCTCTTTTTATTGTTTCATAGTTTATAAGCACAAGTACAAAAAATTTTTCGTCATTTTTTATACACAAGCAGTTACAATTTTGTACATTGTTGGGAATAACACAATCCACAAATATTGTTACTTATAAGCATTTTTTTCCAAATATGCACTTTTTCACAAATAGTTAGCAACAACTAGCAAAGGAAAGTAAGGAAGGGGGAGAAAAAGGGGGGGTATAACCCAAAAGAAGAAGAAGGAGTGGAAAAAATAATAATAAAGGGGAAAAATAACAACAGTGAGGCTTCTCAATGACCCAAAATTTAAATAACTTCTAAAAGTTGAGTGCAATAGTTTTATAGAAAATGCAGGCATGACAGAAACCACGTGGTATGGCTCAATTACCAATTTCAGTCGAATCAACAGAAAAGATATATTCGCGTAAAGCATTTTAGAAGACCTTTATGAAGGACATTATGGTGTTTCAATCCCTCCCCCATCACATCAGTTACAAACTTATATGTATATAGAAGGAAATGGAGGGAAATGAAAGAGACTCTCCCTTCGGAACTGCTCCTAGATCATATCAGACAACCGCAGAGTCAAGGGCTTCAGAATCCCTTACAGCTTGAGACTGTTTCCAGGGAAGCCAAGTCTCCAAATATTTTAATCTGCTACCATGGATCCAACCCACCATCTCCTCCAGCCTATGTAGCTGATGCATTTTGCTGAACCACATTTTTAAATCTGGTGGAGAGGTATCCCTCCATTTTGTCGGTATCAGTAGTTTAGCTGTCGCTATCATATGAGTGGGAAGATTTGCCTTAGAAGGTTTGAAGTTAGTAGTAGGGATCCACAACAAAACCAGTTCAGGAGAAAGAGTCAGATTCAATGAGCAAACATCATTAATGGTACCCTCCACATCCTTCCAAAACTGTTTAATTAAGGGACAGGACCACCAAATATGGACCATAGATCCCACCTCTAGTTGACATCTCCAACATCGATCAGAGGGAGAAACTCCTATAGAACTCAAGTACTCAGGGGTTTTGTACCATCTAGTAATAGTTTTATAGGAATTTTCCTGATATCGAACACAAGAGGAGAAACCTTGTGCATGGGAAAGGACATACGCAGACTCCACCTCAGAGAATACCCTCCCTAGATCTTTCTCCCACTGACGTATAAAGTATGGTTTTTGAATGGCAAGCTCAGAAAGCAGGTTATTATATGTGATTGAGAGTGACTTTTTCAGAGCAGAGGGAAGGGTGGTGAGGTTTTCTAGCCAAGTGGGTTCCAAAAACGTGTGGTCTGAAGTTTTTTCATATTTCTTACATAAGTTTTTAAAATCCCAACATTGCACCAGAGAGGGGGGTTTCCAGCCCAATTTGGTATGTGCTTCTGTTAACGACAAAAATTTGTCATTGTCTAGTACTTCACCTACTCTAACATCCCCCCACATATGCCACCAACTTTTATCCCTCCCGTCCATTTTATCAAATAAGTAGGGCAGAACATTTAAAGGGAATATCTTAGATATCTTATTTACCCTCAGTGAAGACACTGACGAGTTGCGATAGCAAACCAGCATGCTCTTTGTCAGCGCGCACATTTTCTGACAAAGCGTTAGTGGAGAATGTGGGAGCCACAGCAGGGCACGTCTGTGTATGCCTAAAAGAGTCCTCTCTATGTCCAGATATGGAGCTTGAATTTTTTCATTTGTCAGTAGCGCCCATCTAGTTAAGTGAATAGCTCTATTATATAAGGCCATATCAGGTAACGATATACCACCTCTGAATTTCTTCTGGGAGAGAAGCTGATAGGCAATTCTGGGCCGTTTGGATTTCCACAGAAAAGAGGAAAATGTTCTTCTGATCTGTGTTAGGTAGGAAGTGGGGACATGGATCGGCAAGGCTTGGAATATGTACAATAGTTGGGGCAAAACAAACGTAGCTAATAGGTTTTTCCTACCAAACCAGGACATAAAAGGTACTTTTAAGGAGGATATAAAGGACTTGATCTTAGTAAGTAATGGCGTATAATTTAATCTAAACAGTAAATTCAAATCTGCTGGGACATTGACCCCTAGAAATTTAATAGCAGTTGTTGACCATTTAAACGGGGAGGAATGTTTAAGTGAGTTCAAGATCTTATTCGGGACATTAACTTGTAGGGCTTCTGATTTGGAGAAGTTTATTTTGAAATTAGAGACTATATTGTATTGATCGAATAGGGACATTATGGCGGGGAGAGCTTTTTCAGGATTAGAAATTATGATTAGCAGGTCGTCTGCGAATGCAGCAGTTCTGTGATGATATTGGCCTATAGAAACACCTTGAATATCTTCAGCTTGTCTAATTCTTAGGAGGAACATTTCCAAACATAAAATAAATAGTGTGGGTGAGAGGGGACATCCCTGTCTAGTCCCATTTCTGATGGGGAAGGCATCCGACAGGGCACCATTAACCAATACCTGAGCCATTGGGCACGAGTACAGTGAGAATATGGCTGAGACAAATGCCGGAGGGAAACCAAATTTCACCAAAGTAGCACTGATAAAGTCCCAATTTACCCTGTCGAATGCCTTCTCCGCATCAGTACCCAGTAATAACAAGGGGGAGTTTGTGACCCGAGCATTATGAATTAGGTGAATTATTCTCCAAATGTTGTGTTTCCCCTCTCTACCAGGGACAAACCCAACCTGTTCAGGGTCGATAAGTCTAGTCAGTAACGGAGAAATCCTATAGGCTAACAATTTAGACCACCACTTCAAGTCACAGTTGAGAAGGGATATAGGTCTGTAGCTCCCACATTCCTCTGGGTCCTTCCCTTCTTTATGCAGGATGGTGATATGCGCCCTCAAGGCCTGGGGAGCTAGCGACATCCCCCCAACAGTGAGTTGCAAAGATCCGTAAAACGAGGTAACAGAACCTTCTTAAACTTTTTAAAATAGATAATGTGCAACCCATCAGGTCCTGGGCTTTTTCCTATGGGGATGGAATTAAGTGCCTTCTCAACTTCCGTCACAGAGAAGGGTCTAAGAAGATGCTCGCCTTCCTCTACTGAAAGTGACGGAGCTTTAATTGATGTCAAGAACTTCTCTATTAATGAGGTTATCGTTTTTTCACCCGATACAGAATCTATACTCGGAGTTGGAAGGTTGTAAAGTTGTGAGTAGAAAGATTGGAATGCTTTAGCTATGAGTGGGGTCGATGTTACTCTCAAAGTGGGACCAGTTTTAATCGATGAGACAAAGGTTTTTTCCCTTCTCTTCTTAATTAGATAGGACATCATTCTGTTGCCTTTGTCCCCATGTTCATATATTTTACTCTTCAAGAGCAATAAGGACCTTGTCCCTTTGATGTTGAGAAGGTCTCTCACTTTGCGTCTAAGTATGACCAGGGCATTTTTATGGATCTCAGAATGTGTCAGTTTGTGCAATTTTTCTTGTGTTTGAATCTGGGAAAGCAGGGACATCAGTTCCTTCGTGGACTTTTTCTTGACGTGGGATCCCAATGCTATCAATTCCCCTCTTATGTAAGCCTTATGGGCTTCCCAAAGTATTGGGGTAGATATATCTGGAGTAGCATTTATTGTAAAATAATTTTCTAATTTGGCTGACAGTGAGTCTATGTGTGGTTGCGACTCCAGGAGTGTAGTGTTTAACCTCCATGACCAAGCTCTATGAGGGAGTTCTTGAAGGGACAAAGACATTTTAACAGGGGCATGATCTGAGATCACTATATTTCCTATCTCCACCTCCCTCACATTAGTAATGTATGCGTCAGTCATGAAAAGGTAATCTATCCGACTATATGAGTTGTGGACATGTGAATAATACGTAGAGTCTGATTCTGTTGGATGAACGGTCCTCCAAACATCAATCAAACGTACCTCCGCTAAAGCCATCATCAATCTCCCCATTTGTTTCCTATTGATGTTATTAGCTCTTGGTGTGACAATGTCCAGTGAAACATTCAGGTCTCCTCCTACCACTAGCATACCTTCTGAATATTCTTTAATTTTCCTAAGCGCCTTTATTAGCCAGGGAATCTGACCGGAATTCGGGGCGTACATATTGGCTATAGTAATTCTTTCACTAAAAATAGTGCCCTGAAGGATAAGTAATCGTCCCTCTGGATCAACAAAGGATTTGGTCAATTTGAATGGGATTGATGAGCTAATAGCAATGGAGACACCTCTAGAGGCAGAGGAATAAGTCGCATGAAACCACTGCGCATATTTTGCTGTAGGTAATGAGGGGGTATGATCATGGCGGAAGTGAGTCTCCTGCCAAAGGACAATGTCTGCTTTTTGTTTCAGCAATAGGTTGAAAATTTGTCTTCTTTTTTGTGGGATATTGAGACCATTCACATTATGTGACAGTATGTTTAGATTAGCCATAGCCTACATGTGGAAGAGCCCAGCAAAGGTATGGAACCAGGGGAAAACATTTTTACAATGAACTGCAACAATGGACAATGGGTGGCAGGCATTTACCAACATTATCCATAATGTGGGTGGAAGCGTTCCACCAGAGCCAGCCCCACCCACCCCGCCTAACGGGCAGAGAGGATGGCACCAGCCCGGCACAACACCCCACCCCTGCATGGGAGAGAGGAAAGCCTGTAACATCAAGACAAGCTGCTATGACATAACAGCTAATTTAACACCTTATTGTACGGCGGGTGACTACAAATAATGAATGCAATGTAATACTGCATATTATGAACCTATAACGGTGAGAAAAACAGTCTAACTGCTCTAGGCACCTTCAAGCTAAGGTGACAAGTACTTTTGAACATACATGTAGTAGATACTTCTCTACTATGAAGTGGTTAATTGGTATCAAAAATAATAAATTGAACATATAACCAGAAAAGACCTCTATGTGTAACCTCAGAGGATTTCCAGCCCACATACATGTGCCCACCTTGGTGACGCACCAAGGATATATGCGTAAAACTATGTGTAGAACTGGAGAGATAAAAGTGTGACTTTAACAGGAGAGTCCTTCCTTAATTCAGGTGATCTTCCTGTTCTTGGGCGATTTCGGTTTCTTGACTACCTGCCATGTTGGAATCTCAGGCAGGTCCGGTAAGTCTAAATCCTCTGGGACTGGCATCCACGACTGCACCTCCACAGGAGTGATACCCAGCTTGTCCCATGCAGCTGCTAAGTCCTGCGGCGTTCTAATGATGATCTGCTGACCAGCCTTAGATGTTGCAAGGCCAAATGGAAAGAGCCATCTCACTGGCAGCTTATGGGATCTCAAGGCATCTGTGACTGGCTTCAAAGCTCTGCGTTTTGCCAGAGTGCTGGACGCCAGATCTTGGAAAAATTGTATGCGTGCTCCATTATAGGAGATATCTTTGGCGTCTCTGGCAGCTTTTAAAATGGCGGCAGTGTCCAAAAAGTTCTGTAAACCGCATATTATATCTCTAGGGGGGCCGTTTTCAAGTGGCTTAGGCCTTAGAGCCCTATGGGCCCTCTCAATCACAATCTGTGCGGCCTTCTCTTCCCCTATCAGTGATGAGAAAATGGCGGTTACCGCGGGTATAATTTCTCCCGGCGGGACGTCCTCTGGCACCCCTCTTATGCGGACATTCTTCCGCCTGCTCCTATTTTCCTGGTCTTCCAGGTGGAGAAGCGCCGAGGTGAGATGAGAGCTGTGATCTTGTAAGACCTTCCGTACAGCCTCCCCGTGATTGGCGATAGCTGCCTGCGTCTCCTCCAGCGCCATAACGCGGCCCCCAATCTGCTTTACCTCCGTCTTTATATCCGAAATGTCCTTATGTAAGGGCTGCAGCGCTTTGTAAAGTGTCTTCTTGAAGAAGGCTCTGGATAAGGGCAGGTCCGCAGGTTCGGGTCCCTCCGACATTGCGCAGGAACTTTCCCCATCTGAGTCATCCGGCAGCGCGGCTGCTCTGGCACCCTCCGGCGCCATCTTGGCTCTGTGAGCTGGAGAGAAACTTCGTTTCTTCAAGAAGCGATCCATCTCTGACTGCGTGTGAACCGCTTTTTGGGTACTCTGTGCTGTATCGCTCCTTTCTTTGTTTGTCTTCACCATTTTAAGGGGATATAACACCCGCTATACCGAAGCTGCAGCAGTGTCTGTGAGGAGCTCTGGGATCAGACGTCCATCCCGGCTCGCGGCTAGCTCCGCCCCCACATATAGTGTTTTACAGGGTCACCTTACCTATAGGCCCACACCTACAATCTTTTACATGGTTAGCTCACCTACAGGCCCTCCTATATAATGTTTTATAGGGTCAGCTCACCTGTAGGCCTTCACCTATAATCTTTTAAAGGGTTAGCTCACCTGCTCATCTCGGTAGAGCACCCTAGCATCCCGAGGTGTTCTGCCAGTGCCCGCAAAAGCAGAATGCAGCATCTCTCGCAGCAAGGCCTAGAAATGCTGCATTCTGCCACCCCGCTGTGATGCTGGTAACATGTCTGCCATTTTGTGTTTGTACCAGGGGTCTAAGTATGTTGCGACCCAGTATTCGCCCTTGCCCTTTATACTTTTTAAACGGGGGTCCCTCTTCAAACACTGGAGCATGAAGGCCCCCATTTGCACTAAATTGGAAGCGGTGGAGCGGCCTAACTCATGCTCATTGCCCAGGAAAATGTCGTCCTCGGTCTCCTCCCCCCATCCACGGACAACACCAAGGATCCCAGAAAAGTTTAAAGCCTGTTCTTCTTGCTCCTCCTCCTCCTCCTCCTCCCCCTAAGCACCATCCTTCTCTGACTCCTCTTCAGACTCCTGCTAACTTTGTCTCAGATGAAGTAGCCCCCCCTGGGAATTCTTTCAGCATTGCGACTTCCTCATCTTCCTGCCCCTGCTCCTTGACGGCTTAATCAATGACATGACACAATGCACGCTCCAGAAAGATGGTACGATGTCACTGATGGAACCCTGGCTGCGACTGACCAGTTTGGTGATCTCCTCAAATGGCCGCAGAAGTCTGCATGCGTCGCGCATAAGCAGCGACTGGCGTGGTGAAAAGAAACCAAGCTCCTTAGACCCTTTCCTGCTGTAGAGTTCGGACAGGTAGTCGTTAACGGAACAATGCTGCTGGAGTGGCCTGTCAAGAATATACAAGGTGGATTTTCTAAAGGCCTCCGAGTCCACCAGTTTATATGGCAGTAGTTCGGGGGCTAGCAGTTCCAACAAGCCAGCGGTTGGGCAAGAGGGTTATCCGGCGGAGGACAAATGGGAGGAGAGATGATAAGGGGAGGAGTCAGGACGTGGAGCATTGAGAGTGTGGCTTTGTGAGTTCTGACGGCATTGCTACCACTGGGTTCAGTGATGGGAGGCCAGGTGCCTTCTTAATGCAGTCGTCCCTAGGTAAGTGTTGGGCTTACCGCGACCTATGCGTTGAAAGCACAGGCTGCAGATGGCAACACTATTGTCAGCAGCTGACACGTTAAAAAAGCCCACACTGCGGATCCACATGCCGGCATCCTGGGAGCATCAGAAGTGACCGTGCATGGTGGAGATTGCTTTTTGCCACTTGCGCCCTGCAAACTCTGCCTGCTTCTCCTCCTTCTCCTTCCTCTCTGCTGCTCCTCTCCTTCTGAACTCCCCTAGTCTTCCTCTCTTGTGGGCGCCTACATGATGTCCATCTACATGTCATAATCGTCACCTCCACCATTACTGATATTTGAGATCTCAGAGTAGGCAACAACAGCGGGGCCTCCCTACTTGGGCTGATCTGGGTACTGTCATCAGACCGCTGTGTGGTGGCAGTTGCTAACTCCTCTTCCTCATACAATGTCAAGAATGGCTTCACATCAGTTAGGACTGGGAATGGATGGTAAAATAATTCCTCTGACTTGAGTGGAGGGGTTATGGTGGTGGCGGTGTATTTGGGGCTGCACACAGAGAGAGTGAGGAGGGTGCAGACACAGAGGATGAGGAGGGTGCAGACGCGGAAGGGTGAGTGAGCCACTCAACCAACTCTGGTGTGCCCTTTGAAGTAATCTCACGTGCCTTCTCCAACTTCCCACCTAGGCTTCGGCCTGTTGCACCTGCCCGACCCCAACCACCCCTGCGGAACGGCCTGCCTCTTACTCTGCCTGGCATTTTCGAAATTACCTTGTGCCTAAGTCCCTAGAGAAGAGCAGTATTTGTAGAAACAAGTATATCGCAGCCCTCAATGTATTTTGTGGAAGCAGTTATATCAAACACCTTAATCAATATTTTGTGGAAGCAGGTATATCGCAGCCCTTAATTAATATTTTGTAAAAGCAGGTATATCAAACACCTTAATCAGTATTTTGTTGAAGCAGGTATATTAAACCCCTTAATCAGTACTTTGTGAAAGCAGGTATATTGCAGCCCTCAATCAGTATTTTGTGAAAGCAGGTATATCAAACCCCTTAAACAGTATTTTGTGGAAGCAGGTATATTGCATTCCTCAATCAGTATTTTGTGAAAGCAGGTATATCAAACCCCATAAACAGTATTTTGTGGAAGCAGGTATATCGCAGCCATAAATCAATATTTTGTGGAAGCAGGTATATCATAGCCCTAAATCAATATTTTGTGGAAGCAGGTATATTGAACCCCTTAATCAAGATTTTGTGGAAGCAGGTATATCGTAGCCCTCAATCAGTATTTATGAAAGCAGGTATATCAAACCCCTTAATCAGTATTTTGTGGAAGCAGGTATATTGCAGCCCTCAATCAGTATTTTGTGGAAGCAAGTATATCAAACCCCTTAATAAGTGTTTTCTGGAAGCAGGTATATCGTAGGCCTCAATCAATATTTGGTGGAAACAGGTATATCGAACCCCTTAATCAATATTTTGTAAAAGCAGGTATATCGCACCCCTCAATGAATATTTGGTGGAGCCGATTATATCGAACCCCTTAATCAGTATTTTGTGGAAGCAGGTATATCATAGCCCTCTATCAGTATTTTGTGGAAACAGGTATATAAAACCCCTTAATCAGTATTTTGTGGAAGCAAGAATATCGCAGGCCTCAATCAATATTTGGTGGAAACAGGTATATCAAACCCCTTAATTAGTATTTTGTGAAAGCAGTTATATCACACCCCTCAAACAATATTTGGTGGAAACAGGTATATTGAACCCCTTAATCAGTATTTTGTGGAAGCAGGTATATCACACCCCTCAATGATTTTTTTTGCCACAACAGTTATATCACACCGTTCTGTTTAATTGGGGCAACAGGTATATAGCAGCCCTCAATCAGCATCTTGTGGAAGAAGGTATATCACACCACTCAATCAATTTTTTGGGGGCAACAGGTATATCACACCAGTTGCAAATAGTTGTTCCAATAGCACTTGTCCTTCTATATAGCTCCGGTATCGCAGCAGAAGAGCACACAACTGCTGCACAATACAAATGCACCATATACTTTCTATGTTAGATAGTATATTTTAGGTATATCACACCCCTCAATCAGTTTTTTTTGGTGGCAACAGGTATATCACACCAGTTGCAGTTAGTTGTTCCAATAGCGTTTTCCCCTCTATATAGCTGCGGTATCGCAGCAGAACCGCACACAACTGCTGCACAACACAAATGCACTGTAATATACGTTCTATGTTAGAAAGTATATTATAAGTATATCACACCCCTCAGTATATCACACCTATCGATAGCACACCTATACCAGTCCTTAAAAGGATTTTTGTGGCCCTATTACCTAGCGTTTGGTGTCCCTAACAGCCTGTCCCTGCTCCACAAAGCAACCTCTCCCTACACTTGCAAAACACAGAATTTAAAATGGCTGCCAGATAGGGTTCTTTGATAGGGTGGGGGTGTGTCCATGTGCTGAAAGGTCTCAAATGGCTGTCCTGTCCCACTTGATGGATGTGTCATGGGTCAAAGTTCGGCGCAATGCAAAAGAATATGGCGCCGGCTGACATCGCCATATGTTCGCAAAGTTTTGCAGCGAAACGACCGCCGGGACGAACTGCTAGGCCATCTCTAGTTATGTATATTTTCATAGTCCTTTTAACAAGAGTGTATATTTCCATATAGGGCACTGGTGACATCTAAAAAGCCTGAAACTACTGTATGAAATTAGTAACATGACTCTAAAATTTTAGGGGGTCATTCATTATCCCGAAATATGCCTCTATTAGGCGTATTTCAGGAACAGATTGTGGCGAAACTGTTGGTTGAGCCGCAATCTGCAACTTTTCCCCAATTCACGCTAGGTCTAAATAAGTGGTTGTGGTGTGAACGGGGAAGGGGATGGGCTGGCAGGCCCATCTCATTCATCATTTTCTACGCCTGTTTTAGGTATAGAAAATGGTCTAAATGTAAGCCAGCTAGGAAGCTGTCTTACATTTAGACTGGTGCTGGATGCGCTAAAGTTATGTAGAGGCTTGCGCCTCTTCATAACTTTGGCGGATCCACCACCATATATAGGGGTTATTAAGACCGGTGTCTAGAACGCCAGTCTTAATAAATGACCCCCTTACTCTCTCTCAGTGTGATCTATATAATAATGTCTGGTGGCAACCAGGCAGCATAACCAGTACAGCATGTCATTAGAAATTGAAGCATACCATTTGGAAACAAATGGTATTTTCACAGTATTATTTTCATCATCATATAACCAGGGGTCCTCCTCATAAATGTCCATTAATCTTGTTTAAGACTTGAGGGTTCACCACAAAAAAAAAAAAAAACAGTTGAAAAGGTCGATCTACATAGAACCCTCTTTGATAGTCACCTACAAACTATTGATAGGAGCTGTTGTAGGATTGTGGTCTTCTCAGAGAGAATACATATGGTGTAACTGACAATCTTTGTTAGGGAATCATGTCTAAAAAAAGAGATGTTTTTTTAGACAGGTGGTCTCAAAAGAGATGTGTATTATGTTTGTTTTAAAAGAAATAGTGGGCCAACACTTCAATATGGGACTAATCTGCTGTTTAATCGGACAGTCTGATCTGATTATCTTAGTTAATAATGAGGCTTATTATTTGTATGATTGCTGTTATTTCACTTAATCTACAGTGGGCTAGATTGCTCAGACCAGCTTGATTTCAGAGCAGGGGTGTTTAAATTGTTTTTGATTACAGTGGTTGGTCTAGGATAACATATAATCACATTTGTAGTCATAAGGTAAGGCATAGGTATTAATAATCACTTATCTCTGTTATGTAATAAGCACTTCATCCATGTTTTACACTGTGAGCTAATCATAGAAATAATGAACTGATAATGCACACAGGCTTGTGAAGGCCATGAGGAATTATATTCCTTAATCATATGAAGAAATTGCTAAGTCTTTTCAACATGATTAGAAACAATGCATGTGATGGGGAAAAAGAATGAACCATACAGTAGCAGATTGATACAGTAGTCAGTGATGTAACAGTAAAAACATGTCATTATAGAGTAGTCAGTGTCTTCCTTTTAGACACATTTATAAAGTTGAAATCCACAATTTTGGCGCATAAAAGTGATGTGTTTAGACTAACTTACAGCTGGACTGAAGCTTTTGGTGAACAGAATATTTGGCACAAATGGACAGATTTGTAACGTGAAAACAGAATGTCAGTGAATTGGGACAGAATTTAGGTGCATTGGGATGGATTTTCAAGGGTATATTTTCTGTATACACTAATCCAAATAATAAGTGGCATAGACAAAACTAGACAGTCTAAAGATGCATCAGCCACTATGATAAAGTTGGAATATTTTCATGCTGTCTACATTTTCTGCAAATTAGTCAGGATTAACACCTTAAGGACCTCCGCCGTATATGTACGGAGGAAGTCCTTTCCCCAAACACGGTGCCCGCTCGCATGTGCAGTAAGCACCAATGCCGCCGTGTTTCTGCTATAGCAATAAGGCTGATCGCATACATTTTCCCCTTCAGATGCTGTGGTCAAATGTGACCACTGCATTTTTGCAGTCTGGAAGTCGCGCACTTCTGCTCCGGTTACAGCATTTCCCGACTGAGATCGGGGATCCTGTTATATCTATAAATAAAAGCCCTAAGCCTCAAGCAGGCTTCGGAGCTTATTTTAGGACTATACCAATACAGGTGACAGCATTGTATTGGCATAATGCAAATTAAGTCTTCAATGATGGCTATATAGCCATCAATGAACACAATGGGCAATCTAATGATTGCCAGTTATTGTTACCCAAGGTGACTTAAAGTAAAAAAAAACTTTAAAAAAAAACTACATGGTATGCAACCGTAATTGATGCCATTAGAAAGTACAACTTGTCCCGCCAAAAATAAGCCCTCATAACGATATGTGAATGGAAAAATAAAAAAGTTAGGCGGGGAGTGAAAAACGAAAACGCAAAAATGGAAAATCTCAGGGTCCTTAATGTGCCAGTGTCTCTATTAACGTATGGTATATTAAAATATGAGATTTTGAAAGATGCTGTCTAGCCAAAATTCTTCAGCACACTATTGAACTATTAGATATATTTTCCACTTGAATTCTCTAATTTCATTAATCCATTGTAAAATCATCTTGTAAATGGGTTAACTATTAAAGAAACACTGGATAACATCTATAATATATTGCTATCGGTCATTCCTTAAACCAAGAGTGTGTTACTACTACAGTCCGCAAATAGTTCATATCTACTGATTAAGCAATTTAACGAGGTCTCAGTTGCCTATTATAGTTTTCTAACCTTTTGTAGTAAATATAAAGGAAAAAGAGAATGGAACCATATATTACTGAGTATATTATGCTTGTTATTATAAAGGAATGTGAACAGAATGCACACGTTTAGACTCAATTGATTTCATGAATAAAATTTTAAACATCAAATTAAAGGCAACTGAACCCACTGATTCAGTGGGAATAGACGATGGCCTACATTTACTAATATTGTCTTAAAGTAAGCTAGTGTGAACCAGAGTAATCACAGTGGATGATAAATCTGACAAACCTATAGTCTTTCTAGTATACATTTACTACACCTATCTGTTGGTTTCATTCACTTCAACACAATAGCCAAAAGTTTGGTGCATGGAGTCATACTTAGGTCAGGCACACATGATCACACATGATCACTCCTCTGACAGGTTCGCACAGCATTATAATGATTTAGTCAGCAGCTATCTGATGTGTATGGTTAGCTAAAAAAAAGTGGTTTAATACTGAGTATTGTAATACAGATTTAAAGATTTCTGGTCAAAATTTGCAATAATTAAAGGGGTTTTCTGGGATTTTAATATTGATGACCTATCATTAGGATAGGTCATAAATATCAGATTGGTGTGGGCCCCACACCCGGGACCCCCGCTGATCAGCTGTTTGTGCGAGCGCAGACTTGCTTTCATTGTTTTCCTACTCGCCATTGACAATCGACATTGTAGCAGTGAGCAGGTGTAATTACAAGAAGCCATCCCATTCACTTCTATGGGACAGCTCCTTCCTATTCAAATGTATAGGAAGGAGCCATCCCATTGATGTGAATGGGACTGCTTGTAATTACACCTGCTCACTGCTACAATGTCGATGGCGAGCAGGTAAACAATGAAGGGAAGGCTATGATGGCATAGAGCGCGGCCTTCTCTTCAACCAGCTGATCGACAGGGGTGCCAGGCGTCGGACCCCCAACAATCTGATATTGTTGATCAATCCTGAGAATAGGTCATCAATCTTAAAATCCTGGAAAATCCCTTTAAAAGGAAATCTAGAAATATTTTTATTTTTGGAGTATATACAGTTTTGTAACAACAAAAAAATAAAAAATAGGCCAGGGTGTCGAGTTTTGGTGTAGAGTTTCCTCTTATGTACAGATTTGCATTTGATTTCCCAGCAGCAAATGTCATGTAGATTTAATGACTACACATGTAACAGTGATATGAATAAAATGCAACCTTGTATACAGCATATATTATGGTACAAATAAAATATCGTGAAATTCATAGAAACTGGTGAAAAATTCTTAAATCTGTCTCTGGCGAGCAAGCTAATGCCTGCTCATTACAGCTTCCAAAAATAAACAATGGAGGTACTTGTATCTGCAGGCTGTAGATAATCTGAAAATCAAATACATCAGCTCAGTACAAATCCACGAAGAGATTGTCCTGTCAGCCAAGGCGAGAATAAAGGAGGTGATTGAAAACAACATGCATGGTCCAAGCAGGTTAGTACCTTTTTAAGCTTTTCCTTACTGTGAAGCAGAGGTTAGAAAATGAAATGTTTCTAAGCAACATGTACTCAGACCTGGTGGCTTAGGAAATCCAAATCTACCTATTATTTAAGCTACTGAATGCTGACTTTTATATCGGTGTAGAGAATATAAATATTTTCTTTACAGCAAACATTTCAGCTGTGCATAGTCTACCTACATAACACATATTGATATGTGTGCTCTTACAATAACTAATAATAAAATTACATTATTTTATATATACTATATCAAGGTCTATACTGAAATATAGTGGTCTATCTAATTTCATGTTTATCTGGTATGGTGAGATACAGTTTTGGAACTATATAAATAGTAGACATTTAGAAATCCTATTTTTAGCCAAGCTATTTCTTCCATTAGTAGAATACAGTATATTCTCTATGCAAGCTTCCTGTAGAATTCTCCACTGAGTAGCAGGTGTATGATTGCAAAGTGCCTTTACAAGTGGCTCAGCAGGGCTTCCCAGCCATACATCCACAAGAGACAGCTCATCTGTTTAATCCTTATGTTTTAGTCAACCTTCCTTATTATGCAGACGGGGTTCCTGATGCTCAGCTGGATTTTGACTCTCAGAATGAATTGATGGGACGCTTTGATCTTGGCCGTGCATTGCATCTGTTTCATCTTTCATCTTAATGCATGATCTTGCCAACCCCAACTATTGCTCATTTTCAGCAAAATCTATCAATATTGCTTTGTTCTCCTGTCTGACAGTCAATGACTGGACTGTAAACGTATGTGGATAATAGAATAGAAATACAATATTGAACCCCACTGAACATTTGACTATGTGTTAAGTGATGTATGTGTTAAGTGATGTAAACTTATGACATATGTGTACACATCAATATTACTGAACTAAGAACAATTGCATTCTTCTCTCAAAGTCCAACACAATGAATTATGCCTTAAAGATTGAATTCTTGATCCAGGACTTCAAGCCTTCAAGGGCTTTTACATTGACCAGCTTTATCGTTGGCAAACCATTGACAAGATTAATGAATCAGATTGTCACAATCACGGTTTTATGTTTTTTTCTGTCCTCAGGCAATAGATAATTGAAAAATGACATTTTATCACAAAATCTCTATGTCATTTTGATTTTTTCTGATATAAAAGCATCTATTTTAGTTGCAACATTATTAAAAACTGTTCAGTTTTTTAATAGAGGAAGATGAAGAATTATAGAGTTAATGTTTTTTGGCACTTAAGGGTCAATAACTGAATGATAAGATGTAGTTTGCAAAATGTAAGACACTTTGTAAGACAAACAAGGTTTATATATATGTTCCTTGGCTACATTTTGAGTATTGCGCTATTACCCCATTATTCATTTTACTATTTTTGCTACTAGTAAGTTGACCAATGATATAAAAAAAAAGAGCAGTCGTCTCAAAATATTACCTTTTTAGAAGACCACCATTTTTACAAGATAACCACTTCTCTAGGAAACCAATTTGTTGGGTCATCGCAAACCCACTTTTAAACTTAACCCTGGCTATATTGAAAACTATAA